>NC_035444.2:158667569-159267569 GCF_002127325.2 Helianthus annuus
GGTAGGCCATTTTTGAATTGTTGCTCTTGAAGGAGGATCCTTGGCTTATCTTGTTTTGAAGATCCTACTTGTCTCTCCTGGATCCTCTTGTCATCCTCTAGCCGGATGAACCTGAGTGCCCGAGTTCTTACTTCATCTAAGTTCCTGCATGGTGTCATAACAAGATCATCATAGAATAATGAATCCTTAAGCAGTCCCATTTTGAAGGCTTCAACAGCCGTAGCTGTATCCAAGTTGGGAATATCCAAGGATTCTTTACTAAATTTAGTTATATAATCTCTTAATGATTCATTATGACTTTGGGTTACCCTATATAAATCACTGGTTAATCTTTCAAATTTTCTACTACAAGAAAATTGGTTGTTGAATAAATTAACTAAATTAGCAAATGAAGTAATAGAGTAAGGGGGAAGACTTAGTAGCCATTTAAGAGCTGATCCAGTAAGAGTGGATCCAAATCCTTTACATAAGCATGCTTCCTTCAATTTTTCTGGGATAGGATTGATCTCCATCCTTTCCCTGTATTGTGCTACGTGTTCCTCTGGATCCGTTGTACCGTCATACAGCTTCATAGTAGGGATATGGAACCTTTTGGGTACCTCTGCATCACAGATTGGTGGTGCAAAACGAGATACCTTATGGCTCCCATCTGCAATTTCAGGTATAGGTCTAACTACTCCCGGAACACTCGAGATCATGTCCTTTAATTTCTGTAATTCCCTGGCCATAGCATGATTGACACCTGTATCCTGCATTAATCCATGGTTAGTGGCAAGATAATTATTTAAAGTGTTACCTCCCATTGGGTTCAAATTAGGAACAGTGGTTGTGAATCCAAGTTGCTGGGATTCAGGGACAATGGAGGGACCAGTGGAGGCTATGGTCTGCATCGGAATGAAGTCCCCTTGATGGACATCCGGATTTCCTGTTTGCAAACTTCTTAGGGATCCTGGCATTGGGAAGGATCCTGGTATCTGAGACGATCCTGGAACAAAGGAGGATCCTTGAACCTGGAGTGATCCTGGAACAAAGGAGGATCCTTGAATCTGGGATGATCCTGGGACAAAATAGGATCCTTGAAGTTGCTGTGTTCCAGGATAGACTCCTGAATTCATGAAGGATCCCATATACTGAGGATAGGATCCTGCTGGCTGAAAATGTGAGCCTGATGTCTGAGTCATTGCTGCCGACTTGAGATGTAATCCTCTTGACTCCCCTATGATTTGTACGTCCGGGGTCCCCGATGGCTGGGAAGTGATCATTGGAGTCTCGAAGCTCAAGGATTTGGGCATCAGTGGGGAATGATCCTCTGCCGCTTTCTTTTGTCTTTTGAGATCTCCAATTTCCCTGAGGATCCTGTCATTAGTCTCATCCTGCCGCTGCATACGATCCTTCATCTGCAAAATTAAAGCAAACACATCACTAGTACTGGGAATAGAAGAATTCATAGCAGAAGAAGATGGAGGTTTAGAGGAAGTAGGAGTTGGTCTCTTCTCAGTATTTTTCTGAGATCCTGCCGGTGGAGGAGGCAGAGTGGTCTGTGATGAGGTGACTGCAGACATCGCCGTGGACGTGTTCTTCAATGATGAAGCCATGTAACTCTTCGAAATGATTTCGAACAAAAGATTTTCTTATGAATGAAGCACCAATTGCCCCACGGTGGGCGCCAAACTGTTTTGGTCAAAAATCACACAAGGATAATGTAACCAAACTTTATGTAAACGGGGTATGATGCTTGGTTAATTATGAAAGTAAAGGATCACTTCTGTGATAAAGATGCAAAGACACAATGATTTATACGAGGAAAAAGCCCTTGATCAATGTATGATCTCCGGCATAAAAAACCTCGGGTGATGGCAACTACCGATCACCAACTTCAATATAAGAAAAATATAGTTACAACTTCGGATGATAATGAGCTGAGTACAAGGATCACTATTGTTTTGAGTGTCTAAGTGTGTGAGAATTGTGTTGTATGTCGTGTGTCCTCTTCCAAATGAGGAAGAGTGGTATTTATACAGGTGTAGGTGACCTATTTTAGGTAAAAGGACTAATTATCAGCTCATTAGCCCTTTAGAAATAAAAGACAATCTAGCCTAAATTGCCGCCCATAAATCAAGCCAAGTTTCCATATCCTGTGCAACGTCTATCTCCGATTAAGCTCTTGCCATAATTGTGAAGACGCGTCCCTTGATCATGATGCTAAGAGCGTATCCTGCTAGATGTTCCTGTAAAATAACATTGCATTAAGCGGAGGTGACCGTTAGTATGAGGATCCTATAATGGTCCATGATCCTGATCCTGAAGTCCTGCTGAGGATCACTATCTGCCAAAGAAACAAGGATCATTGGTTAGGATCACGTGTAAGGATCATGTATAATAAAATTCCAGCCCTAACACTTGCCATGACTGACTACTTCTCTAAATGGATAGAAGCTGAAGCTTTTGCTCAAGTCAGAGAAAAAGAAGTTATATCCTTTATCAAAAGAAACATTATAACTAGATTTGGCATTCCCTCTGAAATTGTATGTGATAATGGTTCCCAATTTATTGGAAGCAGAACTACTAACTTTTGTGACAGTTGGGGAATCAAGATGATAACATCAACACCAGTTCATCCACAAGCCAATGGCCAAGCAGAATCATCCAACAAGATCATCATCAACAATCTGAAGAAGAAGCTGGGATCCAAGAAAGGAAAATGGGCAGAGGAGTTACCTTATGTGCTATGGGCTGATAGAACAACTCCCAAGAATGCCACTGGTCAAACACCTTTTTCTTTGGTATTTGGGGCAGAAGCAGTGATCCCAACAGAGATGGTGATCCCAACTGCTAGAACAAGTACTCGTGATCCTGAAGAAAATGCTACAATCCTGGCTCAGGATTTGGATACTATTGAGGAAATCAGGGATCTGGCTAGGATAAGGATGGCAAGCTACCAACAAAGAATGGCTGGTGCTTACAACAAAAATGTTAGGATAAGGAAGTTCCAAGTCGGAGATATGGTGTTGAGGAAAACATTCCAAAACACTATTGATCCTGCTGACGGGAAGTTAGCACCAAAGTGGGAAGGCCCTTACTTAATTGAAGCTGAAGCAGGAAAGGGGGCATACAGATTGCTAACTATGGAAGGAAACTTGTTACCACGAGCCTGGAATGCTGTTCACTTAAAGAGATACTTTATGTGAACATGATCCTTCAAGCATGTGATCCTTACATTAAAGTATCCTCAAAGAACCCCGGTGATGTCAGTGATCCTTACTCTGGTAATGTCCTTATCTTAAAACTGTTACATTTCCTTACTCTTTACCAAAGGATAAGGATCCCGTATCCTTCATCCTCTTCTCACGAACCATTTGAGTTATGATAGTTCAGGTATCCACAGCATATCATCGAAGATCTTCAAAAGCAATGCAGATCCTTGGGTCTAACCCCAGTTATCCTTGGGATTATCCCCAGTTTCCGCCAGCAGCGCACGATGATCCTGATATAGTTCACGTCTTTGGGACCAGTACCCACTTCCGGGGCTGACAACCTCATCGTACTGGCTATACCCAGGATCCTCCGTATAATGGTAGACGTACCATACATCCGTTCCTAAGGTTTCTAACGTTTTCACGTTAGCTAAGGTTTTGACATTTTCATGTCACTAAGTTTGGATAGTCGCCAGTAAGGGCCATACTCCAGTTTACACACGATCCTTTGGGCTTGTCCCTAGTTATCCTTTGGGCTTGTCCCCAGTGATCCTTTGGGATCATCCTCAGTGATCCTATGGGCTTGTCCCCAGTTATCCTTTGGGCTTGTCCCCAGTTACTAATTTATCTTTTACATTGGCTTAGTCCCAAGTTATGTTCCATTTTTCAGGTTCTCAAAGCTAAACGAATAAGGATCCTTAATCCTTGTTATCCGTTAAAATTTTACTTATGGTTATTGTTTTGGTCAAAAATCACACAAGGATAATGTAACCAAACTTTATGTAAACGGGGTACGATGCTTGGTTAATTATAAAAGTAAAGGATCACTTCTATGAGAAATATGCAAAGACACAATGATTTATACGAGGTAAAAACCCTTGATCAATGTATGATCTCCGGCATAAAAAACCTCGGGTGATGGCAACTACCGATCACCAACTTCAATATAAGAAAAAATATAGTTACAACTTCGGATGATAATGAGCTGAGTACAAGGATCACTATAGTTTTGAGTGTCTAAGCGTGTGAGAGTTGTGTTGTGTGTTCTTCCGAATGAGGAAGAGTGTTATATATACAAGTGTAGGTGACCTATTTTAGGTAAAAAGACTAATAATCAGCTCATTACCCCTTTAGAAATAAAAGACAATCTAGCCTAAATTGCCGCCCTTAAATCAAGCTAAGTTTCCATATCCTTTGCAACGTCTATCTTTGATTAAGCTCGTGCTATAATTGTGAAGACGCGTCCCTTGATTATAATGCTAAGAGCGTATCCTGCTAGATGTTCCTGCAAAATAATGTTGTATTACACGAAGGTAACTGTTAGCATGAGGATCCTTTCAATGGTCCATGATCCTGATCCTGAAGTCCTGCTGAAGATCACTGTCTGCCAAAGAAACAAGGATCACTGGTTAGGATCACGTATAAGGATCACGTATGATAAAAATCCAGCCCTAACAATTGCCCCCAAAATATAAGGAGTTTATTGTAAATAAATGAGTTATATTTTGCTTTGATCTTATCTGCAACGAATGACTCGGTAACTAGCCGTTAATATCGAACTAGCCGTTGCAACCCTTACGTCATAGATGTGACAATCCCTGCAAATCATGATTATAAATAGGAGATAGGGTTAGGATCACTCTGCATTTAAATTCGAGATATCTTCCCTTTATAATCGCTACCGAAGATCGATCAGGTATTCTCTTCCTTTCTTTCTTCCTTTTTCTGCTCTGTTTTTTCTGTTCTTGCTCTGTTTTTATTTTGCTGCAAATATGTTGCTCCGAAATTCTCCTCATAAGGATCCCAAAAAGAGTAGTCCGTTGAAAAGCCAAGGGATCATCAAGGATTCTCCTACCGAGAGATGCTGTTATACCGATGCTCTCATTGATAGGATCCGTCACTGTTTTCCGGCGGATACCGTTTTTAAATCTTTTTCTTCTACCGCTTTAAGTGATTTTATCTCCGACACCTGGGTGGCTTTCCCTGCAACTCCGTTCACCATAGGATATTCGTATCCTTTTCCAGCCTTCACCCAATCATTCTTTTCTTTAACCGGCATCTCTTTCATCCAAGCTATGCCGATGATCTGGAGAGTTCTGTATAGCTTCGAGAGGATCATCGAGCAGGAAGGGATTGACCTAGGGATGGCGGAGTTGGCTGAGCTTTATGATCTCACCACATTTGGTTCTCATCGATACTTGCTGAAACGGAAAGCTGGGGAGGATCACCCTGTCTTCAAGGTTACTAAGAATGACACAAACTGGAAGCGTTGCTTTTTCTTTGTTAGAAGGGATACTATCCCAGATGGGAAGGATCTGCCCAAGGAATGGGCCACTCATGGTAGGGTAGAGGATCCTGGAAGGATCCCTATCAGACTTGTCTCATATGATGAGGATCACTAATGTCCTTTTTATTTTTTGTGCAGCTATATCCATTGCTCATCTTAAGTTAACCCCTGCTGCAAGAGAAAGAGTCTTAGCTTTTAAAAAGCTTGATCCTGAGGTTAGAAGTTTCCGAGTCACCGTCCAAGATTCACAAGAAGTATCCTCCGCATCTGCCACTATGTCAGGTAAGTATCCTTATAAAAAGTAAGTTATATGCTAGATTGTTTAATTAGTAAGGGAACTTATCTTGTTTTGATTGTGTAGGTGTTGGGAAGTCTGCCAAGTCTGCCTCCAAGTTTGGGATAGATGATCTCACCAACGTCAAGTCTTCGAGGAGGAAGACTTCTGCTGCCAGTCCCTCCGCTTCAGCCCCTAAAGCATCCATTAGGGGTAAGGGAAAGAAGAGGAAGACTTCTGAGGATCTCCAAGGATTTCCCCTGATCCGCCAACAGTTCCTTGACTATGTCAATGAGGTAGGGATCATTGCCCCTGTTGGTTATCCTTCTCTAATATCCTGCTTGTATATTCTGCCTTTTTTTTGAGGATCACTTGATCCTGAACTTACCTTTTTTCTCTTTTGCAGAAACTTGCTTAGATTGAGACCTACCTTGGCCACGTCGAGGATCAGGAGAGCCAAATCGCCGACCTCCAACAAATGGGCGTGTTAAAGGATCTCAAGATAGCCGATCTTGAGAAGGAACTCCGGGCTACAAAGGATGAGGCTGCTCAAAGGCTAAATGACATGGATGGCGAGAAGCAGGAGATCATCCAGGATGCCAAGGTCTCTGCCGCAACTGCTATGTACAAGATACAACTACAAATGGCTGCGGAGGCTCAGGATCCTGCCTTTGACAAGAGCTCATTGGACGTGGAGGGTTGGAAGGCAAGATTGGCAGAGCTGGAGGATGAGGATGAAGCAGAGGAGATCCCAATGCTGGAGGGCGGTGATGCTGACAAGGATCAGGGTGGAGAAGCTGGTGGTGATGGAGCAGCAAAGGTGTGAGCTGCTAGATTGGGCGATGATGGATATTTCGAGACTAGGCCGGAGCCCAATTTTTTGAGTTTGGTAGTGGTTTGTTTGTGGTTTGAAACAATTATGGTTTGTAATCTTTGAACAATAGTTTTTAGGGTTAAGGATCCTGGATCCTTTGGACAATAGGTAGGATTACGAAAGGTGGAGGGATCCTCTGTTTGGGGGATGAAGCCTTTGTGATCCTGCCGCTTTTAATTTCCTGCACATGCTAAGACCGCATAGACAATGGACACCCTTTGCCAACCCATGTGGACGGGCCACATTTTGCTGGTAGAAATGTGGGTTGGCAATTTTGACAACTTTTGATGGGTTAATCCTTTCGTTAATAAATAAAATCATAAACTTTTGTTGCATATCTTGTTTAATTTCAATTGTTTTGACACATGTTTGTTTGAGTAAGAAAAGTTGAGCAAATTATGTTTAAGAAATTTAGGATATGATCCTGGATCAAATATCCTATAATCGAAAATTTTCAAGGTGGTTTATTTTTAGGATCATAGGTTTAGTTGTCAAAGTGCAAGGGTTGTTTAGTATAATCAAAATAGTCAAGGATCATACCTGAGGATCCAAGTTAGGATCCTAACCTTTGATCAAGATAACCATAAGTAAAATTTTAAAGTATAACAAGGATTAAGGATCCTTATTCGTTTAGCTTTGAGAACCTGAAAAATGGAACATAACTTGGGACTAAGCCAATGTAAAAGATAAATTAGTAACTGGGGACAAGCCCAAAGGATAACTGGGGACAAGCCCATAGGATCACTGAGGATGATCCCAAAGGATCACTGGGGACAAGCCCAAAGGATAACTGGGGACAAGCCCAAAGGATCGTGTGTAAACTGGAGTATGGCCCTTACTGGCGACTATCCAAACTTAGTGACATGAAAATGTCAAAACCTTAGCTAACGTGAAAACGTTAGAAACCTTAGGAACGGATGTATGGTACGTCTACCATTATACGGAGGATCCTGGGTATAGCCAGTACGATGAGGTTGTCAGCCCCGGAAGTGGGTACTGGTCCCAAAGACGTGAACTATATCAGGATCATCGTGCGCTGCTGGCGGAAACTGGGGATAATCCCAAGGATAACTGGGGTTAGACCCAAGGATCTGCATTGCTTTTGAAGATCTTCGATGATATGCTGTGGATACCTGAACTATCATAACTCAAATGGTTCGTGAGAAGAGGATGAAGGATACGGGATCCTTATCCTTTGGTAAAGAGTAAGGAAATGTAACAGTTTTAAGATAAGGACATTACCAGAGTAAGGATCACTGACATCACCGGGGTTCTTTGAGGATACTTTAATGTAAGGATCGCATGCTTGCAGGATCATGTTCACATAAAGTATCTCTTTAAGTGAACAGCATTCCAGGCTCTTGGTAATAAGTTTCCTTCCATAGTTAGTGTTTTGGTCAAAAATCACACAAGGATAATGTAACCAAACTATATGAAAACGGGGTATGATGCTTGGTTTATTATGAAAGTAAAGGATCACTTCTGTGATGAAGATGCAAAGACACGATGATTTATACGAGGAAAAAGCCCTTGATCAATGTATGATCTCCGGCATAAAAAACCTCGGGTGATGGCAACTACCGATCACCAACTTCAATATAATAAAAATGTAGTTACAACTTCGGATAGTAATGAGCTGAGTACAAGGATCACTGAGTGTCTAAGTGTTTGAGAATTGTGTCGTATGTCGTGTGTGTTCTTCCGAATGAGGAAGAGGGGTATTTATACAAGTGTAGGTGACTTATTTTAGGTAAAAGGACTAATTATCAGCTCATTACCCCTTTAGAAATAAAGACAATCTAGCCTAAATTGCTGCCCATGAATCAAGCCATGTTTCCATATCCTGTGCAACGTCCTTCTTCAATTAAGCTCTTGCCATATTTGTGAAGACGCGTCCCTGGATCATGATATCTAGAGCATATCCTGCTAGATGGTCCTGCAAAACAATATTGTAGTAAGCGAAGGTGACCGTTAGTATAAGGATCACCATAACGTCCCATGATCCTGATCCTGAAGTCCGGCTGAGGATCACTGCCTGCCAAAGAAACAAGGATCACTGGTTAGGATCACGTATAAGGATCACTTATAGTAAAAATCCAGCCCTAACAATTGCCCCCAAAATATAAGGAGTTAATTGTAAATAGACGAGTTATATTTTGTTTTGATCTTATCTCTAACGGGCGATTCCGAATAACTAGCCGTTACACATGGACTAGCCGTTGTGATCAATACGTCATAGATATGACAATCCCTGCAAATCATCATTATAAATAGGGGATAGGGTTAGGATCATTCTGCATTTAAATTCGAGATATCTTCCCTTTATAATCGCTACCGAAGACTGATCAGGTATCCTCTTCTTCTCTCTTTCCCTTCTTCCTTCTCTTTGCTCTGTTTTTTCTACTCCGTCTTTGTTTCTATTCCGTCACAAACATGTTGCTCCGGAATTCTCCACACAAGGATTCCAAGAAGGATAGTCCCCTGAAAAGCCAAGGGATCATTAAGGATTCTCCTACGGAGAGATGTTGCTTTACCGATGCTCATGTAGATAGGATTCGTCATTGCTTTCCGGCGGATGCCGTTTTCAAATCCTTCACATCCACTGCCTTGAGTGATTTTACTTCAGATACCTGGGTGATCTTTCCTGCAACTCCATTTATCATAGGATATTCGTATCCTTTTCCGGCCTTCACCCAATCTTTCTTTTCTCTGACCGGCATATCTTATATCCAAGCTATGCCGATGATCTGGAGGGTTTTGTATACTTTCGAGAGGATCATCGAGCAGGAGGGGATTGATTTAGGGATGGCAGAGCTGGCCGCACTTTATGATCTTACCACGTTTGGTTCTCATCGATATTTGTTGAAACGGAAGGCCGGGGAGGATCATCCTGTTTTGAAAGTTACCAAAAATGACACAAATTGGAAGCGTCGTTTCTTCTTCGTGAGAAGGGATTCCCTCCCTGGTGGGAATGATCTGCCCAAGGAGTGGGCTACTCATGGTAGGGTAGAGGATCCTCGAAGGATCACTATCAGCCCTGTCTTATTTGACGAAGATCACTAATATCTCTTTTCCTTTGCAGCTATTTCCATTGCTCATCTCAAGTTAACCCCTGCTGCAAGAGAAAGAGTTTTAGCTTTTAAAAGGCTAAACCCTGAGGCCAGAAGTTTTCAAGTCACCATCCGAGATTCACAAGAAGTATCTTCCGCGTCTGTCACAATGTCAAGTAAGTATCCTTACCAAAAAGTAAAATATTAAATTAGTTAGGAGACTTATCTTGTTTTGATTGCGTAGGTGCTGGGAAATCCGCTAAGTCTGCCAAATCTGTCAAATCAGCTTCTAAATTTGGGTTAAGTGATCTTGCCAATGTTACGTCTTCAAAGAAGAAGGCTCCTGCTGCCAGTCCTTCAGCATCAGCTCCCAAAGCGTCTATCCGGGGCAAGGGGAAGAAGAGGAAGACTACTGAAGATCTACAAGGATTTCCCCTCCTCCGTCAGCAATTCCTTGACTATGTGAATGAGGTAAGGATCACTGCCCCTGTAGGTTATCCGCCTAGCATATTCTGCTTTTCTTGAGGATCATCTGATCCTATGCTTATCTTTTTCTTCTCCTGTTGCAGAAACTTGCCGAGATTGAGACCTATCTTGGCCATGTTGAGGACCAAGAGAGTCAGATTGCTGACCTTCAACAAATGGGCGTGCTTAAGGATCTCAAGATAGGAGATCTTGAGAAGGAACTCCGGGTGTCACACCCCGAATTTCCACGTGTCACCGGTGGGCCCGGTGGGGGTAACGTGACGTAGTTGATAACATCATAGTCAAACAACACAATATATAAATGCACAGCGGAAGCAGAAATAGATTCATTTCAACTTTATATAAACGTATTATTTAATATCACAAGTAGTTGAAACGGATCCACAGGCGGATCAAATAAAATAAGATAAATGTTCAACAGACTTTAGACGCCTAGAACTTGCAAGATTCCTTACTAACGCCCTGAGCAGCTTCCAGCCTATTACGTACTAGTACCTGTCACTTAGACTTTGGAAAATACGTCAGTTTTCACTGGTAAATACACTCAACTGACTCATTTGAAAAGAGTTTATGAAAATTGGTTTAGGCGCACAAGGCACAAAACTATTTTGACACTTGATTAAAATGCACAAGGCAATATTAATCTTTTATACTTGGGACAAACTATATCTCATGTTATCAGTTTTACATAACTTGCTCTACATACGGGGCCCGGTCCTATGCCGGTTCAAGATTAACCGACACACCACTATTCCCTTATTGGGAATCCCATATTGGGTATAATCAAATAATAAGCATAAAGCATCTGTCAGGTGTATGCCTACACCCCGTGCTTAGGTCGTGGCCATTTGCAATTAATGAGTCAAGGATATCCAGGACACGGTCGCATTAACCCCCAATGTTTCAGTCAAGCAATACGAATTAAAACAGGTTATTTGAATTTCCCGACACATTGGTCTTCGAATCCCATACCTGACCATGCGGTATTTATATTACCGTATCCCAAGCCCGTAATAGGGAAAATAAGTTAAGAGTATTTACCTGAGCTAGCTCCTGTCTTAAATAGCAAGAATTATAATAACTCAGCCGTATTCACTTAAGTAAGCGTAGGTACAATTTACCGGAAGGCTCTAGTCTGGAACGATGGTATAAATAACCAATTAGAATACTAACGGGTCTTTAATTAAGCATAAGCTTAGACCGGTTAATTTTAAGGAAATATACGGTTCAAGCGCACGATTAAGCGAAGACCGGATAGAACGTGATTTAGACCCGACAAGTTTGAATACTTGTATAATATGGGTATACAAAATACATTCTGGATTTTGAGCCAAAAATGATAACGTTTGACCCGTTTCGGTCAATTTACGCAAACTAGTTACGTAAACCGAACCGAACGCAAAAAGGGCGTTAAGGGTAGTCAAAAGAGTCAAATGCAAGTTTCCTGAGGTAATATGCTTTAAATATGATATAATATCAGTAAGTTATGTTCTATATTGCCCGGAATAATTTTAAACTCAATTTATGCCTTAGAAGGGCATTTTGGTCTTTTTAAAAGATAATAAAAGAGTAAAATTAGAAATCTGAGTTTCGGGTCTGGTTCATACAGTAAATATACTTAATATAACATATTATATCAGTAGGGTATGACCCATATATCAAATTTATCATTTAAAACCAAACTATGCACCGTAGGGGCAATTTAGTAATTTCACAGGGGCTAAAATGCCAAAACTGGAAATCTGAGTTCATATACTTATACTTACTGTTTTTATATGAAAATATGCTAAACACATCAGTAGGTATAGGTCTTATATGTTTAAAACAAGTATAACGCTCACTATGCGCGTAAAACGCTAAATATGCGATTTAAGGGCGTTTTCGGGTTTTCAAATTAAATCTGAGATTTTTATATTTCCAGAATACTTAAAATAATTTATTCATCATATAAAATCAGTAGAAAAAGGTTTCGGGTCAAAAGGATGTGTAAAACTCATTTTATGGCTAAAACGGTCAAAACCGACATAAGCCGAAATGACTAGGCGATCTAGGATCCGTTCAGCCAAAAATTAATTAAAAATCATCAAAATTCCCAGAATATTATATTACTTCTGTTGGTAAAAAGTTTTGTACCAAAACGTGGCCAGAAACGGGTTCTATGCGAAAAGGACCGTTTATGTAAATTTATAATATAGTTTTACGCTAATGGCCATAACTCACAATCTGGACCACCAACTGATCCGAAACTTTCGGTGCAAGTTCATATATTAGAAATAAAGATTTCTATCCTTTCAGTTTTCCAAAAATCCCGTTTTAAATCGAAAAGGGCAAAATAGTCAACTTTATGCATAAACCGGAAACATGCATTCGAATAGGCTAAGCATAGACTCAATCAAGGAAAATTCCAGAAAGTTTAACTAAAATAAAAATAGTCAAAAATACTTTCCAATACAGATCTCGAACATGCATGTACGAATCCGAATCGATAGTCTACGAAATAATCGTTTTATAAGACTTTCGGTTCCGATTCGTGGCTATACTATAGATTGTCGAGTTGATGATGATTAAAACATATTCTTATAGGTGTTACAAGTTATTTATAATGATCAATCAGATTGCATGTCAAATGTATTAACATTCAAGCTTATTTTTGCGAAAATCAATTCTGTTGACTTTTTAGAAATAGGTTTGACTCGACATTTAGCATGCATGTAGTGGGAATCAGATAGTACCCTTTAGAGGGTTTGTTTCCCACATAAATACCAATCTATAACAAGTTTCAATTCGAGAAATGACTGATAGGAATCCGTTTAATCAGAAAGTCAAAGGTTATGAACACCCAGTTTGACTTTTATCAATAAACACAACAAGAACGGATTAGAGAACGAATTGAAGGCTTACAAGAGTCCTATAGGTGTTTAGTGAACACTAGGAGTCGGCCTTGTTGATCAGATTTCCTCCAGAAAGCTTGCTTGAAAGTTCTTGGTAGAGAGCTTCTTGTTCTTCAATTGCAAATGATCAAAAATGAGGTGATGATCTGATTTAAACCAGAATTTTCGAGGTTCCTGTAGTAGTAGGCATGCAAGGCATGTTATTGGTGCATTTGGAGGCGAAACCAGCTGTTAGGCACCCAAAATCGGACTCAAATAACCCATTTTTGAAGTTTCTGTCGCTGGGCAACCCACGCGGCCCGCTTGGGCTTTCCCAGGCGGGTCGCCTGACCCCTGGTTCAGCCAAACAACTTTTAAACATTGACAGAAATGACCCCCGAACTTGTACGCGATGTTTCGGCTACTTTTCTCGACCCGTAAACCCCCAAACTTGGTTTTTAAGAACCTTAGGACTTTTACCAACATGGTAATGCCCTCGGATAACTTTGCGCTCAACCGAAAAGCCCTGAAATTCGACGTTGACGCTTTTAGTCCCTTAAGTACGGTTTTGGCCATAACTTTCTCATACGTTGACGAAACTTCATGAAATTTTAACCACATATTCTAGTGAGTATATTTTAGCTATACAAAGCTTCGGGTCTGCCAAAAGTTAACTCAGAGGTATAAATTAAACATGTTGACACTTTTGGCCCCTATAGTTTGAAATACTTCACTTTTGTGCAATTTCCGCGTCGTATGATCCATGAACCATCCGTTTAAGGTTATAAACATTATGTAGGGTTATCATAGAGCCTATTTATCCATTGTTGACACTTTGGACCCTTACGTTCCATAGTTTTCACTGTTTGTCACTTTTAGTCCCTCTAAAGTATGTTTTCACATAACGGAACCTTATGACACGTGTCAAGACATTATTGGATGAAATTTTTCGAGGTGTTACATCCTCACCCCCTTAAAAGAAATCTCGACCCCGAGATTTATTCAAACAAATGGGGATATTTTTCCTTCATCATGGATTCCACTTCCCACGTATACTCGGGTCCTCCACGGGCATCCCATTTGGCCTTTACAATAGGCACGTGCTTCCTTCGAAGTTTCTTTACCTGTCGATCCTCAATCGACAAGGTTTTTCAACAAACTTTAGACTCTCGTCTATGTGTATATCCGTATGCGGTATAACCAGTGAATCGTCAGCGAAACACTTCTTCAAATTACAGATATGGAACACATTATGAATAGCGCTAAGTTCTTCAGGCAAGTTTAACTTATAAGCAACTGCCCCGACACGTTCGATGATCTCGAAAGGTCCTATATATCTCGGGCTTAGCTTGCCTTTCTTTCCAAACCGTATCACACCTTTCCAAGGTGATACCTTAAGCAACACTTTTTCACCTATATCGAAGTGAAAATCCTTGCGCTTAGGATCCGCATAACTTTTCTGCCTATCCCTGGCAGCTTTCAATCGATCGCGTATCTGCACGATCTAGTCCGTCGTCTCAAAAACGATATCTGGTCCAGACATTGGACATCTCCAACTTCTGCCCAACAGATGGGCGATCTACACTTTCTACCGTATAGGGCTTCAAAAGGCGCGGCCCTAATACTAGTATGGTAGATATTTTTATAGGAGAATTCTATCAAGGGTAGGTGGTTATCCCAACTGCCACCTAAACTAATCACACATGCTCGAAGCATGTCTTCCAATGTTTGGATGGTACGCTTACTCTGTCCGTCCGTCTGCCAACCGTTATGTGATAATGCTCATTGACTTATTGGCGGAACATATCCTTAAATCCTTAGGATGTAATACATTGCGAGCTCCACCAAGCTCCTTAAATAGGTTTTAGCTCATAAGTTATTTGACCTTGATATATTCGATTACCTCGAATGATTTCATATATTCAGAGCTTACTAGCCTGACAATTAACAGATTGGCACACCTTTCCAGGGTGATATCTTTTGTTGAACCTTATCTCTTTAACAAGAACTTAGGAGGTTTGCTATTTCCATGAATCCTTGATTCTGTGCCGAATACTGGCAACTTATAGACCCCGATAATTGGACTTACCAATTTTCTGTCTAGCAATAGATGTTTAACATCTTATCTATACAAGGTCTCCCAAGGAGCAACCTTGATACTTATATAACAACTATTATAGAAAAGTTGATCTTAAGGTGAGATGGTTATTCCAATCACCGCTTAAACTAATCTTAGGGGATAGTTAATTCTCACACTTAGTCGAATAATCGACGATCCTGGGCAGCTGATGGAAATTCTTAATTGTTGCCTATTTTGGGTTGCGGTATTTCATGCATAAGCAAAATGAACCGTCTTTCTTATTTACGAAAAAGAAATCGGAGTTCTTAGAACCTTGAATTTTGGCTTTACGAAAACTTATCCAAAACTTATGGATTTGGCTCTTAGTTCTTCCTGTTTCGCTGGTAATAACAGATATAAGATTCTTACAATAACTGCAGCCCTAAGCGGGATGTTTGTCCTAACACCCTCTTGCCTCTCAGAAGGTAAACATGGTAATTCTTACAAAGAAGCTATTTATGACACATAGAGGTGTCAGAGATTTCTGCATTCTCAGGCTTTGGCTCATCTATCGCTTTCGGTGTCAGATAAGTGACATATTCCCTTTACCGTTACAAGGATGCCCTAAGTAGAGATACTTATAAGGACATTTTTATATTGGATATCTCCTTTGAATACTACTAGTCGACTTTAGTACAATATGACCATTGGAATATCTTCGGGGATCCCATGCATTAAACCTCCATACTGATCAGGCATGGAAGCAATCTATGGGACACACTAGGATACGCAAATCCTCATATGGTACTCTTATCAAACATAGTTTGGCATTCGCAGACGATAGAAAACAATGAGGAAAAATAATAAAATAAAATAATTAGTATATATTGTCGTACTCCTTCTGGGGAAGAGTACTCCAGATTCTTATGAAAGGATTATCTCCGAGGATGGGAGAGAGGTCATTAAAGATTCCATTGGTAAATTATACCTCATATTTAGTATATGAAGTCCTTATGAATGTAATCCAGAGTTTGCTAAGCTTATGGTTTGCTAAAGATTTATTATCCCTTGTATCAATGCAAAAATACTGAGCAGTCATTATCAATGCTAAATGGTATAGGACGTACCTATTGCTATTATCGATGTGCACTGTCTCAGGTATTCAACCGGTAGTCTAGGCGGTTCCTTTCTTATCCTTTCCATACCTAGCTGCTCCTTTCTTGGCAGCCTTAGGGCAATTAGTACTGATGTGCCCCTTTTCACCACAGCTGAAACAGTTTGCATCATTCATGTCCCTACATTCGTGGGATTGGTGGCCAGTTCTTTTACAGATGCCACATTGCTTTATCTTTTGGCTTAATCGACACTGCCCCCAATGTCTTCTTTTACAGGTTTTGCATGTAGGCTTTTTGTTGGAATCCTGTTGGTGATTGTTGAACTTGGATTTGCTCTTCTTAGAATTCTGAGAGCTATCCTCCTCCCTTTGTCTTTTGTCATTAGTTTCATTTATGCACGACTTTTGTCTCACTACATCTAGAGTGAGAGACAAGGATAGATCTACTGCCGATCTATAGTTGGTTGGCCTTGAAGCCTTAACATCCCCTTTTATTTCTGGTGCCAAACCACCGATGAAACGCGCAATGCGTTTTGGTTCCGGGGTGATTAAATAGGGTACTAGTCTAGACAGGGAGTTGAAGTCGGTAACATATTGCCGACAATTTAGGTTTTTCATTGTGAGATTTAGAAAATCTGTCTCCACCTTTTCCACTTCGTGCTGTGGACAGTAGTTCTCTTTGATAAGGTCCGCAAACTTGGACCATCCCATAAGGTATAGGGGAATTTTCCCCGTGGACTGCATCATGGTCTTCCACCATACTAGAGCCTCTCCTTTAAAAGATTGTGAAACGAATTTTACTATGTCCTTATCAGCACAAACGCTGATGTCCACAACCGTTTCCATTTCCTCAAGCCATTCCATAGCATCAATTGCTCCTTTTTCGCCATCGAAATCTCTGGGTTTGCATGAGATGAAATATTTGTAGGTACACCCGCCCTCAGTTGAACGGGGCTTATCATAGAGTACTAACTCCTGAGGTTCGCTCTTTTCATCTGAAGAGTGAACGAAGCTCTCCTTTCGAGCTGATGTATTTGTTTCCGTATGGATCTTTGAGTGAGTGACACTCGGTTCCTTTTTGTTCTCAAGGACCTTTTCCACAACTTCACTAATTGCTGCGCTAATCAAGGCCTGAAGAGTAGTGCCATTAACATTTATATTTATACTTGCATTCTTGTTTTTAGCCGCTGCACTGCTGTGCGCTTCGTCGGAAACCTCCATTCTGGAGCCTTGGTACTAACACCAAAAATAACGTATGCTTAGATGCAAGTTATTATGAGATCATCGTAATGGATGATTTATAAAGTCATGGTATTGCTAAGCCATAATGGCTGTTTGGTTTATAACTTCCTTATAGTATGCTACTAGAAAGTATGTCAATTATATTTAGCCTAGGTCAAAAAGGACCATCAATTGCGTTCATGGTTTGGACCGAGTCCATTACCTTTTGACTGGGGGTCACAATGTCACAACTGTCTTTGTCATAACGACGATCTTTAGATAGTTGGAAGGCTTGTCATGAAGGACATTGATAATCATAGGCCCGAAGGCCTTGTCACAAGGGACATACAAAATATGGCACTTAAGGCATTAATATATAAGCTGCAATCCTATTGGATCAGAGATCTTAAGGTTCGAACATAGTTCTTCACCTTTGGACAGAGAGTCAGAGACTACAACCGTCATCTTGTGGAAGATAATTTATTTGCCACAAAGGCTAGTCAATGTACATCATTCTGACTAACTAGATAATTGTGAGCCCTAGAGGGGGCAGCCATGGTGAAGCCTTGAAGGCCAACTAACCATGAAGAAATAGCTTACTTAATTATAGGGAATTGTCGAACTTGATAATTTAAATAGCCATGGTGCAAACAAACCATATAGGCCAATAGATAGTATTTAGTTTACTTGATCATGTTTTGCCTAGATTTTAAATAAACCATCTTTGGCGTTTAAATGGAATAAATCCTTTATACTTACTAGACAGGGGACATAAGTCACGACTGTCAATGTCATAGCGACATCTTATATAGCACAACGTCTTGTCCCATAGGACTTTTCGATGGCCCAGATGCCTTGTCACTAGGGAAATTTTAAAACATAATCAATGATTCCCTTGGATCGGAAAATTTCATAATTCATTGTCTTGACAAGAAGTTATGAAATAAAACTATCGTTTTCATGTATGCATCTTTGCCCGTAGGTATACATCCCAGGTGGATGTTTAGATGAGTATATCATGTTCGACGTTTATTAGCCATGATTCCTATCGATCGTATAGGCTAATTAAGGAATTTGGAAGTTCCTAATATAGAGGTGACCATCGTGATTTTATCGCATCACTGTTGTCGGGAGTGCTAACACGTTTTCAAGTGTTAATCAGGATCTGAATCTCTTCTAAACAGGTCTTACCATCATAGCCAGGTCCCTAACGACATTCAAGCTAGGTTATACCCCTTTGAGACTCTTTTTAATATAAATACTGGCAGGAAAGAAATGATATTTATTTTATTCAGGATTATAATTATCCCAAATTTATTGAAAATATAACTTTGGCATAAAAGCCTAGTCACGTAGGCAAGTTTAATTTATAACCCATGATTTCTGAGAATCGAGGCATTACAATTTATCCTAGTTATAAAACATTACGGATATTGGGGTGGCACCAAGGCCTAGTCACAAGGACATTTATAAATTATAAGCTAGGATTTCAGAGAATCAAAGCCTTGAGGTTTGAACCTAGTTCATTACCTTTTTCTTGACAGGGAGTCATAGGTTACGACTGTCTTTATTAAAATTTCTGGCCCGTGGGCCTATCAATTAACATCTCGTAAGATGTTAAGACATATAGTCATTGTACTGATGATACGTTCAGCGGTCAAAGTAATGACATGACGCCATGATCTGTGTCATTAATTTAATCAACTGTCGTTCAGTGGTCATAATGATGACATGACGGCAGGATTAGCACTTAATTTAAATCATCTGTCATTCAGCGGTCATAATAATGACATAACGACAGGAATAGTACTTTAATTTGAATCAATTGTCGTTCAGCGGTCATAATATTGACATGACGACCAGATTATCGTCTAGAGGGCTTTTGAGCATAGCTCACCCCCTTAGGACGGGGAATCTCCAAAGATTCACAACTGTCGATGTCGCAATCGGGCAGTGTATTATAGCTCGTGGCACTACATCACTAATGGATGGCTATTTTACTTGCAGGGAATTTTAAACAAATCCCAATTTTCAAATTTATTACCCGTAGGCACTTCATCCTTAAAGGATGGCTATTTTACTTGCAGGGAATTTTAAACAAATCCCAATTTTCAAATTTATTACCCGTAGGCACTTCATCCTTAAAGGATGGCTATTTTACTTGCAGGGAATTTTAAATAAATCCCAATTTTCAAATTTATTACCCGTAGGCATCAAGTCATTATCAGACTTGTATACAGATATAATCTGTAGATAATTTATAAAAAAAAGAGTGGCTTGTGTGATTTTACAGGTCACGCTTAGCCAGGGGTGTTAACATGTTTACATATGTTAACAGAGATTTGAATCTTTTCAACCAGGTTTTACCATATTGGCCAGGCCTTTTATTAAGACATTCAAGCTAGGTTTTACCTTACTAAGATTCTTGTTAAATGGCAAATCAAATAAAAATTGATATTTTCCATTTATTTAATATTCCTTATTTAGAATGGAAGTCCAAACATAATCATTCCATTATATAAAAGTAAAAGTATAAAGTTGCCCTAAGCGGGACTTGAAAGGAATAATGTTGTCCTCGCAGGGACAGAAAGATAAATATGTCCTTATAAGGACTAATAAGGAAACGATCTTCAGTAAAAGGAGCTTCTTCTTCATTTTATTTCTGAATGCTTTCTCCTTGGATATTCATTTCACTTTAGCCGTGGTACGAAGCTCAGCATCTCGGGACTCCGGGTGTGGAGAACTCCTATTACGGCCTCTTCGCTTGGCGACGTATCCAATATAAAAATATTTGGAAGCAGTAAATTCCGGATTAGAATCGGGAGTATTCCTATGTTAAGTCTAGACTCAGAAGGTTACAGAATGTGCTATTGTGTCATTGAGATTAAACACTAAGGGCTAGTGTTTAATTCACTCAATGTTGGCTCTGATACCAACCTGTCACACCCCGAATTTCCACGTGTCACCGGTGGGCCCGGTGGGGGTAACGTGACGTAGTTGATAACATCATAGTCAAACAACACAATATATAAATGCACAGCGGAAGCAGAAATAGATTCATTTCAACTTTATATAAACGTATTATTTAATATCACAAGTAGTTGAAACGGATCCACAGGCGGATCAAATAAAATAAGATAAATGTTCAACAGACTTTAGACGCCTAGAACTTGCAAGATTCCTTACTAACGCCCTGAGCAGCTTCCAGCCTATTAC
Source organism: Helianthus annuus (assembly GCF_002127325.2). Classification (NCBI taxonomy): domain Eukaryota; kingdom Viridiplantae; phylum Streptophyta; class Magnoliopsida; order Asterales; family Asteraceae; genus Helianthus; species Helianthus annuus. The sequence goes on from NC_035444.2 coordinate 158,688,215, forward strand.
GTACTAGTACCTGTCACTTAGACTTTGGAAAATACGTCAGTTTTCACTGGTAAATACACTCAACTGACTCATTTGAAAAGAGTTTATGAAAATTGGTTTAGGCGCACAAGGCACAAAACTATTTTGACACTTGATTAAAATGCACAAGGCAATATTAATCTTTTATACTTGGGACAAACTATATCTCATGTTATCAGTTTTACATAACTTGCTCTACATACGGGGCCCGGTCCTATGCCGGTTCAAGATTAACCGACACACCACTATTCCCTTATTGGGAATCCCATATTGGGTATAATCAAATAATAAGCATAAAGCATCTGTCAGGTGTATGCCTACACCCCGTGCTTAGGTCGTGGCCATTTGCAATTAATGAGTCAAGGATATCCAGGACACGGTCGCATTAACCCCCAATGTTTCAGTCAAGCAATACGAATTAAAACAGGTTATTTGAATTTCCCGACACATTGGTCTTCGAATCCCATACCTGACCATGCGGTATTTATATTACCGTATCCCAAGCCCGTAATAGGGAAAATAAGTTAAGAGTATTTACCTGAGCTAGCTCCTGTCTTAAATAGCAAGAATTATAATAACTCAGCCGTATTCACTTAAGTAAGCGTAGGTACAATTTACCGGAAGGCTCTAGTCTGGAACGATGGTATAAATAACCAATTAGAATACTAACGGGTCTTTAATTAAGCATAAGCTTAGACCGGTTAATTTTAAGGAAATATACGGTTCAAGCGCACGATTAAGCGAAGACCGGATAGAACGTGATTTAGACCCAACAAGTTTGAATACTTGTATAATATGGGTATACAAAATACATTCTGGATTTTGAGCCAAAAATGATAACGTTTGACCCGTTTCGGTCAATTTACGCAAACTAGTTACGTAAACCGAACCGAACGCAAAAAGGGCGTTAAGGGTAGTCAAAAGAGTCAAATGCAAGTTTCCTGAGGTAATATGCTTTAAATATGATATAATATCAGTAAGTTATGTTCTATATTGCCCGGAATAATTTTAAACTCAATTTATGCCTTAGAAGGGCATTTTGGTCTTTTTAAAAGATAATAAAAGAGTAAAATTAGAAATCTGAGTTTCGGGTCTGGTTCATACAGTAAATATACTTAATATAACATATTATATCAGTAGGGTATGACCCATATATCAAATTTATCATTTAAAACCAAACTATGCACCGTAGGGGCAATTTAGTAATTTCACAGGGGCTAAAATGCCAAAACTGGAAATCTGAGTTCATATACTTATACTTACTGTTTTTATATGAAAATATGCTAAACACATCAGTAGGTATAGGTCTTATATGTTTAAAACAAGTATAACGCTCACTATGCGCGTAAAACGCTAAATATGCGATTTAAGGGCGTTTTCGGGTTTTCAAATTAAATCTGAGATTTTTATATTTCCAGAATACTTAAAATAATTTATTCATCATATAAAATCAGTAGAAAAAGGTTTCGGGTCAAAAGGATGTGTAAAACTCATTTTATGGCTAAAACGGTCAAAACCGACATAAGCCGAAATGACTAGGCGATCTAGGATCCGTTCAGCCAAAAATTAATTAAAAATCATCAAAATTCCCAGAATATTATATTACTTCTGTTGGTAAAAAGTTTTGTACCAAAACGTGGCCAGAAACGGGTTCTATGCGAAAAGGACCGTTTATGTAAATTTATAATATAGTTTTACGCTAATGGCCATAACTCACAATCTGGACCACCAACTGATCCGAAACTTTCGGTGCAAGTTCATATATTAGAAATAAAGATTTCTATCCTTTCAGTTTTCCAAAAATCCCGTTTTAAATCGAAAAGGGCAAAATAGTCAACTTTATGCATAAACCGGAAACATGCATTCGAATAGGCTAAGCATAGACTCAATCAAGGAAAATTCCAGAAAGTTTAACTAAAATAAAAATAGTCAAAAATACTTTCCAATACAGATCTCGAACATGCATGTACGAATCCGAATCGATAGTCTACGAAATAATCGTTTTATAAGACTTTCGGTTCCGATTCGTGGCTATACTATAGATTGTCGAGTTGATGATGATTAAAACATATTCTTATAGGTGTTACAAGTTATTTATAATGATCAATCAGATTGCATGTCAAATGTATTAACATTCAAGCTTATTTTTGCGAAAATCAATTCTGTTGACTTTTTAGAAATAGGTTTGACTCGACATTTAGCATGCATGTAGTGGGAATCAGATAGTACCCTTTAGAGGGTTTGTTTCCCACATAAATACCAATCTATAACAAGTTTCAATTCGAGAAATGACTGATAGGAATCCGTTTAATCAGAAAGTCAAAGGTTATGAACACCCAGTTTGACTTTTATCAATAAACACAACAAGAACGGATTAGAGAACGAATTGAAGGCTTACAAGAGTCCTATAGGTGTTTAGTGAACACTAGGAGTCGGCCTTGTTGATCAGATTTCCTCCAGAAAGCTTGCTTGAAAGTTCTTGGTAGAGAGCTTCTTGTTCTTCAATTGCAAATGATCAAAAATGAGGTGATGATCTGATTTAAACCAGAATTTTCGAGGTTCCTGTAGTAGTAGGCATGCAAGGCATGTTATTGGTGCATTTGGAGGCGAAACCAGCTGTTAGGCACCCAAAATCGGACTCAAATAACCCATTTTTGAAGTTTCTGTCGCTGGGCAACCCACGCGGCCCGCTTGGGCTTTCCCAGGCGGGTCGCCTGACCCCTGGTTCAGCCAAACAACTTTTAAACATTGACAGAAATGACCCCCGAACTTGTACGCGATGTTTCGGCTACTTTTCTCGACCCGTAAACCCCCAAACTTGGTTTTTAAGAACCTTAGGACTTTTACCAACATGGTAATGCCCTCGGATAACTTTGCGCTCAACCGAAAAGCCCTGAAATTCGACGTTGACGCTTTTAGTCCCTTAAGTACGGTTTTGGCCATAACTTTCTCATACGTTGACGAAACTTCATGAAATTTTAACCACATATTCTAGTGAGTATATTTTAGCTATACAAAGCTTCGGGTCTGCCAAAAGTTAACTCAGAGGTATAAATTAAACATGTTGACACTTTTGGCCCCTATAGTTTGAAATACTTCACTTTTGTGCAATTTCCGCGTCGTATGATCCATGAACCATCCGTTTAAGGTTATAAACATTATGTAGGGTTATCATAGAGCCTATTTATCCATTGTTGACACTTTGGACCCTTACGTTCCATAGTTTTCACTGTTTGTCACTTTTAGTCCCTCTAAAGTATGTTTTCACATAACGGAACCTTATGACACGTGTCAAGACATTATTGGATGAAATTTTTCGAGGTGTTACACCGGGTCATGAAGGCTGAGGCTGCTCAGAGGTTGATTGATATGGATAACGAGAAGCAGGAGATCACCCAAGATGCTAAGGTCTCCGCGGCAATTGCTATGTATAAGATACAACTTCAGATGGCCGAGGAGGCTCAGGATCCTACCTTTGACAAAAGCTCGTGGGATGTTGAAGGTTGGAAGGCAAGGCTGGCAGACCTGGAGGACGAGGATGAGGCTGAGGAGATCCCCATGCTGGAAGGTGGTGATGCTGAGAAGGATCAAGGTGGAGATGCTGGTGGTGATGAAGCAGCGAAGGTGTAGGCTGCATGATTGGGCGATGATGGATATTTCGAGACTAGGCCGGAGCCCAATTTTTTAGGATTGGTAGTGGTTTTTTGTGGTTGTTGATGTTTGAAACAATTATGGTCTGTAATCTCTGAACAATAGTTTCTTAGGGTTAAGGATCCTGGATCCTTTGAACAATAGGTAGGATTACAAAAGGTGGAGGGATCCTCTGTTTGGGGGATGAAGCCTTTGTGATCCTGCCGCCTTTATTTCCTGCAAAATGCTAAGACCGCATAGACAATGGACACCCTTTGCCAACCCATGTGGACGGGCCACGTTTTGCTGGTAGAAATGTGGGTTGGCAATTTTGACAACTTTTTGAAAGGGTTAATGATCCTTTTGTTTAATAATATAACTTAACTTTTCTGGCTTATCTTGTGTTGTTATCCTTCAATAATCCTCTTATTTCTCAATTGCTATATTTGTTAAAATAACAAGAGTTGACAAAGTGTTTAATAAACTTAGGATATGATCCTGGATCAAATATCCTCATATTGAAAATTCTCAAAGTGTTTTAGTTTAAGGATCATAGGTTCGGTTGTCAAAGTATAAGGGTTGGTTAGGATAAAGAGTATAATCAAAAATAGTCAAGGATCATACCTGAGGATCCACGTTAGGATCCTAACCTTCAATCAAGACAATCATAGATAGTTAATAAGGATTAAGGACCCTTATATGTTTAGACTTCCAAAACCTGAAAAGTGAGATATAACTTGGGACTAAGCCAATGTAAAAGATAAATTAGTAACTGGGGACATGCCCAAAGTATAACTGAGAATGATCCCAGAGGATCACTGGGGACAAGCCCATAGGATAACTGGGGACAAGCCCAAAGGATAACTGGGGACAAGCCCAAAGGATCGTATGTAAACTGGAGTATGGCCCTTTCTGGCAACTATCCAAACTTAGTGACATGAAAATGTCAAAACCTTAGCTAACGTGAAAACGTTAGAAACCTTAGGAACGGATGTATGGTGCGTCCACCATTATACGTAGGATCCTAAATATAGCCAGTACGATGAGGTTGTCAGCCCCGAAAGTGGGTACTGGTCCCAAAGACGTGAACTATACCAGGATCATCGTGCGCTGCTGGCGGAAACTGGGGATAATCCCAAGGATAACTGGGGTTGTACCCAAGGATCTGTGGTGCTTTTGGAGATCTTTGACGATTTGCTGAAGATACCTGAACTATCATAACTCAAATGGTTTGTGAGTAGAGGATGAAGGATACATGATCCTTATCCTTAGGCAAAAAGTAAGAAAATGCAATAGTTTTAGGATAAGCATATTACCAGAGTAAGGATCACCGATATCTCCAGGATCCTTCAAGGATACTTCAATGTAAGGATCACATGCAGGAAGGATCATGTTCACATAAAATATATCTTTAAGTGAACAGCATTCCAGGCTCTTGGTAACAAGTTTCCTTCCATGGTTAGCAACCTGTATGCCCCCTTTCCTGCTTCAGCTTCAATCAAGTAGGGACCTTCCCATTTTGGTGCTAGCTTCCCGTCAGCAGGATTGATAGTATTTTGAAATGCTTTTCTCAACACCATATCTCCGACTTGGAACTTCCTTATCCTGACATTCTTGTTGTAGGCACCAGCCATCCTTTGTTGGTAGCTTGCCATCCTTATCCTAGCTAGATCCCTGTTTTCCTCAATAGTATCCAAATCCTGAGCTAGGATTGTAGCATTTTCTTCAGGATCACGAGCACTTGTTCTAGCAGTTGGGATTACCATCTCTGCTGGGATCACTGCTTCTGCCCCAAATACTAAAGAGAAGGGTGTTTGACCGGTGGCATTCTTGGGAGTTGTCCTATCAGCCCATAGCACATAAGGTAACTCTTCTGCCCATTTCCCTTTCTTGGATCCTAGCTTCTTCTTCAGATTGTTGATGATGATCTTGTTGGATGATTCTGCTTGACCATTGGCTTGTGGGTGAACTGGTGTTGATGTGATCATCTTGATTCCCCAACTGTCACAAAAGTTAGTGGTTCTGCTTCCAATGAATTGGGAGCCATTATCACATACAATTTCAGAGGGAATGCCAAATCTAGTTATAATGTTTCTTTTAATGAAGGATATGACTTCCTTTTCTCTGACTTGAGCGAAGGCTTCAGCTTCTATCCACTTGGAAAAATAGTCAGTCATGGCAAGCATAAATACTTTTCCACCAGGTGCTTTAGGGAGCTTGCCAACTACATCCATTCCCCATCTCATGAATGGCCAAGAGGATGGTATGGGGTGTAGTAATTCAGCTGGTTGGTGAAGGATATTGCTATGTCTTTGGCAAGGATCACACCTCTTAGCATACTCTATAGCATCCCTTTTCATGGTTGGCTAGTAGTATCCTGTTCTAAGGATCCTTGAGAATAATGCCCTGCCCCCAGTGTGGTTTCCACAATCTCCTTCATGGAAGTCTCTCAACACTTCTTCAATTTCAGGATCCTCAATACATCTTAAATATGGTCCTGCAAGGGATCGTTTATATAGCATATTATTTAAGATTGTAAATTGAGATACCTTGATCCTGAAAGCTCTAGGATTTTCTCCCATTGGGATCTCTCCGTTTTGCAAGTATTTCATGATTGGTGGGATCCATGATCCTGAATAAGATCGAGCTTCTTCACTAGGGGTTACTGCAGTATCCTCTTCTATTTCCATGGCTACTTGATTTTCAATAGCAGGAGCCAGGATATGGATGATAGGGATACTTATATCTTCTGGAATTTTTAAGGATGATCCTAGGTTGGCCAATGCATCAGCTTCCGTGTTATCCTCCCTTGGTACCTGTGTTAAGCTAAAAGAAACAAAAGAGAGTGCCAATTCTTTGACTATCTCTAAATATTTGGTTAGTTTTTCACCTTTAACAGCATAGGATCCATTAAAGTGATTGGTGATCAATAATGAATCTACATATACTTCGAGATATCTTACCCCCATATCCTTAGCAATCTGTAAGCCAGCAATTAAGGCTTCATATTCAGCCTCATTGTTAGTTGCTTGGAACTCACAGGCTATGGAGTGGGGTATTATGTCCCCCTGTGGCGATTTTAGTAGGATCCCTAGCCCCGTGCCTTTGATATTTGAGGATCCGTCAGTGTGTAGTATCCAAGGATCCTTGGTCTCATCCAGCTGCTGGACCTCCAATTCTGCTTCCTTTTGTAGATCACTACTGAAATCAGCCACAAAGTCAGCTAGTGCTTGAGATTTAATGACTGTTCTTGGTTCGTATCTTATATCATGGGCACTAAGCTTCACTGCCCACTTAGCCATTCTCCCTGACATATCCGGTTTCCTGAGGACATTCTTAATTGGAAAATTAGTTTTAACAACAATAGTATGGGTTTCAAAATAATGCCTTAACTTAGTGGATGCCATGATTAATGCAAGGATGAGTTTTTCGAGGTGTGAGTACCTGGATTCGGCATCAAGTAGACTTTTACTTACATAGTAGATAGGATATTGTGTACCTTCGTGATCCTTAACAAGGACAGCACTTACAGCGGTTAAGGATACCGCTAGATATAAGGATAACACATCTCCCTTTTCCGGTTTTGCTAATGCTGGTGCTGAGGACATATACTCTTTTAGGGCTTGTAAAGCATTCTCATGCTTCTCAGTCCATTCGAACTTCTTATTCTTCCTTAGGATATCGTAGAATTCTTTGTATTTTTCTGAGGATTTCGATATGAACCTGTTCAAGGCTGCTATCCTGCCTGTCAGTCTTTGAACATCCTTGGCATTGGCAGGAGATTTGATATTTATTAATGCTTTGATTTGTTCCGGGCTTGCTTCAATGCCCCTCTGGGTTACCATGTATCCTAAGAACTTTCCTGCCTTAACACCAAAATGGCATTTTGAAGGATTAAGTTTCATGTTATAATTATCAAGGATATCGAATGCTTCTTCCAAGTCCCTTAGGTGATCCTCAGCTTTCTTTGACTTGACCACCATATCATCTATGTACACCTCCATAGTTTTTCCAATTTGATCCTTGAACATCATATTTACCAGCCTTTGATATGTTGCACCTGCATTTCTTAGTCCAAAAGGCATGGCAATATAACAATATAAACCGGTTGGGGTCATAAAGGCTGTATCCTCTTGGTCAAATGGTTCCATCTGGATTTGTTGGAATCCAGATGATGCATCCATAAAAGTTAACAGTTCATGCCCCGCTGTTGCATCCACCATGGAGTCAATGTGGGGTAATGGGAAAGGATCCTTGGGACATGCCTTATTCAAATCAGTGAAATCGACACATACCCTCCACTTTCCGTTTTTCTTTTGGACAACAACCACATTGGCTAACCATTTTGGATACTTTACCTCTCTGATCATACCTGCTCGAAGTAGTCTCTCTACTTCTTCTTGGATAATGGCATTCCTTTCTGGTGCAAACTTCCTCCTTTTTTGATGGATTGGCTTGATAGACCTGTCAATGCCAAGTTTGTGAGTAATAATATCCTTAGATATACCTGTCATATCTTCATGTTTCCAAGCAAAGGTAGATTTTCTTCTTTTGAGGAAGGATATCATGTCTTCTTTCATCTTGCCAAGGATCCCTGATCCGATATAGATTTTTGATTCAGGATCACTAGGATCCAAGAGGATTTCATCTACATCTTGTTCCCTTGCCTCCAAGACATTCCTCGGAGGATACTGTAATTGCTATTGCTCCCTTGGCTTCGAGGTTGGCTTCATGGATGAGGTATAGCAATCCTTAGCCTCTTGCTGATCACTGTCGATCTTGATTATCCCCCATGGGCTAGGGAGCTTCACACATTGATGGTAGGTAGATGGAACTGCTTTCATGTCATGTATCCAAGGCCTGCCAAGGATAACGTTGCAACAAGATAAACAGTCAATAACGCAAAATTTTTGGTAATTATGTAATCCTTCCACGTAGATTGGGAGTTTGATGTCCCCCAGAGTTTTCTTCGTTTCTCCACTGAATCCTACAAGCACGGAGGATCTTGGTGTGATGTCTGATTCTGGGATTCCCATCTTCTTCAGGACATCAAGCTGGATAATGTTCACTGAGCTCCCTCCGTCAATAAGGATCCTGCGGACAAAATGGTTAGAGATAAAGAGAGTGATAACTAAACTATCATGATGAGGATCCTGAATGTTAATGCGATCATCCTCATCAAACGTTATCATCTTCCCTTCTGAGACACTTGATGTTCTAATAGGCCTTTCTCCATTATCCATTTTTGACTCCTTTGCATGTCTTTTGGCCGCCGAGAAGGATGTACCACAGATGTCTGATCCTCCGGATATAAAGTTAATCACTTGTGCGTCTGCCGGAGGTGCTGGAGCCTTTTCAGGGATCCTTTCAGGATCCTGGGTCCTTTGCTTTTTTCCCCCCAATAATTCTTTTAGATGCCCCTTGCTTAGCAGGTATCCAATTTCTTTTCTTAAGGCTATGCAATCTTCAGTTAGATGCCCGAAATCCTCATGGTATGCACACTATTTGGACTTATCTTTAGTCCCGGACGGTTTACCATTCTTCCTGGGCCACCTAGCTTTTTCACCTAGATTCTGCATTGCAAGGATCAGTTCATGATTATCAACGGAAAAACAATATTCTGAGATTGGAGGATATTCTTCATCATCCTCTTCTTGGTCAACAGCATGCACGTTCTTGTTCTCGTTTCTGTGGTAGGATTTGAACTTGTTGCTTTTGAAGGAGGATCCTTGCTTATCTTGTTTTGAGGATCCTACTTGTCTTTCCTGGATCCTCTTGTCGTCCTCTAGCCGGATAAACCTGAGTGCTCGAGTTCTTACTTCATCTAAATTCCTGCATGGTGTCATAACAAGATCATCATAGAATAATGAATCCTTAAGCAGTCCCATTTTGAAGGCCTCAACAGCCGTAGCCATATCCAAGTTGGGAATGTCCAAGGATTCTTTACTAAATTTAGTTATATAATCCCTTAATGATTCATTATGATTTTGAGTTATCCTGTACAAGTCACTAGTTAATTTTTCAAATTTTCTACTACAAGAGAATTGGTTATTGAATAAATTAACTAAATTAGCAAATGAAGTAATAGAGTAGGGGGGAAGACTTAGCAGCCACTTAAGAGCTGATCCAGTTAGAGTGGATCCAAATCCTTTACATAGGCATGCTTCCTTCAACTTTTCTGGGATAGGATTGATTTCCATCCTTTCCCTGTATTGTGCTATATGCTCCTCTGGATCCGTTGTGCCATCATACAGCTTCATAGTAGGGATATGGAACCTTTTGGGTACCTCTGCATCACAAATTGGTGGTGCAAAGCGAGATACCTTGTGGCTTCCATCTGCAATCTCTGGGATAGGCTTGACTACCCCTGGAACACTTGAGATCATGTCTTTTAGCTTCTGCAACTCCCTGGCCATAGCATGATTGGTACCTGTATCCTGCATGAATCCATGGTTAGTGGTAGGATAATTGTTTAAAGTGTTACCTCCCATTGGGTTCAAGTTAGGGAATCCATATTGCTGGGGTTCTGGAACAACGGAGGGACCAGTGGAAGCAATGGTCTGCATTGGAATGAAGTCTCCTTGATGGACATCTAGACTTCCCGTTTGCAGATTTTTTAGGGATCCTGGCATCTGTAAGGATCCTGGTATCTGGGGTAATCCTGGAACGAAGGAGGATCCTTGAACCTGGGATGATCCTGGAACAAAGGAGGATCCTTGAACCTGGGATGATCCTGGAACAAAGGAGGATCCTTGAACCTGGGATGATCCTGGAACAAAGGAGGATCCTTGAACCTGGGATGATCCTGGAACAAAGTAGGATCCTGGAAACTGCTGTGTCTCCGGATAGGCTCCCGAATTCCTGAAGGGTCCCATGTACAAGGATAGGATCCTACGGGCTGAAAATGTGAGCCTGATGTCTGAGTCATAGCTGCCGAGTTGAGATGTGATCCTCTTGACTCCCCTATAATTTGCACGTCCGGGATCCCTGATGGCTGGGAAGTGATCATTGGAGTATCAAAGCTCAAGGATTTGGGCATCAGTGGAGAATGATCCTCTGCCGCTTTCTTTTGTCTTTTGAGATCTCCAATTTCCCTGAGGATCCTTTCGTTAGTTTCATCTTGCCGCTGCATACGATCCTTCATCTGCAAAATTAAAGCAAATACATCACTAGTACTGGGAATAGAAGAATTCATAGCAGAAGAAGATAGAGGTTTAGAGGAAGTGGGAGTTGATCTCTTCTCAGTATTTCTCTGAGATCCTGCCGGTGGAGGAGGCAAGGTGATCTGTGATGAAGTGACCGCAGACATCGCCGTGGACGTGTTCTTCAATGATGAAGCCATGTAACTCTCTGAAATGATTTCGAACAAAAGATTTTCTTATGAATGAAGCACCAATTGCCCCACGGTGGGCGCCAAACTGTTTTGGTCAAAAATCACACAAGGATAATGTAACCAAACTATATGAAAACGGGGTATGATGCTTGGTTTATTATGAAAGTAAAGGATCACTTCTGTGATGAAGATGCAAAGACACGATGATTTATACGAGGAAAAAGCCCTTGATCAATGTATGATCTCCGGCATAAAAAACCTCGGGTGATGGCAACTACCGATCACCAACTTCAATATAATAAAAATGTAGTTACAACTTCGGATAGTAATGAGCTGAGTACAAGGATCACTGAGTGTCTAAGTGTTTGAGAATTGTGTCGTATGTCGTGTGTGTTCTTCCGAATGAGGAAGAGGGGTATTTATACAAGTGTAGGTGACTTATTTTAGGTAAAAGGACTAATTATCAGCTCATTACCCCTTTAGAAATAAAGACAATCTAGCCTAAATTGCTGCCCATGAATCAAGCCATGTTTCCATATCCTGTGCAACGTCCTTCTTCAATTAAGCTCTTGCCATATTTGTGAAGACGCGTCCCTGGATCATGATATCTAGAGCATATCCTGCTAGATGGTCCTGCAAAACAATATTGTAGTAAGCGAAGGTGACCGTTAGTATAAGGATCACCATAACGTCCCATGATCCTGATCCTGAAGTCCGGCTGAGGATCACTGCCTGCCAAAGAAACAAGGATCACTGGTTAGGATCACGTATAAGGATCACTTATAGTAAAAATCCAGCCCTAACAGTTAGCAATCTGTATGCCCCCTTTCCTGCTTCAGCTTCAATCAAGTAAGGGCCTTCCCATTTTGGTGCTAATTTCCCATCAGCAGGATTGATAGTGTTTTGGAATGTTTTTCTCAACACCATATCTCCGACTTGGAACTTCCTTATCCTAACATTTTTGTTGTAAGCACCAGCCATTCTTTGTTGGTAGCTTGCCATCCTTATCCTAGCCAGATCCCTGATTTCCTCAATAGTATCCAAATCCTGAGCCAGGATTGTAGTATTTTCTTCAGGATCACGTGCACTTTTTCTAGCAGTTGGGATCACCATTTCTGTTGGGATCACTGCTTCTGCCCCAAATACTAAAGAAAAGGGTGTTTGACCAGTGGCATTCTTGGGAGTTGTTCTATCAGCCCATAGCACATAAGGTAACTCCTCTGCCCATTTTCCTTTCTTGGATCCCAGCTTCTTCTTCAGATTGTTGATGATGATCTTGTTGGATGATTCTGCTTGGCCATTGGCTTGTGGATGAACTGGTGTTGATGTTATCATCTTGATTCCCCAACTGTCACAAAAGTTAGTAGTTCTGCTTCCAATAAATTGGGAACCATTATCACATACAATTTCAGAGGGAATGCCAAATCTAGTTATAATGTTTCTTTTGATAAAGGATATAACTTCTTTTTCTCTGACTTGAGCAAAAGCTTCAGCTTCTATCCATTTAGAGAAGTAGTCAGTCATGGCAAGCATAAATACTTTTCCACCAGGTGCTTTAGGGAGCTTGCCAACTATATCCATCCCCCATCTCATGAATGGCCAAGAGGATGGTATGGGGTGTAGCAATTCAGCTGGTTGATGAAGGATATTGCTGTGTCTTTGACAAGGATCACATTTCCTAGCATATTCTACAGCATCCCTTTTCATGGTTGGCCAGTAGTATCCTGTTCTAAGGATCCTTGAGAATAATGCCCTGCCCCCAGTGTGGTTTCCACAATCTCCTTCATGGAAGTCTCTCAATACTTCTTCAATTTCAGGATCCTCAATACATCTTAAATATGGTCCTGCAAGGGATCGTTTATATAGCACATTATTTAAGATTGTAAATTGAGATACCTTGATCCTGAAAGCTCTAGGATTTTCTCCCATTGGAATCTCTCCGTGTTGTAAGTATTTCATGATTGGTGAGACCCATGATCCTGCATAAGATTGAGCCTCTTCACTAGGGATTACTGCAGTATCCTCTTCTATTTTCATGGCCACTTGATTTTCAATAGCAGGAGCCAGGATGTGGATGATAGGGATACTTATGTCTTCTGGAATTTTCAAGGATGATCCTAAGTTGGCCAATGCATCAGCTTCCGTGTTATCCTCCCTTGGTACCTGTGTTAAGCTGAAAGAAACAAAAGAGAGTGCCAATTCTTTGACTATCTCTAAATATTTGGTTAGTTTTTCACCTTTAACAGCATAGGATCCATTAAAGTGATTGGTGATCAATAATGAGTCTACATATACTTTAAGATATTTTACCCCCATATCCTTAGCAATTTGCAAGCCAGCAATTAAGGCTTCATATTCAGCCTCATTGTTAGTTGCTTGGAACTCACAGGCTATGGAGTGGGGTATTATGTCCCCCTGTGGCGATTTTAGTAGTATCCCGAGCCCTGTGCCCTTGACATTTGAGGATCCATCGGTGTGTAGTATCCAAGGATCCTTGGTTTCATCCAGCTGCTGGACTTCCAATTCTGCTTCTTTTTGTAGATCACTACTGAAATCAGCCACAAAGTCAGCTAATGCTTGGGATTTAATGGTTGTTCTTGGCTCGTATCTTATATCATGGGCACTAAGCTTTACTGCCCACTTAGCCATTCTTCCTGACATCTCTGGTTTCCTGAGGACATTCTTAATTGGAAAGTTAGTTCTAACAACAATAGTATGGGTTTCAAAATAATGCCTTAACTTAGTTGATGCCATGATTAATGCAAGTAAGCTTTTCGAGGTGTGAGTACCTGGATTCGGCATCAAGTAAACTCTTACTTACGTAGTAGATAGGATATTGTGTACCTTCATGATCCTTAACAAGGACAGCACTTACAGCGGTTGAAGATACCGCCAAATATAAGGATAACACTTCTCCTTTTTCAGGTTTTGATAATGCTGGTGCTGAGGACATATATTCTTTAAGGGCTTGTAAAGCATTCTCATGTTTCTCAGTCCATTCAAACTTCTTGTTCTTCCTTAGGATATCGTAAAATTCTTTACATTTTTCTGAGGATTTTGATATGAACCTGTTCAGAGCTGCTATCCTGCCTGTTAGCCTTTGCACATCCTTAGCATTGGCAGGGGACTTGATGTTTACTAGTGCTTTAATTTGCTCCGGACTTGCTTCAATGCCTCTCTGAGTTACCATATATCCTAGGAATTTACCTGCCTTAACACCAAAGTGGCACTTTGAAGGATTAAGCTTCATGTTATATTTATCAAGGATATCAAATGCTTCTTCCAAATCCCTTAGGTGATCCTCAGCTTTCTTTGATTTGACTACCATATCATCTATGTACACTTCCATAGTTTGTCCAATTTGATCTTTGAACATCATATTCACCAGCCTTTGATATGTTGCACCTGCATTTCTTAATCCAAAAGGCATGGCAATATAACAATACAAACCTGTTGGGGTCATAAAGGCTGTATCCTCTTGGTCAGATGGTTCCATCTGAATTTGTTGGAATCCAGATGATGCATCCATAAAGGTCAACAGTTCATGCCCCGCTGTTGCATCCACCATGGAGTCAATGTGGGGTAATGGGAAAGGATCCTTGGGACATGCCTTATTCAGATCAGTGAAATCGACACATACCCTCCACTTTCCGTTTTTCTTTTGGACAACGACCACATTGGCTAACCATTTTGGATACTTTACCTCTCTGATCATACCTGCTCGAAGTAGTCTCTCTACTTCTTCTTGGATAATGGCATTCCTTTCTGGTGCAAACTTCCTCCTTTTTTGATGGATTGGTTTGATAGACCTGTCAATGCCAAGTTTGTGAGTAATAATATCCTTAGATATACCTGTCATATCTTCATGTTTCCAAGCAAAGGTAGATTTTCTTCTTTTGAGGAAGGATATTAAGTCTTCTTTCATCCTGCCAAGGATCCCTGATCCGATATAGATTTTTGATTCAGGATCACTAGGATCCAAGAGGATTTCGTCCACATCTTGTTCCCTTGCCTCCAAGACATTTCTCGGAGGATACTGTAATTGCTATTCCTCCCTTGGCTTCGAGGTTGGCTTCATGGATGATGTATAACAATCCTTAGCCTCCTGCTGATCACTGTCGATCTTGATTATTCCCCATGGGCTAGGGAGTTTCACGCATTGATGATAGGTGGATGGGACTGCTTTCATATCATGTATCCAGGGCCTGCCAAGTATAACATTGCAACAAGATAAACAGTCAATAACACAAAATTTTTGATAATTATGTAATCCTTCCACGTAGATTGGGAGTTTGATGTCCCCCAGAGTTTTCTTCGTTTCTCCACTGAATCCTACAAGCACGGAGGATCTTGGTGTGATGTCTGATTCTGGAATACCCATTTTCTTCAGAACATCAAGCTGGATAATGTTCACTGAGCTTCCTCCATCGATAAGGATCCTGCGGACAAAATGGTTAGAGATAAAGAGAGTGATAACTAAACTATCATGATGAGGATCCTGAATGTTAATGCGATCATCCTCATCAAACGTTATCATCTTCCCTTCTGAGACACTTGATGTTCTAATAGGCCTTTCTCCATTATCCATTTTTGACTCCTTTGCATGTCTTTTGGCCGCCGAGAAGGATGTACCACAGATGTCTGATCCTCCGGAAATAAAGTTGATCACTTGTGCATTTGCCGGAGGTGCTGGAGCCTTTTCAGGGATCCTTTCAGGATCCTGAGTCCTTTGCTTTTTTCTTCCCAACAATTCTTTCAGGTGCCCCTTGCTTAATAGATATCCAATCTCTTTTCTTAAAGCTATGCATTCTTCAGTCAGATGCCCGAAATCCTCATGGTATGCACACCATTTTGACTTGTCTTTAGTCCCGGATGGTTTATCATTCTTCCTGGGCCACCTAGCTTTTTCACCTAGATTCTGCATTGCAAGGATCAGTTCATGATTATCAACGGAAAAACAATATTCTGAGATTGGAGGATAATCTTCATCATCCTCTTCTTGGTCAACAGCATGCACATTCTGGTTTTCATTTCTATGGTAGGATTTGAATTTGTTGTTCTTGAAGGAGGATCCTTGCTTCTCCTGTTTTGAGGATCCTACTTGTCTCTCCTGGATCCTCTTGTCATCCTCTAGTTGGATGAACCTGAGTGCTCGAGTTCTTACTTCATCTAGATTCCTGCATGGTGTCATAACAAGATCATCATAGAATAATGAATCCTTAAGCAGTCCCATTTTGAAGGCTTCAACAGCCGTAGCCATATCCAAGTTGGGAATGTCCAAGGATTCTTTACTAAATTTAGTTATATAATCCCTTAATGATTCATTATGATTTTGAGTTATCCTGTACAAATCACTAGTTAATCTTTCAAATTTTCTACTACAAGAGAATTGGTTATTGAATAAATTAACTAAATTAGCAAATGAAGTAATAGAGTAGGGGGGAAGACTTAGCAGCCACTTAAGAGCTGATCCAGTAAGAGTGGATCCAAATCCTTTACATAGGCATGCTTCTTTCAGTTTTTCTGGGATAGGATTGATCTCCATCCTCTCCCTGTATTGTGCTATGTGCTCTTCTGGATCCGTTGTACCATCATACAGCTTCATAGTAGGGATATGGAACCTTTTGGGTACCTCTGCATCACAAATTGGTGGTGCAAAGCGAGATACCTTATGGCTTCCGTCTGCAATCTCTGGGATAGGCTTGACTACCCCTGGAACACTTGAGATCATATCTTTTAGTTTCTGCAATTCCCTGGCCATAGCATGATTGACACCTGTATCCTGCATGAATCCATGGTTAGTGGTAGGATAATTATTTAAAGTGTTACCTCCCATTGGGTTCAAGTTAGGGAATCCATATTGCTGGGATTCTGGAACAACGGAGGGACCAGTGGAAGCAATGGTCTGCATTGGAATGAAGTCCCCTTGATGGACATCTAGACTTCCTGTTTGCAAACTTTTTAGGGATCCTGGCACCTGGAAGGATCCTGGAACGAAGGAGGATCCTTGACCCTGGGATGATCCTGGAACAAAGTAGGATCCTTGACCGTGGGATGATCCTGGAACAAAGTAGGATCCTTGAAACTGCTGTGCTCCCGGATAGGCTCCCGAATTCATGAGGGATCCCATATGCTGGGGATAGGATCCTGCCGGCTGAAAGTGTGAGCCAGATGCCTGAGTCATTGTTGTCGATCCGAGGTGCAATCCTCTTGATTCTCCCATAATTTGCACGTCTGGAATTCCTGATGGCTGAGAAGTAATCATTGGAGTATCAAAGCTCAAAGACTTGGGCATCAGTGGGGAATGATCCTCTGCCGTTTTCTTCTGTCTTTTGAGATCTCCAATTTCCCTGAGGATCCTTTCATTAGTTTCATCCTGCCGCTGCATACGATCCTTCATCTGCAAAATCAAAGTAAATACATCACTTGTACTGGGAATGTAAGAATTCATAGTAGAAGGAGATGGAGTTTTAGAATTAGTAGGAGTTTGTCTCTTCTCAGCATTCTTCTGGGATCCTGCCGGTGGTGGAGGCAGAATGTTCTGGGACGAGGTGACTGCAGACATTGCCGTGGACATGTTTTTCAATGATGAAGCCATGTAATTCTATGAAATAATTTCGAACAAAAGGTTTTCTTATGAATGAAGCACCAATTGCCCCACGGTGGGCGCCAAACTGTTTTGGTCAAAAATCACACAAGGATAATGTAACCAAACTTTATGTAAACGGGTTACGATGCTTGGTTAATTATAAAAGTAAAGGATCACTTCTATGAGAAATATGCAAAGACACAATGATTTATACGAGGAAAAAGCCCTTGATCAATGTATGATCTCCGGCATAAAAAACCTCGGGTGATGGCAACTACCGATCACCAACTTCAATATAAGAAAAAATATAGTTACAACTTCGGATGATAATGAGCTGAGTACAAGGATCACTATAGTTTTGAGTGTCTAAGCGTGTGAGAGTTGTGTTGTGTGTTCTTCCGAATGAGGAAGAGTGTTATATATACAAGTGTAGGTGACCTATTTTAGGTAAAAGGACTAATAATCAGCTCATTACCCCTTTAGAAATAAAAGACAATCTAGCCTAAATTGCCGCCCTTAAATCAAGCTAAGTTTCCATATCCTTTGCAACGTCTATCTTTGATTAAGCTCGTGCTATAATTGTGAAGACGCGTCCCTTGATTATAATGCTAAGAGCGTATCCTGCTAGATGTTCCTGCAAAATAATGTTGTATTACACGAAGGTAACTGTTAGCATGAGGATCCTTTCAATGGTCCATGATCCTGATCCTGAAGTCCTGCTGAAGATCACTGTCTGCCAAAGAAACAAGGATCACTGGTTAGGATCACGTATAAGGATCACGTATGATAAAAATCCAGCCCTAACAGTTATCTTGATCAAAGGTTAGGATCCTAACTTGGATCCTCAGGTATGATCCTTGACTATTTTGATTATACTAAACAACCCTTGCACTTTGACAACTAAACCTATGATCCTAAAAATAAACCACCTTGAAAATTTTCGATTATAGGATATTTGATCCAGGATCATATCCTAAATTTCTTAAACATAATTTGCTCAACTTTTCTTACTCAAACAAACATGTGTCAAAACAATTGAAATTAAACAAGATAGGCAACAAAAGTTTATGATTTTATTTATTAACGAAAGGATTAACCCATCAAAAGTTGTCAAAATTGCCAACCCACATTTCTACCAGCAAAACGTGGCCCGTCCACATGGGTTGGCAAAGGGTGTCCATTGTCTATGCGGTCTTAGCATGTGCAGGAAATTAAAAGCGGCAGGATCACAAAGGCTTCATCCCCCAAACAGAGGATCCCTCCACCTTTCGTAATCCTACCTATTGTCCAAAGGATCCAGGATCCTTAACCCTAAAAACTATTGTTCAAAGATTACAAACCATAATTGTTTCAAACCACAAACAAACCACTACCAAACTCAAAAAATTGGGCTCCGGCCTAGTCTCGAAATATCCATCATCGCCCAATCCAGCAGCTCACACCTTTGCTGCTCCATCACCACCAGCTTCTCCACCCTGATCCTTGTCAGCATCACCGCCCTCCAGCATTGGGATCTCCTCTGCTTCATCCTCATCCTCCAGCTCTGCCAATCTTGCCTTCCAACCCTCCACGTCCCATGAGCTCTTGTCAAAGGCAGGATCCTGAGCCTCCGCAGCCATTTGTAGTTGTATCTTGTACATAGCAGTTGCGGCAGAGACCTTGGCATCCTGGATGATCTCCTGCTTCTCGCCATCCATGTTATTTAGCCTTTGAGCAGCCTCATCCTTTGTAGCCCGGAGTTCCTTCTCAAGATCGGCTATCTTGAGATCCTTTAACACGCCCATTTGTTGGAGGTCAGCGATTTGGCTCTCCTGATCCTCGACGTGGCCAAGGTAGGTCTCAATCTCAGCAAGTTTCTGCAAAAGAGAAAAAAGGTAAGTTCAGGATCAAGTGATCCTCAAAAAAAAGGCAGAATATACAAGCAGGATATTAGAGAAGGATAACCAACAGGGGCAATGATCCCTACCTCATTGACATAGTCAAGGAACTGTTGGCGGATCAGGGGAAATCCTTGGAGATCCTCAGAAGTCTTCCTCTTCTTTCCCTTACCCCTAATGGATGCTTTAGGGGCTGAAGCGGAGGGACTGGCAGCAGAAGTCTTCCTCCTCGAAGACTTGACGTTGGTGAGATCATCTATCCCAAACTTGGAGGCAGACTTGGCAGACTTCCCAACACCTACACAATCAAAACAAGATAAGTTCCCTTACTAATTAAACAATCTAGCATATAACTTACTTTTTATAAGGATACTTACTTGACATAGTGGCAGATGCGGAGGATACTTCTTGTGAATCTTGGACGGTGACTCGGAAACTTCTAACCTCAGGATCAAGCTTTTTAAAAGCTAAGACTCTTTCTCTTGCAGCAGGGGTTAACTTAAGATGAGCAATGGATATAGCTACACAAAAAATAAAAAGGACATTAGTGATCCTCATCATATGAGACAAGTCTGATAGTGATCCTTCCAGGATCCTCTACCCTACCATGAGTGGCCCATTCCTTGGGCAGATCCTTCCCATCTGGGATAGTATCCCTTCTAACAAAGAAAAAGCGACGCTTCCAGTTTATGTCATTCTTAGTAACCTTGAAGACAGGGTGATCCTCCCCAGCTTTCCGTTTCAGCAAGTATCGATGAGAACCAAATGTGGTGAGATCATAAAGCTCAGCCAACTCCGCCATCCCTAGGTCAATCCCTTCCTGCTCGATGATCCTCTCGAAGCTATACAGAACTCTCCAGATCATCGGCATAGCTTGGATGAAAGAGATGCCGGTTAAAGAAAAGAATGATTGGGTGAAGGCTGGAAAAGGATACGAATATCCTATGGTGAACGGAGTTGCAGGGAAAGCCACCCAGGTGTCGGAGATAAAATCACTTAAAGCGGTAGAAGAAAAAGATTTAAAAACGGTATCCGCCGGAAAACAGTGACGGATCCTATCAATGAGAGCATCGGTATAACAGCATCTCTCGGTAGGAGAATCCTTGATGATCCCTTGGCTTTTCAACGGACTACTCTTTTTGGGATCCTTATGAGGAGAATTTCGGAGCAACATATTTGCGGCAAAATAAAAACAGAGCAAGAACAGAAAAAACAGAGCAGAAAAAGGAAGAAAGAAAGGAAGAGAATACCTGATCGATCTTCGGTAGCGATTATAAAGGGAAGATATCTCGAATTTAAATGCAGAGTGATCCTAACCCTATCTCCTATTTATAATCATGATTTGCAGGGATTGTCACATCTATGACGTAAGGGTTGCAACGGCTAGTTCGATATTAACGGCTAGTTATCCGAGTCATTCGTTGCAGATAAGATCAAAGCAAAATATAACTCATTTATTTACAATAAACTCCTTATATTTTGGGGGCAATTGTTAGGGCTGGATTTTTATCATACGTGATCCTTATACGTGATCCTAACCAGTGATCCTTGTTTCTTTGGCAGACAGTGATCTTCAGCAGGACTTCAGGATCAGGATCATGGACCATTGAAAGGATCCTCATGCTAACAGTTACCTTCGTGTAATACAACATTATTTTGCAGGAACATCTAGCAGGATACGCTCTTAGCATCATAATCAAGGGACGCGTCTTCACAATTATAGCACGAGCTTAATCAAAGATAGACGTTGCAAAGGATATGGAAACTTAGCTTGATTTAAGGGCGGCAATTTAGGCTAGATTGTCTTTTATTTCTAAAGGGGTAATGAGCTGATTATTAGTCTTTTTACCTAAAATAGGTCACCTACACTTGTATATATAACACTCTTCCTCATTCGGAAGAACACACAACACAACTCTCACACGCTTAGACACTCAAAACTATAGTGATCCTTGTACTCAGCTCATTATCATCCGAAGTTGTAACTATATTTTTTCTTATATTGAAGTTGGTGATCGGTAGTTGCCATCACCCGAGGTTTTTTATGCCGGAGATCATACATTGATCAAGGGCTTTTTCCTCGTATAAATCATTGTGTCTTTGCATATTTCTCATAGAAGTGATCCTTTACTTTTATAGTTAACCAAGCATCATACCCCGTTTACATAAAGTTTGGTTACATTATCCTTGTGTGATTTTTGACCAAAACAGTAAGGATCCTGCAAGATCTCCTGTACATACATGTTTTTATTTGATATTTTTAGGAGAGGTTTAGAATTTTACTCCCTGTGTGCAGATTCCAGCAAAGTTCCAGTCTATCTAGACCTTGACGAACTCGACAGCTATCCAACTCCAACCATAGTCAAGAAGGAGGCTCCTGCTGCCACTAGCTCCAAGCCACTCCCAGCTCCCAAGGCCAACCCAAGGACTCGTGCTTCCACAGCGAAAAAGAGGAAGGGCCTTAAAGTCAGTGCTCCAAGCTCAGAAGGGTTCTCCTATGACGATCTCAGCTTCACTGATTCCTTAAAGCCAATGACATCCTTCCTTAACAAGGTAATATCCTGACGCATATCCTGCATATATATCCTGCACATATATCCTGCCTGGATATCCTAACAGGATATCCTGATAGGATATCTTAGTCATTATAGATACATATATTCTAACTTGTACCTGTTATTGATGCGCAGGGCCTCCAGCATTTGCTCCACTTGTACAATGATGCATGTGGTACTGTTGCGCTCCATGAAGCCAGGATCAAACAGCTTGAAAGCACCGTTGCTGACCAAGGTGCCATTGCTGAAGCGAAGAGCCGGCACTACGAAAGCCTGCTGAAGAAGGTCACCCAAGAAGCTGAGGTCAAACTTACCACCGTTCAAATGGATCATGATCAGGCCATGATCAATTTCCGGGAGGGAATCAAGACTTCTGCTATTGTCTCCCTATTACAAGCACGCATCAAGATGGCCTATGAGGCCAAGGAGACAGGCCTCGTATGCCTAGCTTGGCCGGTTGACTCTTGGGTGGCCAAGCTAAAGGAGCTTGGAGGAAAAGCTGTGCCACTCTCTGTAGAAGCCGGTGAGTCCTCTAAGTCAGCAGAGGTGGTGGATCAGGCTGGAGATAAGAAGGATGCTGGAGCGGATGCTGGTGAGGATGCTGGTGAGGATGCTGGTGCTGAGAAGCCGGGGAAAGCAGGAGAGGATGCCGCTGTGTGAGGGCAGCTGAGTGGGCGATGATGGATATTGATGCTTAGGCCGGAGCCCACTTTTTTAGGTTTAATGGTTGATGTCTTGAACAATTTACTTTTCTTGTTTGTTGAACAATTTCAATTTCCTGCACGCAGACAATATGATGGCCAAAGGTGGAGGGATCCTAAGTTTCAGGACGAAGCCCTTGGTCATCAGTTAGTATGGTTTATTTTGAACGTTTTTAACAAGTGAAGGTGGAGGTATCTTGGGTTCCAAGACGAAGCCTTCATTTGTTAAGTAAATATGTTAGAAAACCAACTATGCTTTTGGTGGATGGGTCTCGGTTTGAGACGAAGCCAAGAGCATAATCTTTTGCTATGTTAATAATATAACCCTTTTTTTGGCTTTATTATTGTTGTCGTTGATATATAAATTTTATTTGTGAAAATTGTTTTATTTGAACATTTTTGAGAATATATTACAAACGTATCTCGGTAGATATCCTAAAAGATATTCTGATAAGGATATTAAAACACAACCTATTAGTTGTCTAAAAAGGAGAGATCATACCAGAGATTCTTAGTGAATCAATTTCAATTCTCCATTATAAGCTTGTCCCCAGTGCATACTTATAAACTTGAATCCATTCTTTGAATAATATAACGTATGTCCCCTGTGCTCAACATAGAAACACAAATGTATTCATATTTTGACTCGAATGAATTCCAAATACCCCAGGGCAAAACCCTTGATATCTTGAAACGAACCCTTAGTATACTGGGGACAAACCCCGAATTTCATGCGCTACAGGCGGGAGTGTATAAACTCCAAGACTTAGAAAGGTGAAAACGTTTAAACCTTAGAGAGTATGAAAATACCCTTTCGTGAGAGAGGGTGATCAATCCTCATATACCTTTAGAATTCAGGATATAGCCAACAGTAACGAAATTGTCAGCCACTTTTACATGGACTGGTCCCGCCACCTTGAACTATCCCTGAATAACTTGCGCTCCAGGCGGGGTGTTTAAACCCAATTCGGGAGAAAGGTGAATACCTTTAAACCTGTGAAGGGATCAGTATCCCTTAAACGTGAGAGAGGGGGCCAATCCTCTAATCTTCCGAGTTATCCTGAGTACACATCCTGGAGCTATATCCTGGAGCATATGCTGCAAAAAAATTGTAAACTAAGGTGGGTGTTAGCTTGGCTAACACCCCTCCGATGCCTAAGTCAGTATTGGGTTCAAGATAATAAACAAATATATTTAAAAGAGATAGAATACATACCATTCTGGGATAGAAATTAAATTCTATTCTTACTTGAAATAGAGCTTTAAGTGTATAGCATTCCAAGACCTTGGTAGCATATCCCCTTCCATATCCTTGAGTCCGTATGCTCCTTTCCCTGCTTCTGATTCAACTTCGTATGGTCCTTCCCATTTTGGAGCTAACTTGCCATCGGCAGGATTAGTAGTATTCTGAAAAGCCTTTCTTAGCACCCAATCACCAACTTGAAATCTCCTAGTCCTTATGTTCTTGTTATATGCTCTGGATATTCTTTGTTGATATGCTGCCATCCTTAGCCTTGCTGCGTCTCTTTTTTCGTCTATGGTATCCAAATCTTGACATAAGGTTTCAGGATTCTGCTCAGGATTCTGTAGGATAGATCTTGCAGTAGGTATCGCCATTTCCGTTGGAATTACTGCTTCTGCCCCGAATACTAAGGAGAATAGGGTTTGGCCGGTTGCATTTTTTACCGTTGTCCTGTCAGCCCATAACACAAAGGGTAATTCCTCTGCCCATCTTCCTTTTTTGGCTTCAAGTCTCTTCTTCAAGTTATTCACTATTATCTTGTTCGAAGATTCAGCTTGTCCATTCGCTTGAGGATGCACCGGAGTAGACGTTATCATTTTGATTCCCCAATTCTTGCAAAAGTCAGTAGTCCTTCTGCTTATAAACTGGGACCCATTATCACAAATGATTTCAGCTGGTACTCCAAACCTGGTCAGGATATTCCTCTTTATGAAGGATACTACTTCTTGGTCTCTAACTTGCACAAATGCTTCTGCTTCAACCCACTTAGAGAAATAATCCGTCATTGCCAGCATAAAGACTTTTCCTCCCGGAGCTTTTGGTAACTTCCCTACTATATCCATCCCCCATTTCATCAACGGCCAAGGGGATGCTACAGGATATAGTGGTTCAGCTGGTTGATGCAATATGTTACTATGCCTCTGACATGCATCACATCTTCGAGCATATTCTGCAGCATCTTTTCTCATTGTTGGCCAATAATAACCTGTCCTTAGCACTTTCGAAAATAATGACCTGCCCCCGGTATGGTTACCACAATCCCCTTCATGTATATCCTGAAGTACTTCTTTGGCTTCAGGATCCTCCAAGCATCTCAAGAATGGTCCTGCAAGAGATTTCTTGTATAAAATATTATTTATAATAGTGAATCGTGATACCTTCATCCTAAATGCCTTAGGATTTTCATCTTCGGGGATATATCCTTCCTTGAGATATCTCATAATTGGAGTTGTCCAGGATTTAGGATCCTCTTCAGGATACACCACTTCAGGATCTTGAATACTCGCTACTTCCTTATGCTGAGGATCCGTTGCAGGATACAGGATATGTAATATCGGTATTGGGATTCCTTCCGGTATCCTGATTGATGATCCCAAATTTGCCAATGCGTCTGCTTCAGCGTTATCCTCTCTTGGTACCTGTTCAAGTGTAAAAACATCGAAATATCCTGCTAATTTTTTAAGAATACCGAGGTATTCCATTAGTTTCTCACCCTTGACTGCATAGGATCCATTAAAATGATTAGTAATTAACAAGGAATCAACATATACTTGCAAATTCTTGATATTCATATTCTTAGCCAATTCTAATCCTGCGATTAAGGCTTCGTATTCTGCCTCATTATTAGTAGCAGGGAATTCACATCTAATAGCCTGGGGTATTATGTCCCCCTGTGGCGATTTTAGTAGTATACCTAAGCCTACACCCCTTACATTAGATCCACCATCAGTATATAGTATCCAGGATTCTAAGTTTTCTCCTAATTGTTGTACTTCTAGGTCTACTTCATTTTGAATGTCACTACTGAAATCAGCCACAAAGTCTGCTAGAGCCTGAGACTTTATTGCATTTCTAGGTTCATATATTAAATCATAGGCACTTAATTTTACTGACCACTTGGCCATTCTACCCGACATCTCCGGTTTTCTAAGCACATTCTTAACAGGATAATTAGTCTTAACATGAATCCTATGTGTTTCAAAATAATGTCTAAGCTTTGTTGATGCCATTACTAGAACCAGTATTAGTTTTTCTAGGTGAGAATATCTAGTTTCAGCATTTAACAAACTCTTGCTAACATAATAAACAGGATACTGCTGACCTTCGTGATCCTTTACGAGTACTGCACTTACTGCATTCCCTGATACTGCCAGATACAAGGATAATGGTTCACCATCCTCAGGCTTCATCAATAGAGGTGCAGTTGAGAGATACTGCTTCAAATCCTGCAGGGCTGCTTCATGCTTCTCACCCCATTCAAACTTTTTATTCTTTTTCAGGATATCATAGAATTCTTTACACTTTTCCGAGGATCTTGATATAAATCTATTTAAGGCTGCCACTCGTCCTGTTAACCGTTGAACATCCTTCATGTTTGAGGGTGACTTTATATCCAAGATAGCTTTTATCTGCTCCGGGCTTGCCTCTATCCCTCTTTTTGTCACCATGTATCCTAAAAACTTTCCTGCCCCCACTCCAAAATGACACTTTGCAGGATTAAGTTTCATATTATACTGGTCCAGGATATCGGATGCTCCTTTAATATCCTGAAGATGATCCTCAGCTTTCTTGGATTTGACCACCATATCGTCAATGTACACCTCCATGGTGTCCCCCAGTTTGTCTTTAAACATCATATTCACCAATCTCTGGTACGTTGCACCTGCATTTTTTAAACCGAAAGGCATAGCAGTATAACAATAAATACCTTTTGGTGTCATGAAGGCAGTATCCTCCTGGTCAGAAGGCTCCATTTGGATCTGTTGAAATCCTGAAGATGCGTCCATGAAAGTCAGCATTTCATGCCCGGCAGTGGCATCTACCATTGCATCAATGTGGGGAAGAGGAAACGGGTCTTTAGGACAGGCTTTGTTCAAGTCTGTGTAGTCTACACAAACTCTCCATTTCCCATTCTTCTTTTGAACCACTACCACATTTGCTAGCCATCTAGGGAATTTGACTTCTCTAATCATCCTGGACTTCAATAATCTTTTAACTTCCTCTTGGATAATTGCATTCCGCTCAGGGGCGAATTTCCTTCTCTTTTGTTGTATAGGCTTGAATGACCTGTCAATTCCAAGCTTGTGAGTAATAATGTCTTTAGATATACCTGTCATATCCTCATGCTTCCATGCAAACGTTGACATCCTGCATTTCAAAAAGTTAATTAATTGTTCTTCAATATCCTGAGGGATATTGGTTCCCACAAGCACCGAAATATCGGGATTATCCTGGTCTAGGATAATTTTCTTCACATCCTGCTCCGGATCCTCCACGATATCCTGGGCCCGCGTCTTTAATTGCTATGCTGCACTAGGTTTGGCTGAGGATTTCATCGAGGATGAGTAGCATTCTTTTGCCTCCTGCTGGTCACTGTCGATCTTGACAACCCCCCAAGGGGTAGGGATCTTGATGCATTGATGATATGTTGATGGTACGGCCTTCATATCGTGGATCCATGGTCTTCCTAGGATGATGTTATAGCAGGATAGAGAATCCATCACACAGAAACGTTGCATCTTGTTGACTCCTTCGACATATACGGGCAGCTTTATCTCTCCCACTGTGTTTCTAGCTTCTCCACTGAAACCAACGAGCACATTGGACTTTGAAGTGATATCCATCGGAGACACATTCATTCTCTTCAGAGTCTCCAGTTGTATTATGTTGACGGAGCTGCCATTATCAACCAGTATCCTGCGTACAAAATGGTTAGCCACATATAACGTTATTACCAGAGCATCATGGTGAGGATCCTGGACAGTATCCCTGTCATCTGCGTCAAAAGTGATCACTTTGTCAGTTGTGAGGGTAGTCATCCTGACAGGTTTGTCTCCCCTCTCGGCTTTAGCTTCCTTTGCATGTCTTTTTGCTGCCGAATACGAAGTTCCACAAATGTCGGATCCCCCTGAAATGAAGTTGATTATCTTGGCATCGGCGGGAGGTGATGCCGCTCGCTCAGGATCCTTCTCAGTATCCTGACCCTTATTCTTCTTTCTTCCTAAGAGATCTTTCAAATATCCCTTGCTCAGAAGATAGCTTATTTCTTTCCTCAGAGCAATGCAATCATCGGTCATATGTCCAAAATCTTCGTGGAAAGCACACCATTTCGATTTGTCTTTCCAATCTGCTTTTTGTTGATTTTTTCTAGGCCATCTTGCCTTGTCTCCCAAACCCTGCATAGCATACATTAGTTCAGGTATATTAACAGAAAAACAATATTCAGATAATTCAGGATATTCTTCAGGATCCTCGTCTTCAACAGCATTTACTCTCTTGTTATCATTTCTGCTATATGGCTTAGAGCGATATGGCTTATATGAGGATTCCGATTTCCTGTTAGTCGACTCGTATGTTGAGGATGCATTCATCCTTTCTTGCATCTTTCTGTCATCCTCCAACCGAATATATCTTAGAGCCCTGTTCCGGGCTTCATCCAGGTTCCTGCATGGGTTCATTACAAGGTCTTGATAAAATTGACAATCCTTTTGCAGTCCCATCTTGAAAGCTTGCACAGCTGTTGCTACATCAAGATGGGGAATGTCTAGTGATTCCCGGCTGAACTTGTTCACCTAATCCCTAAGGGATTCCTGAGGCCCTTGTGTTATCCTGTAGAGATCACTTGTTAATTTTTCAAAACTTCTACTACAAGAAAACTGACTATTAAATAAATTTACTAAGTGAGCAAAAGATGTAATCGAATGTGGAGGAACATTCAGGAGCCATTTTAAAGCTGATCCTGTCAAGGTTGAACCAAAACCCTTGCACAAGCACGTTTCCTTGAGATCTGGAGGGATAGGGTTGATCTCCATCCTTTCCCTATACTAGGCAATATGCTCTTCAGGATCCGTGGTTCCGTCGTAAAGCTTCATGTTCGGAGTCTGAAATCTTTTTGGGATTTCAGCATCACATATAGGACGCGCGAACCGAGATATCCTGTGGCTATCCTGGGATACTTCAGGGATTGGCTGCACCACCCCAGGTACCCTGGATATCATATCCTTTAATTTCTGAAGCTCCCTGGACAATTCTGACGTTACAGTTGTATCCTGCAAAGATCCAACACTGTTAGTGGTAATAGCATTATTATTATTTGATACGTTACCCGTTGGAGGATTTTGCCCATATCCTGAAGCATATCCTGAGCTCCTCATGGTTGATATCCTGACCGAGGAGGGTATTTCAGGAGTATGGTTCTGAGGAAGGCTGGGCACAATATTCCCCCTGTTATCCTCAGTATACACAGCTGATCTAAATTTCAACGCTCTAGGGTGTAATGGAGTGACATTATCCTCAGCAGATCTGCTCGAGCCAGACTTCAGGAGTTGTATTTCCCTTAAAAGCATTTGGTTCGTTTCCTGTTGCTGCCTCATTTGTTCCTGCACACTTCCAAACAAGGTTAGAATTTCATCGTTAGAAGCTAAAACAGGAGCAGATCCCTGGACACTCCGAGTAGGGATAACATCTTGAGATTGTGTAGAGGCTGGCATCCTTGGAGGAGGTGGTGGAAGCACCAAACCAACTGTTGCAGAAGTTGTAGCAGACACAGTAGAAGAGCTCATGTTTGATCTTGAGGCCATTGTAAACAATGTGGCAAAAAGTTTTGAAAACAGAAAACCGATTAATGATTTCACAAAGATTTTTAGTAAAGAGAGCACCACTTAACCCACGGTGGGCGCCAAATTGTTTTGGTCAAAAATTACCGAAGCAATTAAGTGATCAAATTAGTTAAGTGAGGTAGTGTGCTAAAAAATGTGTTGAAAATATGCTGGTTATGTTCTTTGGAAAAACAGTGTTCAGGATACGGCTCAGGATATTGAGCTGTATCTACGATCAAACAATGAGCAAAAAGGTAAAGTAAATGACACGAGATGTACGAGGAAAGCCCTTGATCAATCTGGATCGCCGGCACAAAACCTCGGGAGCTGACAATCGCAGCTGCCTTGTTCTTCTTATTGCTTTAAACTTCAGGATACAGTGCAGGATATAGATCAGATCGCTAAGTGTTACAATGAATTTGTGTGAGAGTTGCGAGAGAGCAAGTGTTAGAGTGTAGAGAGTGTGATTGTGATGTCCTAGTTGATCTGATATACCCACCTATTTATAGTAACGAATTACAAACAATAATCCCTACAAATACAGGCTACTCCGAATATTCCATTATGAACGTTATAAACCGAGTAATACGGCTCCAACGTCTTCCCTTGAACGACTTGGACCGAGTCTTCCGTGGAATAGGTCTTGTTAACGTTGCTAGCTTCTAACCCACGTTCCTGCACATAATCCATTAGTAATCCCGAGGATACCATTCAGGATGTTACCGATATCCTGAACTAGCATCCCGGATGTAAACATATACAATATAAACAAGATATATATCAAGATATTTTTCAGGATATGGGCTCAGAATTTCACCCATAACAAGTACTTAGTCGTTGGTTATCACAACTGGTTAATTAAATTCAACACTTATGTCTATGTAAGTGTTTCGATTAAACACATAACTGAATCTAGCTGCAAAATCTGAAATCTGGAGGAACCATTGTTCTTTCTATTGATTTAAATCTCACTTTTAGTTCGTAATTTTTAGATAATCGATCAAATCCAACAATTGAGTTTTACTTTTTAATAGTAGTTAGTCAAAACTGAGCATTATACACTTTCCACAATCCTCCTCTGATTCGATATCCGACTTACCCTATCTACTGGTTTAGTTGGTTTTTGCATGTCCTTAACGACAGACATCACTTACTATCATTGCAAATGCTTAGTATACTTCAAGCATGCCTGACAGCTAAAGTGGAGGTAGATGAAGTTGATGATGAAGACTCCGATGACCTATATACGTTTTCACAAATCTAATTGAATATATTTGAATCTTTGTAATAAGTTGTTTGCTTTGCACAACCTTGAAATATTCCAGAAAGAAAAGCAATTAAAGCCTTTATTCGCTTCCTTAATTTCAAATAACTTTCCATGATTTGTAAGAAAGGAGAATCGTACCCAATAATTTTTGTTCATGTGAAAATTCCAAGTAGTCCAACGTGAGAATCAGAGTATCAGACAATTCGTCGAACAACTGGTGCGCAACAAAAACAGAACACTCTTAGATGTTGAATAAAACCAGTCACAAATCTATGCCTGCCACCACTCACCATCATAATATGCCTACCTTCAATACAAACATAAACTGTCAATAGAATCTTTGTTTTCAAGACGCATGAATTCATGTTAACAACTGTACCTGCATATGAGAAAGGGACATCTTTGGGTCTCGTAACCGTTGAGAGGGGAAAATTATGAGATCGGCCATGGCTAACCGAGAATCGTGATCATCACTTCCGACGTCGGAGGTCAAAAGAAACGGGGAGGTTCCTCCACAAACGCTGTTTTGTGGGGTTCACATTGAGAAGATACAAAGTGTAATTGACCAGAACAGATAATAAACCAAATATGAACCCTAAAATATTGACCAGAATAGATAATAAACCAAATATGAACCCTAAAATCCCACTTCCACATTAGTAACGGGCATTACCTGTTAAGTCCATCAAAATAAACTGCTAAAAACTGCCCAAATTCGTGATTTACTTCAGAAAACCCATAAACGCATATACCCGGAGAGATTAAATGTGATGGATCACCTACAGTTTTAGTATATCTGATGTAGGGATCGGGAAAGAGGACGTACATGGTCTTCTGGTGCGTTTCATGGGGAGCTTTATGTCTTCTTCAATCCAAAAGTGAGTTAGTGGATAAGAAGTTGTTGTAGTTGCAAAAGTTTAGGAGAGTGGGGGTGAACTGACAAAGGGAATAAACCGCATTGAACTCTAAACCCATGATCTAGTTTTGCAACTAGAAACTTGATTTGCGGAGAACATGGGAAGAAAAGATGGAGGAAGCGAAACTGACTGGAACTGACCTGAACTGCCATTACAGGAGTTATTTTTGTGAGTTTAAGTGGCTGAGATTTAATCTCAGCCAAATCCAATGATTAAGGTTGATTTAAAAGTTGATTACACTTAATGGGAACCATATATATATATATATATATATATATAATTCACAAAAATTTCTCTCCTTATGAAAATGCTATTTCTGTTATAAATATATTATTATTTATTATGGTTATCAACACCTAAAATAGATTAGGCTTATTCTCCAAGTTACATCTCCTATATATACCATTGTATATCTTGTATTATATACACTCAATTAATAATATCAATCTTTTCCTCCCTATTGTTTTCTTGTATTGTTTTGCTAGTAGATTAGTTTCACAACACGTTATCAGCACGAGTGTGCTCTCACCAAAACCCTAATCCCAATCCGTTGTTTCTTGTGAACAATAACCACAACCCCAATTTATATTGTTCGTTTCGCAACTGTAAGGCTGCTATGAATCTCCACCGTTTCTTCTAGAACCATCATATGTCACGTTTCACGTAAGAAACCCCACCACAACGGCAGTTCGATGTCGCTGATCATCATGGATTAGCGATTACGTTTTAAGGTATGTATTTTGATTATTTACCAACCATTGTTTGGATTTTGCAAACATTAGAACTTGAATATTATTAGAACTTGAATAAATAATGTTTGAAAAAGGATTATATAGCGGTTGATTTATGCGATGGGGTTTGGTAACCTAAACCTTATTGTGGGAAGAAAAGGTTACGTCACCCACCAAAAAAAAAAAGAAACAGAGTTGCTTCCTTTCGTTTATCTTAATTAAATTCTATCTAGTAATGAAATATTAGTTACTACTACTTTCCCCTTTGAAATAACAATTGTTTTTTTTTACATCAGAATTTAAATTAAGAAAATATGGTTTGAATGATTAATTTTTTTAAAGAATAGTACTTATCTGAAAGATATCTGACTAAGGCGATGTAATATAGAATACTTTATATTTTAATGATGTAAATAATTTGTATATAAACAGTGGATCCATTTAAATAATGGTTTATAAATTTAATAAGAATAACTTAAATTTTATCCGATTCACTGAGATTGTGTATTTGTTTTTAAAATATTTGTGTTTCTATTGTCTTTATAATATTTGTGTTTCTAGATTGATATGTTTTTTCTCTGCATGTATTGATAAATATTGAAATTATTTGGATCTATGAATTATTGTAATTACGTATACATTACTAGATTAATATATTGTAGCAAGATGTGTTTATTTGATGATTTTAATAGTATTTCATCCTCTGAAGCGGAGATACATAGTTATATAACCGAATATATTATTAGAGTGGTTGGTTTAAAGGTGTATGGTAAATATACTTGAGTTAAATTGAGAAAATAGTTTATTTAGAGTTGGAGAACAATTGATTGTTAGTTTTTCTTGTCTATATGTGCAAACACATTTAAATTAAAGTATGTTCAATTGGTGTCATAAAAAAAAGAATATTTACCAAAAATACATATACCACATAGATATACATATATAAATTATATATGCTTTAAATATCAATATTTAATTGTTTCGTTACAAAATTATAAAAATCGTTTGATCTACTTGAGTTTTTTTTTAATATAATCAAGTTATTAATTTATCATAATCATTTATTTTGAAATCCATCACTAAAATTATTTTGGATTTTGCAAAACTTATGTATCTCTAGATGAGATTTTTAATTCTTTACCTGCAAAAGTTATGCATATCGATTCCCGTGTGGTTCAAATTTGATTATTATTATGGTACCTTTATTTTTGTTTAAGTTTTCACTAGATAAATAGATTGAATTATGTTATTAATGTATGAAAATGGATTATAATATGCTACTTTATGCAATTTGGCTACTGCATGAAAATTGATTCTAATATGCTACTTTATGCAATTTTACTACTACATGAAAATTGTTTTTAATCTGTTTGTACTTCATTACGCTTAAAATGATATGAATGATTAAACTAACAAAACATATTCTATACCAATATGTGTTTTGTTAAACCAAAGTGAATTATTTAAGATTGTTGATTCATGAACCCGATACTATTGTAACATGTGTGTTAAGTGAACTACGTAATATAGCAATGTCTTGTAAGATATGCATGTGATTGGTTATACCATGATAGATTATGAAATATCTATTTTCTTTACTTACAAGCAAATATATATAATGTCATGTATTATATAATCTGAGTGTATGGTATGTAATGTATTTTATATGCTATCATTCATGTATATATATAGCATTCAATAAAATCATTAAACGAAAGTTATCGTTTAACACAACTATGATGAAAGAGTATAAATATGCTCAGACATGACACATGTCATGCTTTCTAAATCTCATTATCAAGTTATAAAAGGTCGTAAGAGGTTGACCAATAAAGTTTATACGACTCAGTAATGTAACTTTTTCTCAAATTATATAATGAGAAAAAAATATTATTTTTTAAGGAAAAACTAGATAAAGTTTTCCATTTATCACATTTGAAGATATGCTACTGAAGTAGTAATATCACATGAAAAGTTCAAAATGTGATTATATAATGATCATTGAAAATGTCATTATCATGGACATAATTGAGAAAATTGTAATGATGGTCATACTATTAATGAGGTCAACCATCAAAAAATACAACAATGATTATGTTAATAATGAGACTGACCACCACAAGTGACAGATAAAGAAAGTGATTATATAAGAATAATATGTGGAAAGGATAGATATATATACATGTCTTATGTCTCGTGCATAAGTGTAAGTAATACATTACAATCATAAACTAGAAGTTTATGGATCATGATATTTGATTGGCATGACCGGTTAGATCAAACCGAGTCAATGATGATGTTAAATGTGTTGAAGAACTAGAAGATTCTTCATTGATAATTACCATTTAGTGTTTGCTCTCATTTGGATATTGTTAATTGCCAACTAAGGTAGGATGTAAATTCCTATATATTATGGAATTGGAATAAGGATATAAGTATCCTCTCATGATACCATTTAGTTTGTTTTTTTAAATCGATGCATCGTCTAAATGGTTATTAAATTCACAACTTGAAGTTTGTGTGATTTATGGTTTAGCTAATGATATAACAAGCAGATTATTCCATATTGGCATATTCGTTTCGGTTATAACGGTGAATATAATGCACAAGTTATTAATATAATCATTGAAGTGGTTTTTGTTGAGACAATAAACGAATGTCTACAAATGTTGGCAAAGTCAATGATCATGAGAGCAAAAGTTTATGTTTGTATTTTGATACATGTGATTTTTCATATAGTAACACTAGTTCACATCAAGCCAACAAGTCATAATACGTCATCCCCATTATAGTTGGTTTTTGGTCCAGAACCAAAGATGTCCCTTCTAAGATTTTGGTTGTGCGGTATATGTATTGATCCACCACTACGCACAAAGATGGGACTTTAAAAGGTGGTTGGGAATATATGATAAAGAATAGAGTCTTCCATGAGATATTTATTTACGGCTCAATTAATTGATCTCCATCTTAATGGATTAACATTCCCAACATCAGGGGGAGATAAAAAGCAGTTGGAAATAGAAATGAGTTAGAATAAATTATCATTGATCCTCATACTAAACAATGTGAACTAGAAGTTCAAAGGACAACTCATTCACAAAGATTAGGAAAATAATTACCAGACGCATTCACTGACCTAAAAAAATGTCTATTAAGTAATATATGCCAACTGCTAATGCTCCAATTAAGATAATTATCTCAGAAGGACAATATATTGGTAATAAGTCTACGGCACACCTGAAGCGTGGTAGACTAGTCGATTCCAATAATAAAATTCCTCGACAGTTGGAGCAACTAATTAAGATGGTCAAGTCGGGGTTATATTAAAAAGGTCTCCTGAAGAGACGGTAGACATGATGGTTCAAGAAGAACCTCAGGTACCTGAAACTAAAGAGATCTCGATAAGTTGTATCATGTCTAAGATATGTATGGAATCGAAATAAAATCGACGTCGTTATACTTTTGTATATAATATAGCGCTTGAAATGATGAAATGACGAGGATCAAGATTTAAGATCTGCCTATGAATGAAAATACATAAATGATTGGCCAAAATGGAAAGACGCAAAGTACGGCAGATTTAAATTCTCTACTGAAATGGAAAGTTTTCGGACCAACAGTCCATACAACCGAATTTGTAAAGTATGTTGGATATTAATGGGGCTTTTATGCGAATCATGTGAAAATCAAAGTAAATGAGATAAGGCAAATATGATGCACAAGGATTTTCGCAAAAACCCAAGATTGATTATAATGAGACATATTCTCTAGTGGTGGATGTAATGACTTTCCAATATTTTATTAGTCTGGTAATATAAAGAGAGAATTGATATGCGTCTTATGAATATTATGTATCACTTGATACTAAAAGTTTACATGAAAGTCCCTTAAGGATTTGAATTATAAAAAATCATGTAAAATGAGTTCTCGAGAACGATATGATCGTTGTATACAAAATCTATATTTGAATATGTTGAATATAATTGGAACTCCTGATGAGTATCGTAAAGCATTTAAGTGCTTATAAGGTTAGTTGAAATATCTTAAGGATGTAATTCTTGTGCACCAATAACTATACATAGAAAACTTGTGCTTGGTTATTATGGCATCTTAATGTACAACGTATAAGCATGGT
Source organism: Helianthus annuus (assembly GCF_002127325.2). Lineage (NCBI taxonomy): Eukaryota > Viridiplantae > Streptophyta > Magnoliopsida > Asterales > Asteraceae > Helianthus > Helianthus annuus. The sequence goes on from NC_035444.2 coordinate 158,724,808, forward strand.
ACAATATGGATTAAATATTCAAGACATCCTTGTATATGATATAGAAATCAATGAGGAGGTATATGTAATAGAACTCCTAAAGAGTGAATGCACATACATTGTTTTTCAAAGTTGAAAGAAGTATGTATATGATTGCAAATGCCTGAAGCATTGATTTCAAGTCCTCAAGAATGTATCTTTATAAAGTTAAAGATAGTATGAACTAAAATAGTCAAGTTAAGTGTTGTACAACTTATGATATATTCTGATAAAGAGCAATATAATTTTGATAATATTATCCATCTTTATCAAATGTTCTTTCTTAAAAGTTCATTATAATCGCAATTTACAGCGATGAAGTCTGAGCATCATCAAGAGAAACTGGCGAGCTTTTAGAAGGGGATTTTTTTAATGACCCTAGCACAGTCTAATTATTACTCGACTTGCAGTTCGAGTATATTTGTAATCATACTTTTATTCATCAAACTACATCTAGAAGATGTTGGTGAGTCATTTTAGTATGTAGAGAGCTCAACCTTATAGTATGTTAAAGGTTATTCAGATATTTTTTATAAGAAATGCCTATTATCATCTCCTACCAAAGTAGAGATTCTCATTCTAGAAGTACCATCGTTAAATGGATATGTGCATTAATATGTTTTGCTAGCTATGTATGGTTATAATATCTTTCACTTGAGCGTATTGTCATGATATAGCCTTTGTCAAGCGAAGAGACATTGGAACGAGTTCAAAGAAATGTTTCAGGTATAAACGATATTTGATTATATTTTACTAACCCATCAAAACAAGCTTGGTTAGTCTTGTAGATGCGGGAATGTAACAAAAGACAATTGTGGACATATGATATTTCTTGAAATGAGGCACCTAAAGTCTCGTTAGAAGATTATACATCATTGCTCAACATAAATGACTGCATATTAAGGGATTGAGCGACAAATCATTGACTACAAAAGATTTGATCAACTTTCAAGGAAGATGGACACACGTCACTTAAAGGAGACATGTTAAAATGAGGGGGAGACTTATGCAAGTTGCACTCTTTTTCCCTTACTAAGAGTTGTCCCATTTGGGTTTTCTTAGTAAGGTTTTTAACGAGGCAACAAACCTGATCTAGTAACATCAGGGGGAGAAAATATGCATTACAGGCTGCACTCTTTTTCCCTTAGCTATGATTTTGTCCCACTGGGTTTTCCTGGCAAGGTTTTTAACGAGATAGCATCTCCAAGCATAAGAAGTTGATAACCAAGGGGGAGTGTTATAAATATATTATTATTTATTATGGTTATCAACACCTAAAATAGATTAGGCTTATTCTCCAAGTTACATCTCCTATATATACCATTGTATATCTTGTATTATATACACTCAATCAATAATATCAATCTTTTCCTCCCTATTGTTCTCTTGAATTGTTTTGCTAGTAGATTAGTTTCACAACAATTTCATTTTCTTTCCTTTTGAACCTTTTTATTTTTTATTTCTCTCCTTATAAAAATTGAAAATGTTGTTTCTTTTTCTTTCCTTAACCTTTTTATTTTTTATATTTTACGCTTTTAATCCGATAAACCTAGTAAATTTTTATAATTTACGCTTTTAATCCAATAGTTTCATTTGTACATAACCCGCATAGTTTTCATCTTTTACACTTTTAACCCTATAGTTTTCATCTTTTAAAAAGTTGTCACAAACATTTTCTACTTTTAATTCCAACACTTTTCCACTTTCAACTTTGATCTCATGTACTTTACATATTTTACAAATTAGTCGTTTTATGATTCCTTATAGATTTTGTGGGTTAACACACTGCAAAGCATGCTTGTGGTTCAACGTTTTCACGTCTATTTTTTTACGGTTTAACTCCTCCCCGAAACTCGTGGGTCCTAAGCCGACTTAGTTCTTCTTTGCTATGTTTTACTTTTTCGGTCTAACTTTTGCGAGTTAACACACCGTAACATACGTGTGTGATTCATCATTTTTACGTTTACTTTTTGTTCGGCTTAACGGCCCACTACAAAGCATGGATTCTAAATACTAGTTTGATAAATGTTAAAAAGAAACAAAGATAAAATAAAATAGTGTTACTCTATTATCATGGATGGGCAATTTAGGACATTGTCTGTTTAAAATACTGAATCTTGTTACATTCATAATATAAGGAGACTACAATGATCATTTAGTACTTTCCGGCGGTGGCGGTGGTGGCGGCGAAAGAAAGATATGGAAATACCGAGGTCGACTTGGCTTTGGTGCGGGTGGTGAGCCCCTACCTACGGTACGAAAACTAGAAGCTATGCGGTCAATCTGTAACGCCAAGGGGGGCGGTGGTGGAGGCGGACAAGGTAACCTATAATGCGGTGGTTGGCCTATCTGCGGCGGTGGTGGCGTTGACGGTAGCCTTCTAAGCGTACCCGAAAATACAGTTCCTGCAAGTAAATAAATTTAGCCTTTGCAATTTAAGCTTAAAATATATACATGAAAACACTATCATATATGGTTAAGCGTAAGCTTGCCTTGATGTGGTTGGAGTGAAGAAGCTGAATGTGCTTGAAAAACATTGTGAATGATGAGAATTGCAAGCAATAGATACATAGCAACTTGTTGTTGTGCGCCAAAACTCGTCTTCATAGCGGTAGCTGTGGATGTAATCCTTTGTTTTGAATGGTCCTTATATGGGAAATAAATTCTTCCCCGCATACCTAGAAATTTTAATGCAAGATAGATTTATATAAAATAAAATGTATTGTCGTGTAGTATATATTTAATATTGAAAATAATATATATGAAAATATTCTTTACTTTGAGAATACTGATCTAGGAATCGATGGGCGCTAGTCAGTTGGTGGGGTACCGACTAGAGATTGATCGTGATTAATAGGGATTAATCGAAATTAATCGGATCGGAATTTTTATATATATACACCAACATTTTTATATGTAATTTTTTAGTATTTATAAGGTGTGGGCGAAATTTGGGCAGAATAAGACCGCAATTACCGCCTAATGTTTAATCGGAGATTAATTGGGATTTTAAAAACAGTATAAAAGTTAAAGCCACGCAATTGTGGATTTAGCCATGTTTTGTGGGTTTTCAGGAACCGATTTTGGAAAAAAAAAATAGTGAATATATTGTATAATTTGAGGAAAAATAGTAAGAACTAGTAAGAATCTATCAAAAGGAAGTGAAAAATTTTTTGAATCCTGAAGGCAGGTAGGTAGTTATTACAACTTTGTATTTACCACAATAGGTAAAATTTAAGGCAAGGTAGGTAGTTATTACAACTTTGTATTTACCACAATAGGTAAAATTCAAATTCGTTGGGCTTGGCGGGCCTTAAAATGAGTTTACTAATTACTAATTAGCACGATCTGTGCTTAACTTTGTTCTATTCTACTTTCTAAACCAACTGTGGAGCCTATGAGGGCCGAGGCTATGAGTTGTAGTGTGTAGGGCCAAGGTATTGGGCTGGATCCAACATAGAAATAAGAATTCGTTACATAGATTGTTCATGTGAGTTGCTAGAATTGTATGATTAATCTATACTTTACTAAAATTATCCTATAACTTTTAATGTTCACAAAGTGAAAAACATTAAGGTAGTGTTCGTCTTACCAAATGGAATGTATTTTGAATGGAATTGGAGTGTAGTCTACATTCTTTAAGTTGTTCATTTCAACAAAAGAAGGATCTGGAATTCAATCTAAATCGTCAGTTCACCTACTTCTTTCTGGAGTCAATCTAAATCGTCAGTTCACCTACTTCTTTCTGGATTCAATCTAAATCGTCAGTTCACATTAAGTGATTGTAGAGGAATTCTTTAGAATCCAATTCCAATACCATTACATTCTATGAAACGAACACCACTCGGCTTGGAGCGAACTATCACAAGCTTAAACACGAGTAACGAGCTCGCAGGAGGTGGAGATCTACAAACTAATAACTTCGATTCAACTTTCAAGACTTGGTTTTGAAGTACAAAATCACAAGCCTTTTAAATAAAACCAAAAACCTAGTAGAACATAAATATTTTACAAGTTATATGACAATGATAGCTGGTATATACACTACACATCTAACATCTAACGGTTTGATGCAGAAAACATTCTTTTTCAAAGGTCTTGAATTCTAAAATATGTTCTAATGAATGCTAAGAAAAAAAGAAAGAAAAGAAAATAGTCTAAATCATAGTTCGGTAATTTACCACATCTTCTATATTAAATATAAAAAAAGTCCAAATACATTGAAAAATCAAAATACAAGGAGATTACAATGTTGATGATCTTTAAGTACTCTCCGGTGGGGGTGGTGGAGGGACGTTGCACTTTGAAGGTCGTTTATGCATCCGCGCTGGTGGTGGTGGCGGCGGTGGGGGAGGTGGTGGAGGTGTCCTAAGTGGTGGTGAAGGAAATATAAAGAAATTCCGTGGTCGACTTGGCTTTGGTGCCGGGGGTGAACCCCTACGTACCGTACGCAAACTTGAATCTATGCCGCTGATTTGTAGCGTTGATAGTGGCGGCGGAGGCGGACGAAGAAACACATAACTCTTAATTTTACCTAGCTTTGGCGGCGGCGGCGCTGACGACACCTTTCTAAGCATTCTACTCCTACCAGAAAATACACTTCCTATATATGTAGAATGAATATATTTTCTTAACCATCATTGCAATTTGATATAAACCATCAGAATAAAACAAAACAAAACTAAACTTAAGTTTACCTTGATGTGGTTTGATTGAAGCAGAAACATTATGAATGATTAGATAAAACACAAGCAATAATAGAGCAACTCCTCTTGGGTCAAAAGTCTTCTTCATAGCGGTAGCTTAAAATGTAATACCTTGTATTCATTTATAGCCTATAGGATATGAATTCTGACACATATTCCTAGATATTTTAATCAACTGTGTTTAATAAAAATGTATTGTCTTGCATATTAATATTTTAACAACAATGTTTATGCTAGATATTATTATGGTGTATCGTACGTTTAAATTACTTATCGTTCTTAAGGCTTACTATAAAGTTTTAATTTGACATAATAAATTAAATAGTTTTCATCTCATCTTAATAAACTATAATCACTTTGCCATGAATCTTCGACATTCGACTTGTTCGGTTGTTCTTGATAGTGATAAGAGGGAACCTCGAGTTGGATCTAGTTTTTTTTTAACCGAAAACTAATATATTTTTAAATGCTTCTATATGCGCACCTTGCTATTATTGAACCCTTCACCTCATGGATAAAGAGAAGATACCTTATCACCATCTTCTTTTAGCACAAACTGGATATAGTAATCTTGAATGTCACATATCACTTGATGAGCTTGATGGATATAAAAAGTTCATATTATTGAATTATGAGTAATTTTATAAGAAAATTATTTTTGATAACCAGAAATTGACAGTCTAGGAATTAGATTGACAGTTTAAATAAACGCATATAAAAAATTATCATGTGTCTTTATTATAAAAATGAAACAAATTAAATAAGATAAAACTAAAGAAAGTTATCGAGTTAGAATTTAGAGCTCTAAATGATAAATCTGAGCTCTAAACAATTTAAATTATTTTTGGTAAAAATAAAACCGTCTACACGTTTATCTATCATGATCCGTAGAAACGTTTCTAAACTGTTAAAATTGAGATGTTTTTGTTCATTAACAACGTAAGTTGTAAGTTATGTTCTTTCTAAGCTAGCTGTGTATTTGACCTTTTCTATTACAATGCATGCACAAACCACTAAATTTGCAAAAGTCAACATGATTGTAGGAAACGACAAAGCTTGATTATTTTCGTAAACACTAAACAGCCCATTGTGTTGTCTACTTGAACCTTAACTTGCCTTAATTATTAACTATTAAAAACTTATTATTATTTATTTAAAAACTAAGGCCGTGGCGGTGGCGACCTTCAAGGAGAGTTGTGAATGGTTAGATCACGAATCAAATAGTTGTTAATATGTTTCATTATTTTATGGATTAGACGACTTTAAAATGTGTTGACCCGCAAAATCATTTGAGATGAACATTTGATAACTCGTTTTTGGGTTTATTTTTATGATAATCAACTTTTATTATTTTAGTTTAAAAAAATAAAGAAAGTCTTTTAGGTTTTAATATATATGTAGATGAGTGTTGAGAAAAGAAAAACTGATGTTAGACAACTGGTCTTAGTCTTGGATGAGAATTTAATAGGAAAAAAAAAAAAAACTATGTTGTTTTAACTAAAAATAATATAAATCTTTTACTTTCAATTTCACCAAAATAAGTCTACCTAACATCAATCTCGTTAATTGACATCCATCTATACTATCATATGTTTTCAATTGGTTTGAACTTTCAAGTCCCTAATCATAATAAGTCTACCTAATGATATTGAATTTTTTTTTTTTTTTATAAAAAAATTGAGTAGATATAGAGATTTCAGAATTTGTCACCGGATATTTTTCTCATTCAGTCTTTTGAATTTGAACATGTAAGTTGTAACAATGGTTTAGTTGACTAATGAAAATAAACTAATAGTAAAATATCTTTGAAAATATATTTCTACTAGCTGACCGTTGAAGGGTGGTCCCGAGACCCGGTTTTTTACCCCTTCTAACAGGATTTCGTTGTGTTGCAATTCTAAATGAGAAACGCAAAGGGCTAGATCCGACTCACACGGCTCCGTAGCCCAACTCCAGGCCGTGCAGGCATGTCAAGCAAATATTGGTAGAATTAATACACCAATAGAACCCGTACAGAAGATTATCAACAAAATAGCCCGCTAAGTCTGACCCGCTACATTAGAATGAGCTGCCCATATCCACCCAAACTTAAAACATTGGGCCAGATTGTGGAAGCCTTTAAGAAAAAAAATAAACAGGATGTGTTCTTTATCGGTGTTACTAGTCCAATACTTTTTCGTTAAAAATCTTCAGGAAAAAACTAGTAGCATTCAAAGTCAAATACTTTTTCGTCTGGTAAGCCGCTTTGGCACATGCTTGGATCGACATTTAGGAGGATAATAAAACTAGTAACTGAATTGTATACGAAACAAACTTTAACGAAACTCGACTTTTCATTTTTTATTTAGGAGGATAATAAAACTAGTAACTGAATTGTATACGAAACAAACTTTAACGAAACTCGACTTTTCATTTTTTATTGTGTAATATGTTTAATAGTGTTTTTATTATTATGAAATATATGTTAATTAGTCATTAATGAAAGTGTTTAGGTTAATCATTTAAGTGATTCTAACTACTTGATGAGAGTTTAGACGATTTTAACCTAGTAACTAGTTAACTCAATTCCCTTAGCCTTATAGTTACCTCTAAATTCTAAAAGCAATTAAACCTGCAATAGTATCATAATCTGATTTTAAAATATAATATGTTCTTAAAATATAATTCTTGCTAAATTCGTATACCCTTGTGTATATGTTGTTCACCATTAATGTACCATTTTCTTTTTTTTTTTTTTTGAAATTTTAATCATTATTTCATTTTTTTTCTTTGAAGTGTATTTATTCACCATTAATTAACTATTTTCTTTTCTTTGAAATTTTAATCATTATTCACCATTAATTAACCATTTTCTTTTCTTTGAAATTTTAATCATTATTTCATTTATTTTTTTCTTTGAAGTGTATTTATTCACCATTATTTAACCATTTTCTTTTCTTTTAAATTTTAATCATTATTTGATTTATTTTTTTCTTTGAATATATTTTAAACATTGTTTGATTTTTTTTCTTTGAATATATTGTAATCATTTTTTATTCAACATTAGTTAATCATTATTATGATTAGATAAGACCTTAGATTAGATTTACAACACTATGTTTTTACATGAAGTTTTGATTATGAAGTTTTGATTATATAAGGCTGCACCGTATGGACTAAAAGGACGGGCCGTCCTCCACTGGCGCCGGCGTCCGCCCCATCCCGCCCCCCTCGTCCTCCAACCCGTCCCGTCTTCAACGTCGGAACTTCGACGGTGGCGACGTCTCCAATGGTGGGCCCCTTTGTTGTTTGTTTGTTTGTTTGTTTGTGTTAGGGACTTGTACATTAGGCTTCAATACTTGTACATAGGCATAGATTAAAAAAAATAAAAAAAGTGGTGGGTAGGACCATCCTCCCATACCCTCTAGTGACCATCCTTGTGAGGACTTTGACGTGGCGCCTACGTGGCGGATGGTCCTCAAAGGATGAGATGTCACCTTACGTTAAGCAAGAAGGAACAAGAAGTCTCATATGTGCGATTACCAATTCCATTTCATTAATAAAGAGGCAATGCACTACCCTCTAGCCTAAGACCTTAGATTAGATTTACAACACTATGTTTTTTAATGAAGTTTGTTTGACATTTGAAATTTAAAGGGACGTTTTAGGTAGTTGCAAACAGTTGGAAATTAGAATCATCTATGTCATACATCATTGTCTCGAGGCCTTTTCTATATCCTTTTGGAATGGAGAAATATAGAATATATACCCTCATTTAGGTTAATGCATATTTTTTATTTATCCTTTTTAATAAAATAGACAAAGGACTCTTAAACATATATCAAAATTCTCACTGTAGATATGCTAGCTACATAGAAATTATTAATTTATATCATTCGTTGTTGAGAATGATATCTAGAATCTTGATCAAAGTATCCATGCCAGTACAGTGGTGTCTATACTAAGAACCCGAACCAATAAGTCATCAGAAAAGGTGCCACATATCCATTGAAGAACACTGCTATCGATTTCGTCTCATGACTAGCAACTCGTAAGTCTCATGGGTTTTGGCTGGCGGTGGAGTTTCATCAATATGATTAAGAACCTTGTTATCACGTGCATGGAGTTTAAAGAGCTTAACCAAGGATGAATACGTGACTTTGGTGTCGTCGATGATACAAACCTTATTTTGAATGTTGGTAACTGCGTAGACATGGTGTTGGGCCGACGGCTTAGAGGAGGCCGTATCATCGTCTTTGATTACCATAGCAATCGAGGCTGATTTCTACCAAGAATCAACGGCGGCTAAGTTTGGAGATTAACAACAGCTAAGTTTGATATTTTCTTAATTATGGGTGGTTTATTTTAAACGATTTTGAATGATATTTTTTTTAAATATAAATATCCTAATTATATATATGAACTGGCCGAGTTACATCAATAACGCAGGTAAGCGAGCAACAAGCTGCGCCGCTACCCCTTTCTGAATAGCAAACCCTAGCCTATTAAAGACAAACCCCTGCCTCCCTGTTGATGAGCAACTGCTGTGGACAACCTTTTGGACCCTAGTCAACAAACGGATAGCTTCTGGAGCTAGGGAGCCAAAGGTGTTGAAGGCGAAGGGGACAAATGCATGTTGGTTATCAGCACAAGCTTTAGCGTGTTTATCCACCTTTTTTGATTCCGCTTTCCTTATAGCTTGTCCTGCTACAAACCTGCTTTCCCTTAAACCAGCTAAGGGGGAGACTCCTGTGAGATCCACACAAGCATGTTTCCCTCCCGCCCAGCCAAAGACGAGCAAATCTGCTGGTCTCAATGTAGATCTCCCTTCCATGGGATCTGTAAGGAAATTCACAGGGGCCTCCTTCTTGGCAGAAATCCCCGCTCTTCTCAAGATGTCCCCTAAAACATCCCTCACCCAGTCATGCCGATATTTGAACCCAGGGAGCTCCTTACAATGAACAGCATGCTCCCCGTATTTATCCATGCAGGCTTTATGGCAAATTGGGCAGGTTTGTCTTCTGGATACATAGAGATCATCAGCCGGTATTTGAGGATAGCCCTATACTCAACAGCCGACATGCATTGCCCCAGCCCCTCGATCGGGATAACAGTCAAAAAGTCTTGCGCATGGGGGCCTTTCAAGCACTCAATCACCGCCTTCTGGCGGGGAGACAAATCAAATGCTTTTCCCAGACTCCGAGCGATTTTGTCAAATAGGGCATTCGCCAAAGTTTTTTGTGCCTTTGAGGGGGCGGTGTCCATATTAGAGAAACCACCAATATCAAATGATATTTATCATATTTAACTTGCGTAAATTTTTTTATTTATTTAACCCATGTAATAAGAAAATGTTAAAAAAACTATGATTGTCTCTTGATTAAATCATAGTTTCATTTGAGTTTAAAAACTATCAAATTTGAATGCTTGCTGAACTGTTTTGACGGGTATGGCTTTAATTAAAACCTCCCCAAAAAAAACATAAAGTTGTACGTTTTGAGTTTTAAAATCGTTAAATTGTATCAACCTTTTACTTTAACCTGTTTATTTGAGCTAATACCAGGGGAAAATAAAATATATTCAATGGCTTTGAAATATAAAGATGAATAATTAATATTCAATATTCAATATTCTTTTCTCCTTTTCTCTTTTTCTTTTGTTCTTGTCTTTTATTTTTCCTTTTATGATTAGACTTATTTTCTTTATTGAATTTATCTTTTTAGCCTCTTTACGAAACATAGAGATAAAAAAGGATATTTTTTGCATGTTTTTTAACTTATAAATTTTATTATTTTGTACTTTAATGAGTCTTTTATGCTACTTACACACGATTCTTTAATTTTTTTTGAGATGCAAACTTTAAACATAAAATACTTTTTCAAATTACAAAATTCTTGGGTAATGTGTCTATAAAATAATAAATATATATGATAAACTATACCAACACATATAAAGGTTAATTATAAGCCGAAATACGTTGTTAAATGAGCATATTTGATACTAAAATTTATAAAAAAATAGTTTAATTATTGTAGAATTCTAAGAAAGTACTAACATGTTTGTATAAAATGATGCAAATATCTTTTCGCTATCGAATAACATGATTGCATAGTATGGGTGAATAGAATCAAATTTTGTCCATGAGTGATGAGTATAAACATGTTAACTTCATTTAACATGTTCTTTCATAAAATACACTTGGTCTATTTTACCTCTTATATATTATTAATACAGTTGTATTTTTTATATGTATATGAATTAAAAAGTAAGATGTATACACTATCATGAGCAAAGACAACATAACAATTTAACCCAGTAATCCACGGCAAGATTAACTCACATCAACATGATATAAACCGATAGTACAAGTAATATGAAAATACGACACTAAAAACGAGGGCAGAAAGTTGGATATACACTGCCGAAAAGGAATATTAACATGGTTTGGCGCCAAAACCAAAGTCAAATGGGAGGTATTCCCTAATTCCTGCGTTCTGCCCGCGGTCAGCCTAAATTTCACGGGCACCCTTCATCGAGGTATTTTAATAATTTTAATACCATAATACGATTTTAAGACTATGGGGTGTGGTTTAAGGGTTGGGGTGGCAGATTGGCTTTAACGCTGGTTACACCACACCGGCCAAGTGTTGGGCATGACGTTGTACGCTTGGCGTGGGGATTGTGCCTGCCGTGAGTCGGGGGGCTGGGTGACATGGTGAACTTTGGTTGACTGGTTCAATGTAGCCGTTGGGGGTAGCCGTTGCCAAACAGCTAGTTTAAATAAAAAAAATTATTTATATATTAAACCTTTATAAATACGCACTAACTTTTTACAATTTTTACCATTTCTCTACTTCTTCTACCATATCTCTTTATTTTTTTATAAAATCAACCCACAACGTCCTACATTGTATCCTTTTAACCGTGACTACGACCTAAACAACCACTTTGAATACCAAGAAAACCCGAACCCTAGCCCGCCACCAAACCCGATCCAAATACCCATTACACGCGGCCATCCACAACAACCGCCACACGGTTTAGTATACTCACCGTGTCCTGACCTAGCTGGAATCACATCATATATAGGAAACCGTGTATACACAAACTTTCCATACGACGACTCTCTATTCCAGTTAGCCTATACTAACCCGAATCCGTGCCTGAAACTCAACCGCAAGATGTTGGTGTGTTATTTTCATTGTATTTTTTTAAAATATCCTATGTAATCTTTTAATTTAATTAGTGTGTTATTTTTTATTAAATGAAATTTTAAATAGTTTAAACAATTTCTTTTTAATTTCTATATGGTTGGCCACGTTCAGCTAAGGGACGCCCTACCATATCCTTAATTTTTTTTTTTTTTTGGTTTTAGCTTGTGAATCTGATAGGGTTAAAACCTTGGGGAAGAAGAAAACTAAGAGATAGAGAGATATTTGACTCAAATTATGCTTGATTTCATTCCATACGTAACATCCAAATAAATAGATAAGAAACTTACATAAGACACCCCCAAACTAAACCAAAATAACATCCTAATCCCTTGACTTAACAATAGTAATAAAACTAAAATAAATAAGATACGTAACAATACTCCCCCCTTAACCTACTTTTTGCCCTCAAAAAGTAAGCTCTTCAATTCAATCCTTAACCCTTGTCGTCTTGTTCAGTTTCCTCATCGCCTTCCACGTTAATCACAAAAAGTTGTTTCTTTTTGCACTTGTGTCCTGGAACGAACTTTTCAGTGCACCAAAAGCATTCTCCTTTTGACTTTTTTAACTCTAGTTCCTCACCTGACAAGCGCTTCGCGTTAATAGTTGCTGGTTTATAAGCTGGTGACCCAGGGACTCCTGTTGGATCTGGAAGCAACGGAAATTTTGAAGCGTTAACCGAAGGTCTTATTTTGACATCTTCGGGTTGCAGCCCATCCTTCACATCTTCACCTGAAAACCGAGGAAACTCAACCTTCCCGACCCGCATAGGCCGAGTACCCGTCCACGATTCATCGCTAAACAGGCCCTTATCAGGGCCGCCTCCGCCGCCGCTAAAACTGCCACCGCTTGAATGCTCCTTGAGTGCTCGTAAGATCTCTTCTTGTTGTTTCATCGACTGTTCTTGTTGTTTCAACATGGTGGCTAGGATTTCTTGGAGATTTGAGATTGCCTTGCCAAGTTCCTTGAGAGTGCTGTCAATTTCTTGATTGCGAGTGTTAGTCATGGTAATCGAAAGTAATTCCGACCGGAGATCGGAACGGCTCTGCTACCCTTGATAGGGTTAAAACCTTGGGGAAGAAGAAAACTAAGAGATAGAGAGATATTTGACTCAAATTATGCTTGATTTCATTCCATACGTAACATCCAAATAAATAGATAAGAAACTTACATAAGACACCCCCAAACTAAACCAAAATAACATCCTAATCCCTTGACTTAACAATAGTAATAAAACTAAAATAAATAAGATACGTAACAGAATCCTACCCTCATCACATATCAAACAATACCCCTAACTTGTGGATCTCACCCTTATGGCCTTATCACAAGTCCAACAATACCTCACACCTCATACTCTAATCTACCACGTCTTTGCTTAGCTCATGACTTCCTCGGGTACCATTTTTTTGTCAATCCAATGTATTTTTTATTATACGCACACAACTAGCCCTTCGTTTATTAGTTTCTTAAGGTAAAGCCCTTAGCAATTTATTTTTATCTTTATTGTTACATTTGAATGATGATGGATACTCTTAAACTATAGGGTAAATATTATTGTAATAGATACTAGAAGTTAATATATTGATTAAATAGGTCCAATAAGAAGATTTGTTGAGTAGAGTCTATAAGAGTATATATATCATTTCTCTTTTAGATTCGAATTGAAATTATTAATTTAGACAAAAAGCATTTATTTCCACAAAACAAAAACGTAACTGTGTTAAGACATAGTAAAAACGAGAACATGGATAGAAAGTGGTTTTCCATATTAATATCTTTCACTCGTGTAGTATAGATAAAAAAGTCATTTTTTATGTGTAATTTATTTTTGTTTGAAGGTTTGTAAGTATTTGAATGGATATATTAAAATTTGAATCTTGTATGATTATAAATGAGTTTACAGCATATAAACACATGTATTATCGTTAAAAATAATGTTTGCAACACTTTAAACAAAACATTGTGGAATGAGATCAAGATGTTGGGATAAGAAAAATACAATGCTTATCGGACATAGGGGCCATAAAGATGGTAGATCATATCACAACTTGGCAATTAAGCATGATTACAAGAGAGAAGTATAATGAAAGGAGACCTCAATAGTCCTATTGTGGTCATCAAAATTAGAGCCATGATTGAGTGGGTACGAAGCCACAATTTCATTATCATAGTGGCCCAACAAATAGTCGAATATCAAACCAGACAAACAATTTAAAAGAAACAATGTGGTAAGTTACATCAAAGATGCTACCCCACTTTTAATGCACATCTTTTTACATGTTATTGCATGTCATGTCAAGAATTTACAACCTCTATTACTACTTAATAATAAGGGTGTACATATTCAGACACCTTTTTCCCTAAATCCACACCCTTCTATACGCTTCGTATAGGGCTATACGAAGCGTATAGGGTTGCTTTTCCCGACCAACTTCTGCACCTCGTACAACGTCACATCAGTCAACTTATACGGGGAGTCTAGGCCTGTACGAGGGGCCAATACGAAGGCCCTTAGACGCCTCGTATAGACCTATACGAGGCGTCTTGGACTGACCGATTTGACTATGAAGGGACTATGTCTGACATGACTTAAAGGCATACGGGGAGTAAAGACCTATACGAGGCGTCTTTAGCTCCCATAAAATGCAACCTACAGTGCGTTCTTGGTCCACATCCGAGGTTTCAACAAACAAACACTCACATTCTGTTTGTTTTTTTATTTGTGTTTGCGTTATTATCATCCCGGAGTGTTGAAATGTCATCATATTGGGACGGCAACTATATCTTCGGGCAATATTCTAGCGAAAACTGGGGGCACGAAAGCGTTCCGGTAACAGTTATTAGCGTAAATGTTATAATTACTTGTTGTTTTCGTTTATTATTTACTAATGATGATACGGTTGTCTATTTTGGAGGAGTCTGGCATTCCCGATTCTAATGAGCAAGAGGAGGTTGTGTCTAGTATACAAGGAAAACAAAACAGCCCGTTTCTAGATTTGAACAAGCATCCTCCTGTTGATGAAACAGCCCCTGTAGATGACTCATACCCTGCTAGTGGATACGGAGGAGACGGTGGATACGGAGGAGACGGTGGATACGGAGGACACGGTGGATACGGAGGAGACGGTGGATACGGAGGAGACGGTGGATACGGAGGAGACCGTGGATACGGAGGAGACGGTGGATACGGAGGAGACGGTGGATACGGAGGAGACCGTGGATACGGAGGAGACGGTGGATACGGAGGAGACGGTGGATACGGAGGGGACGGTGGATATGGTGGATACGGTGGATACGGGGGATACGGTGGATACGGAGGAGACGGTGATCATCAGCAATTCATTTCCCCGGGCACTCCTTATGTTCATCAAAACAATTCGGACGTTGGAGGATATGGTGGTTATGGTGGATATGGTAGATATGGTGGTGAAGCACCTCCCATTCTGGACAGTCTGTACTTAAAAAAGACGGTATAAATTACTATTTTATTATTAATATTTTATTATTATTAATTTTATTATTATTATTTTTATTATATTATTATTATTATTATATTATTATTATTATTATTATTATTATTATTATTATTATTATTATTATTATTATTATTATTATTATTATTATTATTAATATTGTCGATGTTACAGGTTTTCAACTCCTTAGATGAACTAAAGAAACGGATACAAGAAATAGCAAATGCGGATGGTTTCGTTATTGTCACCCGTCGATCAAAGAAAATCGGGGGAAGAACCGGGAGGGTATGGCTTGAATGTGATCGTGGTGGTGAGCACCAGAGTACAGCAACACTTAGAAAAGCTGGAAGCAAAAAAACCGGTTGCCCGTTTTACCTGCTGGCTGTCCGAAACCACCCGTATGAAACCTGGGAGATAAAAGACGGAACAATTGAACATAACCACGAACTTTGTGAGGACCTGTCGGCCCACGCGTTTGTGCGAAGGTTTACTCCAAGCGAAATGAAACTGATCGAGCAGCTGACAGCTCAAAACATGGAGCCGCGCAAAATATTTCAAACGATAAGGAAGCAGGACCCCGACAGGTTTCATGTTCAGAAAGACGTTCAAAACGTTGTAGCGAAGATTAGAGCCGAACAAAGACAAGGATTGACTCCCATGCAGTCACTAGAAAATGTGCTGATGAAGAACGACTTTATTTACGAGATCCGGGAAGAACCCGGAACAGAGATCGTAACAGAGATCTTCTTTCTTCATCGGGACTCGAGAGTCATGTGGCGTGCATTCCCCCACGTCATGATGATCGATGCAACGTACAAGACAAACTTATACAATATGCCCTTTATCCAGATTGTTGGTATGACGCCTACCAACAAATCGTTTATTATCGCGCATGCCGTTGTTAGTAAAGAACGGGGTGATAACTTTGTGTGGGTGCTTGAGAGGGTTAAGTCAATGTTGGATGAATGTATGCAGCCACGTGTGATTTTAACGGATAGAGACCTAGCCCTTATGGGCGCGTGTGCTAAAGTATTTCCAGACGCCTCCAGGCTTCTTTGTAGGTGGCACATACAACATAATGTTATGAAGCACTGCAAGGGTGCCTTCACAGACGACGACTGGAAGAAATTTTTGTCATTCTGGGGGTCATTGATTGAGTCTCCATCCATACCCATCTACGACTACCACTTGCGCAACATGCGAAAGCGACTTGTGGAGTGCAAACGCTCTAGTAAGTTTTTCTAATAACATACGACTCAGCAATGCAAATTTTATTAAATTATTTTTACTTTTTAGGAGTCTTCAAATACGTGTACGATAACTGGCTAAAAGACTATAAGGAGATGTTTGTCTTTGCGTGGACTGCTAAGAGGCGCAACTTTGGTAATCGTACTACAAACAGAGTTGAGAGCCAACATGCCAACTTAAAGAGATACGTCGAAGATAGGACCTCGCTGGACCGTGTAGTTGGTTGTGTCCGGGATATAGTTGAGACACAGTTCGGTGAAATAAGGAAGACTTTTCGAGAAAGCATCGAAAAAACAATGAAACACCACAAACACCCGATGTTTCAACACCTACTTGGAAAAGTATCCCACACTGCCCTTGACTTGTTGCATGGAGAGGCAATTAGGAAGCTAGATGTCTTGGAGCGCTTTAATTCATCATGTGGTTGCCAAATGTGGCAGAGCTGTGGGTTGCCCTGTGCTTGTAGGATAGAAAAGTACATGCGTGAAGGTAATAATTGTTGAACGTCGTACAACACTTGTGTGATATATTTCCTTTCCTTCATTTTACCTAAACAATATTGTTTTTAACCGTGCAGAGCGTCCGATTCAACTCGAAGACATAGACGTCTTCTGGCGGAAACTTAACTTCCAAAGTTGTAAATTGATAGACGACTCCCTTGACGTGGTCGAAGAGCTAGATGTTGTTAGACAACAATTACAGTCGCACCCTCCAGCTCAGCAAAAAAGCCTGCTTTCAAAGATTAAAGCGGTGTTGACTCCAACGAAATCTACCAAGAAACCACCGGTTGTCCAACAAAATACTCGTGGCCGACCAACAACAAAGCAGGTACAAGAAAGGTTGGACGAGGCCTCTCGTATAGATGAAGAATTGAGGAGAAGCTCCTTCGGTGATGCAAACACGTGCTTTGAAGGTTCACGACAAAGTAAGTACGATAAACCTCGCCACAGCTCGTACGTTCCGTCTTAAGCCTCACAACAGTCGGTTATAAGGTCCCAAAAACCCAAAGCGACCCTAAGCCGTTCAAAGAGTTCTAAGAAGAAAGAGACACGAGATGATCACGGTTTTCCTTTAATCATTGGGGACGAGTACGTGGGAATCATCGAACGGTTTAAGTCTGACATTCCGCCAGTGTTCCATCCGTACGTCTCGTGCATACGAGATGTGATGCCGGACGGTCATTGTGGGTTTCGGTCTGTGGCTGTGGGATTAGGGATGGATCAGAGTTCATGGGGGCGTATTAGAAGGGACCTTGTCCAAGAAATGGATCAGAACGAATCGATCTGGTTCCCAATATTTGAAGCATGGGCTGAAGGTTATTTTTACACGCATCGTCAGGGCCTAATTTGGGATTCAGTGGCCGGTTGTGGGGAGAATCACTGGATGGACTTCCCCTTTGCAGGACTTCTTATTGCATAAACGTACGGTATCGGGGTGCACCTGTTAACGACAACCATGGGTGCGAGTTCCACTTACTTCCCAATACTAAGTCCTCCGGCTAATCAACAACCATTATTCATAACGCTTACACATGTTAACGAGAACCACTTCATACATGTTAAGCTGGAAGGGGATTATCCTATGCCACCAGCACACGGGCTATGGTTGACCCACCGAAGACCCCACACAGAACAATGGGAAGATATGTACTTGCCACGTCTAGAATGGTATACATCGATAATGAATCCTCGACCAAGATCAAACCCCAGTCTTAATTACATAGATAGTTACACGGAAGAATGATTTTTGTAATTAATAGTATTTTTTTGGAATTAATAGAATTTTTTTGTAATTATTAGTATTTTTTGTAATTAATAGAATTTTTTGTAATTATTAGTATTTTTTTGTAATTATTAGTATTTTTTTTGTAATTAATAGTATTTTTTTTGGAATTAATAGTGTAACTTTGTAATTAATAGTATTTTTTTTTGTAATTAATAATATTTTTTTGGAATTAATAGTATTTTTTTAAATTTTTCTACAAAAAAAAAACTATACGCTTCGTATAGGACTAGACCCCTCGTATAATATTGCACAAAAGACCATTTAGCCCCTGATAGGCCCCCAATATAGGCTTATTCCAGGGGCTCAAAGGTAATTTTACTCCAACCAGACGCCTCGTACAGACCTGTACGGGGCGTCTATTTGAGCGGGATTTTGAAAATTCAATTTTTGAATTTCTGAAATTCAAAATTTGAATTTTTTGAAAGTAGACGCTTCGTACAGACCTGTACGGGGCGTCTCTTTGAGCGGTTTAAATTTGAATTTTGAATTTGAATTTTGAAAATCTTTTTAGTTAATTACTATTTTACCCCTGATATGCCCCCAGTATAGCCACTTAGCAGGGGCTAAAAGGTAATTTCAAAATTGTACGACTCGTACAGACCTGTACGAGGAGTACAGTTGAGGCGGTTACTTTTTCCCATTTCTTTTTTTAATTAATAAAATGTATTATTAAATTACCATTATGCCCCTGTTTACCCCTTAGTATAGCCTTTTTTCAGGGGCAAAATGGTAATTAACCATTCCAGAAATATCTTTTTGGAATGGTTAATTACCATTTTGCCCCTGATAAAAGGCTATACTAAGGGTAAAACAGGGGCAAAAATGTCATTTAGCAAAAAGCATAGACGCCTCGTATAGGTCTATACGAGGCGTCTAGGCTTCGTATAACACAGGGGGGGGCCTAGACGACACAGATCACACACACAAACAAAAACACACACATATACGGTGCATTCTGATCTATACGCCTCGTACGTATTTCAACCGTATTTTTGAAGAATCGAAGCATCACCGGTACGTATTTCATCCCGTAGTTAAGTATTTTTGTCTCGTTTATGCCTTTAGACCGTAGGTTTGCCCTAAAAGTTGAATTTGGTTGGGTTTTGGGGGTTTGATGTTGATGATGATGAAGAACTTGTGGAACAGGACGCTGAGTATAACCCTATACGAGGGCTATACGAGGGTCTGTTTTTTTTTTTTATTAATTATATTATTATTATTATTTATTAATTATTATTAAATATTATTATTATTTATTAATTATATTATTAAATATTATTATTATTATTATTATTTATTAATTATTATTATTAAAAACATTATTATTAATATTATTATTTATTTATTTATTTATTTATTTATATTATTATTATTAATTATTGTTATTGTTATTAATATTATTATTTATTATTTATTATTTATTTATTTATATTATTATTATTATTAATTATTGTTATTGTTATTAATATTATTATTTATTATTTATTATTTATTATTATTAATTATTGTTATTGTTATTAATATTATTATTTATTATTTATTATTTATTATTTATTATTTATTAATATTATTATTATTGTATACGTATACAGTATTTATTATGGAGGACGATCTGATGCCGGGCGATGACATTCACATAGAGCCGGTTCAGCAGGGTCCACGACGGAGACAGCGACCGCCTGTGGATACGTTGCAGGGGCATCCCTATCTAGAGTTTCCCGACGGCACTGACGCCGCCCGTCATTGCCAGAAGCTTAGGAGGATGCACGTTGGATCGCATGCATCGATCGACTGGGATGCGATGGAGGAGATTGCTGAGACGCCGAGAGTGCGTCGGTTTATACCTATCGATTCGCCGTGGCATCGTCTTTTTGATTTGGCGCACACGCCGACCTACAGGGAGCTGCTGGTCGAGTTCATTTCGTCATTCACATTTCACCCTCCTGGGGAGCCAGTGCCGATTCCGTACCCAGGTGAATGTTATTGATATTTATTTATTTATTTATTAATATTATTTATTTATTTATTTATTTATTTATTTATTTCTTTATTTATTTCTTTATATTATTATTATTATTAATTATTGTTATTGTTATTAATATTATTATTATTATTATTTATTATTTATTATTATATTGTTTTATTTATGATTCCGTACCCAGGTGCTCCCCCTCCGCCTGAGGTTTCTTTCAGGCTTGCTGGCGTTCAGCGTTCGATGACGCTAGCAGAGTTTGCGGTGCGCTGTGGTTTATACATGCAGGAGGAGATCGAGACTGAGATCTACACAGCGGGGCTAGTGGTGGTTGAAAAACCCACTCTTGTTGGGTTTTGGCAGGTGATTGCGGGGGCGGATCATTGGGAGCATGACAAGTCGAAGGGGAGGGTGTCGTTTGTTAGCGACCCACTATACAGGTATGTACGTTTATTATTGCAATTATTGTGATTATATGCACTGTTTATTAATCTCTGTTTTTGTATTTCGCTAACACTATCTGCAGGTATCTGCACCATTTGCTCGCCACTTCTATATCAGCGCGCGGCTACAGCCGTGAGTGGTGTACGACCACAGATCTTTTTTTCCTATATTGTTTGTTGTATAGGAGGCTGTGCGCGCTAGCACACGGTCTAGCCCAGTACTTCGCCTCCGGCCATCACCGGCAGGAGCGCGGATTTTTGTATGGCGGGGCGTACGTGACCGTCATTGCCCGTTCATTGGGCCTCGTACCACATCAGGACCCACATCTACGGACGCCGGCCATCATGCCGACGCGGATGGGTATGCAGTCGCTATGGGGGATGAGGGTTATCAAGAGGTTCCCGGTTGGCCCGCGGTTTAAAAACCGCGAGGGGGGCGTATGGAGAGAGGAGGCCCTACCAGAGCATTTCGAGGACGTTCATCCTCCTGCAGATCCTGCTGATGTAGTGCCCGTGGAGGACCCTCCGGAGGATCTAGACGGTGCAGCGGTGCCACAGCCACCGCCACCTGCCGGGGCACCTCAGTTTCCACGTCACGTTATTCGAGGTGGTGCCCCAGGAGCTGCGCTACATCCGGATGTACGAGCCAGGCTTGACAGGCTCGACGATTTGGTAGGTTGGTTGGTACGGGCGGAGCAGGATAGACGAGAGAGAGAGGGATTACCCCCGATACCGCTTCCACCGGTTCGAGCACCACATCAGCAGCAGCAGCCGCAGCAGCCGCACCAGCCGCAGCAGCAGCATCAGGATTCAGATTCGGATTTGGATGCATAGACCTGTTGTTGTTTTTATTGTTATTGTGGATGTACAAACTTATCTTCTATATTTTTGTTATGGATGTAAACAGTTATCTTATATATGTCATATTTATGTTTGTTTTCAGTTATTCGGTTACTCAATGATTGTTCTCTTAAATTTAGATAATACGGAAACAATATAACCCCTGAATATAATACGGAAACAATATTTGAAAGAAATAAAATTTTAATCGAAAGAATAATATTTAAAAAAGTAAAATGTTAAAAACAATATAATATATTTAAAGAGCCGATTTTTAAAATAGTTGATTTAATCGACGCTGAAACAAAAAAATTTTTTAAACTTTTTATAGTGTAAAAAACAAAAAAAAAACAAAACTTTTTTAAAAATAAAAAAAAAAACGATTTTTAAAGGCAAATAGTTAATTTTTAAAAAACAACAACTTTTTATAGTGTAAAAAAGAAAAAAAAAACTTTTTTTAAAACCTAAAAAAATTTCATCAAAAAAACACATCTTCAAAAACCATCCAAAAAACCAACCCAAAACCCACCAAAACACCCCTCATTTCAGCCAAAAAAAATACCAAACAGAGACGCCTCGTATAGCCCCATACCCTGCGTATAGGGTTCCTTAAACAACGTGCCTGACACCCTCTGTACACCCATCGAATTCAGTGCATGGACGCCTCGTATAGGTCTATACGAGGCGTCTAGGTTTGCAAAAGTGTGGATTTAGGCGCAGTGGGTGTCCGGATAGTTTCCCCCAATAATAAAGATATTAGTATCCCTCCTATATTCTTAAATCTCAAGTGTTAATTCATAAGATAGATAGAGTTTAACAAGACCCTAGCTCACTGCTCCATGGAAGTATATACTACTAAACTATTAAGTTATAATCTCATATAAGTTATCATAAGACTAAATGTAACAAAACTTGAGGGTGTTGTATGTTAAAAAGTCAAAGTAGTGGGGTTTATATGTCAAAGTCAAACACTGAAAGCCACCACCACCACCCCAACAAGTCTCATTAATAAATTTATCCACACTTGCCTTCTTTTTCCTCTCATCAACTCAATCATCATTTACTTGCAAACCAAAACCACCCTTTCAATCCCCTAACATATGAGCATGAGAATTGCAGAAAAAGCAATGGAATCGGAATCAGCAGCAACCAAGACATGGGTCATCTCCGGAATTCAATTCATGACTCCATTGAAGCCAATTTACACAAAGAAAGGAATCAGAAAACATCACCAAGAAGAAGATGAAGAAGAAAGGGAATGTTGCACCACTCCCACAACACCGGAATCCAGGATTCCGGTGTTGAATTGCCCCGGTGCACCCAGGAAGAGAAAGGCGGTTTCGAGAGGTTATTGTAATGGCGTTAGAGAATATTTCAAGACTCCGGAATTGGAAAGTGTACTCATACGTTGTGTTGAAAGATCATAATTCATAAGTATGGTCTTCCAAATTTATCTATCTTCATCCACCTTCTAACTTTAGTGTTAATTATTCTAGTTAATAATTTTTTGTAATTCTCATTTTTAGTCTATTTATACGTTATTTTCAGTAAAATACGAGGTAATTAGCTTATGTTTTTATATGATCTGAGATGTCTTGAATCATAAAGATTTGTCTCGTGAGGGTTGTGTCTAATTAGTAAAGCCATTTGATTTAAGTGTTGCTACCCTTGAGCAGATTTTAGTGAGATTTTAGCCGTTAAGAAAATAAAAATAAAAACTACATGTTTTTCGGCGTATCCATTTTCATGTATTTACCTTATTTTACGTGTACATTTATAATTAAAAATAAAAACTATATGTTTTTCGGCGTATCCATTTTTCATGTATTTACCTTATTTTACGTGTACATTTATAGTTTTTTAAAGAGGATGAAGTTTATGTTTTCTAATATATTTCTAATTCTAATGAGTATAGAGGTAAAATCTTACGTATATATGTGGTAATTTACTCTATAAACTTAAAGAAAATTAAAAAGATGGCACTTTTTAAGTTTACTCATAAGTTATTTTCATGAAATAATTAGTGAAACAAAGTTGGTTATCATTTGTCTTCCATCGTGCAAATTCGTCTCTATTTTTTTACTTGTCATGCATCTATATACTTTATTAAACGCCTATACAGTATGTTTCATCACATTTTTAACAAGTATAATTGTATAAAGATAAAATGATGCCTGAAATGTGTATAGTAATTTACTCTGTAAACTTTTCAAAATAAACATCCCTACAAACATGCAAAAGTGAACGTAAAAAAGAAAAGGGAAATTACATTTTTTTTACTTTATATTTCTAAAAATGTTTTTTTATTCCTCATCTTTCGCCTTAAAGCAAAAGAGTACAATGTACAAAGATGATGCGATTGAGACAATCCCTAATTGGTCACGTACTCCAATCATATGTCTTTCTAATTTTATTTTAAATTTACAAAGAAAATTACCTGTTGCATTCGGTTTCTTCTTGAGACGGCTGCGAACCGCCCATGGATGCAAAGCCAGGTGAACTGTGAAAGAACGGTTGCGAACCGCCCATACCTAATATTTGTGCGTACGCCAACATACTCGGGTCCATCTCTTGGAAATTGAAGTTTGGTTGCGGTTGGATGGTGTTCGGGCAATATGAAGTTTGGTTACCGGGTCTAGATGGAACACCGAAAGAGGGTCGGAAGGGATTCATGATGTAATTTTTTTATAAAATTTGAAGTACTATTGAAGAGAGGAGGGTAAAGTTTATAAAAAAGAGTGTAAAGTGGGGTTTTTATAGGTAAAAAAGTTGATTGAAATTAAATAAAAATTAATTTTTTTAATTACCGTTGAAAGCAATGGTCCAATCTTGATTCTCGTGCGGTTTTGGCGTTTTAAATAAAATGCAGGGACAATTTTTTTGAAAAAAAACGCCCCTGGGACAGTAACCATGGCGCCATCGGGCGTTTTTTAGAGGAACAAGAATGAGACGCTCAAAAATGTTGCATGGGTTTAAAACACCTTAAAAAAACATTGTGAATTGAATGGTCTAAGTCATCACAAATACACTAGAAATACAATTAAATTGTGAATTGAATGTTCTAAATCATCACAAATACATTAGACATATAAATAAAAATACCATAATTTTAAATTATTTTTCAAAAGCCGCTACTTAAAAAAAGTATTAATCTTTCCCACCCTCTCTCTATGTATAAAATACTACTTTGTGTGTGGAAAAAAGTAGTTTATAAAACTTAATTTATCGAAGAGATAACCCACACGTACGCATCTAGAATTTAGGGGAAGGTTCCTCTGCCAAAAGTATGTATGTGCCAAACACAAATGCCTCAAGAATCCTATGCCTATTCTTTTTTAATTAACTACGGATAATTTTAATTATTTATGTCGATAAACATGTACCAAACGTCACTTTATTTTAAAATATTATCGAACTCGTTAAAATACGTGTTTAACTATAATAAATCACCCTCGCTGCTTCTGTGGTAGCAAAAGTAATGATATTTTATAATTTGATTTGTTTAGTTATATCTAAAGAAAATCCAATCTTCTTTATGCCGATAGCTCTTCTCTGTTAGCCAATGACCACATGCTTGTTACGAACCAAATCGTTAACCAATTGATCCAAAGAAATTAGATAAGAAACTTGAGAGAACTTGAAGATTTTTGGAAGTGACTAATTCATATTTTTCATTCATAACTCTAAAACATCCAATGATTTACATTATAAATACTAAGCTAAATAACTAACCACTATCCCACCATCTTGACCCACTATCTATAACTTAAAACATGCTTAATTAATAAATAAGCTACGTACTAAAATAAATTTGACAACTACTGGAACATGGAATGAGTTAGTGGGCACATAACATTCCCGCCCGGTTGAAAACGTCCTTGTCCTCAAGGACAAAAAATAAGGACTACGGTGGTCGCCACTCGATTCGGTTAGTGGCATTAGAAGCCGTCTCAATGGGGCGCCATGGTGGATGCCACTCGCGTCGCTCAACTTCACCTTTAAAAAGATAACAATTTTTCCTTCACATTTGTATATTGTTTTCCTCAATTCTGCAAAGCTACTAACATGATATAAAAGCACAATTTCTTCTTTTAAAATCCTCCAACATGCAAAGAGGCCCCACCCATGATTTTTTGATTCACCAAGATATATATGAAGAGTCGGTGAAGTAACTAATGGTGGGGATGCAAGAACCTGCGGTGGTTGTTGTTGTGTAAGCGTAGGAAGTGGTGGTGCCCATTCCGGGGCTGGTTCCGGTGATGGGGCAATTTTTAGAGTTGGTTGTGATGATGTGGTGGCAGAAGTTGGTGGACAGGTAGGAGATCGGGCTTCCCACGTGGTTCGAAGCGATCGAAACTCGTTGAGAAGGGTTTGCAGCTGAGACTCGAGCTTCGCAAGGGATTCGTTCATCCATTGGTAGAACTCGGTTTCGGATAGAGTTTGAGTAGCCATGGGTCCAGGGGGATCACGACAGCTCTGATACCAATTGTTACGAACCAAATCGTTAACCAATTGATCCAAAGAAATTAGATAAGAAACTTGAGAGAACTTGAAGATTTTTGGAAGTGACTAATTCATATTTTTCATTCTTAACTCTAAAACATCCAATGATTTACATTATAAATACTAAGCTAAATAACTAACCACTATCCCACCATCTTGACCCACTATCTATAACTTAAAACATGCTTAATTAATAAATAAGCTAGGTACTAAAATAAATTTGACAACTACTGGAACATGGAATGAGTTAGTGGGCACATAACAATGCTCAACCCCTTTTCTATTATACTATCGTCTACAACCACCAACACCCCTTTTCTAGCACACACAATGGTTGATCCGGTTTTTGACGACGCAAACGGACAACGATTTCTGAGTAAATACATTTTTAAATGTATATTTTGTTTTGTTTTTTTTGCAAATGTGACCATAGTAATTTAAATTATATAAAATGTCACTTTGATAAAGTTGTAGTCAAACAAAAATGAGTAGGGGCATTTTCTACAAGTATAATATATCTAACAATAATCATAACAGAACACGGACTTACAATCTCTCTTGTAAAAGCTAAGCAATTTAGGAATAAATCTTCTAAGATTTTTCTTTTAAATTAGAGTTAATTACACAAATGGGTCCTGTGGTTTATATCTAATTTCGCCTTTGGGTACTAACTTTATTTTTTAACAGGTTTAGGTTCTATGGTTTCAATTTTGTAACACCTTTGGGTACTAACACCAAAATTAGTTAATTAATGACTAAAATACCCTTGCATTTTTTTAAGTTTATCAATGTAACACATTTGGGTACTAACACCTAATTTTATTTAAGTTTAAATCAATTTTAAAAAATCTATTTATTTTTTTTATTTTCATCTTTTTTTATATCTCTTAATTAACATAAACTCTATTTATTTTTTTTATTTTCATATTTTTATTAAATTTCTTGTTTAACATAAAATCTATTTGTTACACCAGTATTTTTTTAAATAGATATTTTAAATAAAATCTACTAGCTATATAGTTTTATCTAAATTAAATTTCTTACTCGTTTTAAATAATGTAAACCTTACTCGTTTTCAATTTTGGATTGAAATGATTGATAATAATAAATATTTTTCATGTAAAAAAATTTAAGCTTTTTTTTTAACTCGTTTTTTTTCATTTACATTTTACTATTTTAGAAAGATATTTAATTTACATAAAACTATATAGCTAGGTATTTTAGATAAAACCATATAGCTAGATATTTTAGATAAAACTAAAAAAAATTAAGCCTTTTTTTAACTCGTTTTTTTGTAAAAAAGATATTTAATTTACATAAAACTATATAGCTAGTAGATTTTGCTGGTGCAACTAGTAGATTTTATGTAAATTAAATATCTTTCTAAAATAGTAAAATGTAAATGAACAAAAAAACTAGTTAAAAATGGCTTAATTTTTTTTACATGAAAGATATTTATTATTATTATTATTATTATTATTATTATTATCAATCATATATATCCAAAATTGAAAACGAGTAAGGTTTACATTATTTAAAACTAGTAAGAAATTTAATTTACATAAAACTATATGGCTAGTAGATTTTATTTAAAAAATCTATTTAAAAAAATACTGGTGCAACAAGTAGATTTTATGTTAAATAAGAAATTTAATAAAAATATGAAAATAAAAAAAATAAATAGAATTTATGTTAATTAAGAGATATAATAAAAAAATGAAAATAAAAAAATAAATAGATTTTGTAAAATTGATTTAAACTTAAATAAAATTAGGTGTTAGTACCCAAATATGTTAAATTGATAAACTTAAAAAAATGCAAGGGTATTTTAGTCATTAATTAACTAATTTTAGTGTTAGTACCCAAAGGTGTTACAAAATTGAAACCATAGAACCTAAATCTGTTAAAAAATAAAGTTAGTACCCAAAGGCGAAATTATGTATAAACTACAGGACCCATTTGTGTAATTAACTTTTTAAATTATCCAAAAGGTGTCAACTAGTTCACATTGCTTTCAAGTTGACAAAGTCAAGAATGACTTTAATTTTCAAGTGGAAGAAACACGGAATTGGATTTGAATACAAAAAGTCAAACAAATCAGAACTTGATACTCGACGGTTGATGCACAATAAATACATGGTCAATTGTGACATCATGTGCAAGATGCATACAATCTTTTCTTTGATACAATTTTTCTAGCATTTACTCTCAAAAATGATGTTTACTTTTGAATATATTTCATGTTCAAGAATCAAAGATTAAGTTTCTAAGAGAAGAAATGAGGTTGTAAGCAATTTTGTAGACACTTGTAAACATTCATTTGTGTGATAATCCATAGTGGACGTATTGCCGTATTGGTGATTACTACCAATATTTTTAGTAAAACAAAAAGAGATAATTGTTACCTTATTAGTGAGACGTTGTAAATACGACCTCCACGGCTCCACTACCTTAGAGAGACGTCTCAGTAAAAATTAATTTTGATTGAAACTCGATGAGTGGATTATGATGAATTAGTTAACATCCCCCTACACTATACGTTCTTTTATAGTTTATAGATATTTATATTACCGCAAGAGATTTTACACGACCTTTATCAAACCGTCACCAGTCAACCGCCGTCTCTTTTCTAATTATATATATATATATGGAACCCATTAAGTGGAAGTTACTTCTCAAATCATTCTTGTCCATTGGATCATGCTGAAAATAAATCTTGACCCTTTAAACTCCCAAAAATAACCACTCCCATGGCGGTTTAGAGCGGTTGTTTGCGGTTTCTCCAGCAATTGGTTACCTCCACCTTTTCCTACCCATTATCTCCACAACTTTAAGGGTTACCTCATAAATTTCCTGCCCATTATTATTATACTATTGTTCATGATGAGTTAACCGCCATATTGAGGATAATAACCGTTTTTGTAATGATCTCAGCCGTTCAAATTTGACGGCTGTTTCTAAGATTAAATCCTAACCATAATAAGTAGGTGGTTATATAGAGGTTAATTTTTATGCAGAATAGTTTGTAAGTTTTGAGAGGTTATTAGAGGTTTCCATCCCACTCCCCACTCTCTCTTCAACCTCTCCCCCCACCCATTATAAATCCCCATCCCCCACGCCCCGCTTTCTCCTCCGCAACCACCTAAGCCACCCATTATAACCCTCCACCCCCACCATTGCCAGGTTTTCTTTCTCCTCTGTACACAAATTGGATGATCATCTCACTAGATCCAATCATCGGCTTTCAAAATTCTAACATTGGATCTTCTTCCAAGCTTCCCACAACCCACTCTAGAAATTGGCGATTCATCCCTAATCAGTCATCGTCTCCCTCTCGTGATTTAAGGTAAATCTAATTTGGAGCTTTAATTAAATAAAAGGGGTTTTGTTGTTTCTTGAAACTTTCACGTTGTTGTGCTTCTAGGGCTTTTAAAATCGGACCAAGTCGTTCGTAGTGCCGCTGAGCTCCGTCACATTACTGATCTTCAATTCGATTCATCCAGTGCCAAAATTGTAAGTTAAACCTAATTTTCACTCGTGTTGCATCATTTTCATTTACAGTCGACTTCACTTCACTGACCAGTGTTTTGTCTGACCTAATTTATTCAATGTTTCCTAATATGGGGAAGATTTGTAAATCGATAATGTATCTAGTGATTGCTGATAATATGAACGTGCAAGTTTATATTCATAATCAATTTCTTTTGTTAATTGTTGTTTCTAATATCTGTGTAATTGGAATCGTGAGTATTGATGTGTGTAAAATGCAACATATAAATCACATCAATTAAGGCATAAAACTAACCCTTTTTAAGTACTAATGTTGGAAAAAGAGTGTTTTTGTCTTCCTTTTGTATTTTCAGGATGAAATGAGCTCAAATTCACAAAAGAAGCAAAAAGACAACTAATTCTAGCATAAATACAAGAAAAGGAATAAAAGTAGACTGCCCGGACCCTCAACGGCATCCTCCAAAGCAAAGAAGAGAAAGCAGAAGTCTGAACACGCCCCATGCTCAGCCAGCACGGGGCCGTGCCCAAGAAGCAGCATAAAAGACAAACTTATAGAAGCTTCCATTGCCCACCACGGGGCCGTGTCCAGCGGGCACGGGGGCGTGGTGAAAGTACAGCAGGCGCATTAATTGTAATTGCGAATTACAATTAATGAGGAGAGAGAGTGTCAGACGGACACGGGGGTGTGTCCAGCGGACACGGGGCCGTGCCCAGCCTTCTGTTCAGCCTATAAATAGGAGTGCTTGGTTTCATTCCATCTCATCCCTTGGCAAACCACCTCTCTCACACTTCATCCACCACCCACCACCACCATAACACCATCACCCACCACCATCATCCATTGTCCATCGTAGAGTGTGTGAGTCGTCTCGGGATCCAAGATTGATCGTAAGAGTTCTTGACAATCAAGGCCATGTTTGCCTAAGTCTCTTACATCACTTGGTGAAGACAAGTGTTTAGTATAATACTTTTTATTTTCAATCTTTTGCACTTTTTATTTGGTTTTGTATTAATGACTTTAATAATTAGTTGCTTATGTTGAAGGTGATCTTTCCTTATCGTTTGTCCGTGGTGTCTTGGCATTATTTTACTGTCTATATAAAATAAAAGATTTTCACCATTCATATCTCCACGGTCTATATGGAGGTATGTTGGCTACCTGGTCGGGGGTTAAGGGAACGGTTTCGTAAGGGTCTTGCCCTTGTTTAGCGTTTAGAGGTCCTGCTTGGGACCTGGGTCAAATTTAGTAGGATCTCCTTCAATGCCCATAGGTATTGGATGGCGGGGATCCAAACTCTTTGACCCCCTCATAAGTTAACTACTATTAATACTATAACCCGGCTATTTAGGACTGTATCCCTGCTGACTCAGACTACTTAGCCGAGGGTAACGTCACCGCCGAAAGCGGGGCCTACCACAATTTGCATTAATAACTTAATTCATTATCTTTCAATAATCCGACCCTTTAGGATTGTATCCTTGCTGACTCAAACTACTGGGTTGAGGGTAACGTCGCCTTCAAAAGAGGGGCCTACTACAATAACTAAGATAATCTCTTAAACAAGTGCAAAAGTGCGAAAATAATCAAAGGTTATACTAATACACGTGTCGGATCCAAGTGATTCATCTTGTCTATCTTTTTTATTTTATTTTATTTTTCAACATTTAGTTACTTTTTATTTTCTTAGTTTAAAAAACATTTTTCTCACTTTTTGATTTGATTAGACGTTGAGGATAAACCGGTATTAAAAGCTCTTGTGTCCTTGGACGACCTCGGTATCTTACCAACACTATACTACGTCCACGATGGGTGCACTTGCCCATATGTGTGTTTAGTGTTAGTAAATATCGTGTTTTATAAATTTAAAACTTGGCTAAAAGTGTAAAAGGGGCTTAAATATACATCAAAAATATAACACACTTCATGCACATCAAGTATAATATTAGTGTTTCAATTCTAAGGTTGATAATTGACACTCTTTAATCATGGATCAAAGTGATTATATATTTGTAATAACTATTTGATCAAATGCTATTTGGTCAGCAGACTGCAATAAGATTGAGTGGAACATCAGAGAAGGCTTACATTAGATCTTATAACGTGAAGCCGAACAGAATCGGTGTCAAGTATGTTCTTATCTTGCTGTTTTTTTATATCATCATTATACTTTTTATCTAATTACACATTAATTGTCACTTGATGAGTTGCAGGAACAAGGCTATTTAATTTGGATTTGTACATGTAATTTGGGTGAAAGAGTAAGTGATTGGTTCTTATATGATATCCTTATTTAAGCTGGACGGGTAGTTGACTCGCACATGGGTATACTTTTTATGCAACCAAGTCCGTCTAAAAGTCTAAGATTCAGATTTTTCTTACTTTTTAGTTTCTTTGTGCTCTTAATACTCTGGACTCTTTGGCTTAGTTATATGTCGAAGACATATGTTGATGGTAGACACGAAGCCGATGACGCTTTGCAGTCTGAATTAAGTATAATGGTTTGGTTCATTCATTCACTGACTTGACACTTCTAATGGGGTTTTCCAATTACAGGAAGTTAAAAATCTTGACACTTCTAAAACTTTGTCTAGCATTGGTCCAAATGCTATCTTCAAGTTTCTGGAATGTGAGTGGTTACTTGTATTGCAGCTATCTTTTTAAATGTTTTACACCTTCGTGTGATCTTTTTTTATTTTATGTAGGTTACTTAGATGTATTGTTGATGTCTCGGGCATACAACATGACATTCAGCTCGTTTGACCCATTCACTTAGGTAAGTATTTTTATTTGGCGCATATGAAATAAAAATAAACCCAAATCGACCCAATTTAAATGGTTGAAAAACTGCTATATTTTCAAACCAGAAGTGTAAATTTCATCTTCAAGAATTCTAAGAAGTAACACATTCAGATTATTCTTCTCATTTGCAGGCTTTAGTAAAGACATTGGCTACTGAGGAGTTATTTTAGCATGATGCTCCAAGTCACGAACATGTGCAACCACTTCCTGGTGACAAAGTGTTTTTTTTTTTTTTTTTTTTTTTGATATTGGGAACATTTTTTACTTGAATTATTAAGCTATCAATGTTAAGTGATGCTAATTAAGCCAGGCAGTCAGTTACTCTTTTCTTGCTATATGAGCCATGACTTCTAAAATTAGCACAATTTGTTTAACAAGTATTAGACATAGTTTATTATTATATTATATTAGAGGGATTAGAATGTAACATTATATTTCCTCTAACGTGATATAATGATATAGCAACATACAAATTATAGTGTCTATTATAGTCGTAGAAGCATATTATATTCATTTCTTTGTTAACTGTAAATATATCTTCTTTTTCTAAACAGAAAGAAGATGATTATCTTTTGGAAGTATGCAATCTTTGCCATGCTGCAGGAAGATAAGGGACTCAGGGACCTCATATGTGTGTCGTTCCATCCAAGGAGTTTCTTCGATGGCTAATCGTTCTTTGCACCCCTACTTGAAAAACATCTTTAAACTTTTTAACTAGAGGTGTGGAAAAGATTAGGCTAGTTCAAGGAATGCTTCGGAGGTTTCGTACTTTATTCAACTTACGAAGTGCGATTCGTGGCAATAATAGTAAGGGACAGTATGACCTATCAGTCAAGATAGTACACGAAAGCGAAGTCAATTGTCCTCCTTTCTCATGTATAATAGCTAAAGTTATTTATCTTTTTATATGATGTTTATAATTTAGTTTTAATATTGTGTTGTCATCTTTTGCAATATACAGTTTCGTATATTGAAATGTGGTCTTGATGAGATTGACAAAGTTATGCAAGAGTTCAAAGGCATGCTTTCTTGGTCTACTGAAGATCCCCAAGACGCATCAAGGTGTGTGTTTTCATTCGGTAGGTTTAAAAGACTATGAGTAGCATCTATTCGGCAGACAAGCTCTAAAGATTGACTAGCATCTGTGTTGGGTTGAAAAGTCAACACTTTTTATAAATATATTTAATTTTGTAAATAGTTATTTTGCTGAATTAGTTACATAACTATTGCTGTATCATGATCACCTTTTTCGAATAAAATAACTTAAGAGGTTGTAATCACCCGTTCGATCTATGACCCTTTTGGTCCGGTTCCTTTTTAGTTGTACTTTTTAACTTTAACCCCTTGACGAAATTGTCCCCTCTAGCTTAAAAGTATCTCTTGATCTTTACTCTTGTATCTTATCTACAGTTCACACTTCGTGGGATTTTGCATAAATAACTGATGTAGTGCTGAGACTGAGAGTACCATTTTTACTTTCTATGGATTTGTGGTTGTAAGTTGTTGACGTTCGTTTTCCTTTTATAAATAAGAGAATGGTGCTTTTGTGTGTAAAATTGTTTAAATTTGTGTACACTTCATATTGATTATCTTTGTTTGTTACGTTGTTCAACGTGACCCGTCCGCCGGACGGGTATTAAACTCCCAAAAATAACTGCTCTTATGGCGGTTCAGGGCGGTTATTTACGGTTTTCTTAGCTTAGCTGGTGGTTACTTCCACCTTTTCCTACCCATGATCTCTACAATTCAACTTAATCCTCCTACAAACTTGGGTAGTGGTATCACTTCAGTATTGTTATATAATGTACAAGCCACATACAAAATTTCTATTTTCAATTGAATTATTCTTGAAGAATAAAAGAAATCCCTGCAATCCTCGTCGTTGAGCCTCCCGATCACAGGTCGGCTTTTGTTCATATTTGAAAGTATCATAGCTATTATGCTCTTTCTTTTAGTTTTTCTTGGATTGGTTCGTATTTGATTGAAGGTATCATTGAATTTTGATTTTTTTAACCGAAAGTTTAAATTTTTTTATTTTTGGTTGTCGGATCAACTGAAACCAGTACAGGTGCGGATGAAGCTGACACATATAACAAGGAATATTGTTCGAGATTGCTCCGATTGCCTTAATAAAGTACAGCATGTTAACCCAAGGATTGCTTTTCTTTGTAAATTTTTTAACCATATGCTAAATCAAACGGAAAAGTTGTTACAAATACCCCACTCCCAAATATCTCTACTACTAATGTTCTCTTTGAGGATTTTAAGGCTCTTAAGCAAACACAAGCAATCGAAGTTGCCTTGTGGTGGACAGATAATTGCCACACACATTCTTGAAACGCAATACATAGTTGCATAGAAGACAAGGACCTACTGATTTTACAGAGTATATTGGGGGCTTTCTGCATGAACATTGTTATTTTGTAATAACTTTTGTTCCTTTTAATATTGTCGCAGACTTCTGGCTTGTGGTTAACCGTGATATATGCTTATCTTTATAGAGTGTATGGTACAAAAAAGGTATGTGGGTCTTTGTTTCAGAATAGGGGTGCTAAACGGGTCGTGTTCACGGGTTCAACCCAACCCGAACCCGAAAATTTTAGAGGAACCCGAACCCGAAAATCGTTTCATACATATGAAACCGAACCTGACCCGAATATTCGCAGGCTGACCCGAACCCGGCCCGTTCAACCCGAATTTTTTTATTTTTTATTTTTTTTTTCAAAAATGAATATATTAAAATTTACATCTACTAAAAAAACACAAATTAGATAATAAAATTACATTAAAATCATAAAATCTTATGTCAATTTCTATTTTTAAGTTATAAGTATAGCATATAATACACACCAAATTTAGTTTATAACATAAAAGATATTGTAAAAAATATAATATTATCGAAATGGGTTAAACGGGTCAACCCGTCAACCCGACCGGGTTGATCCGAACCTTACCCGTTTAGCTAAACGGGTTGGCGGGTTCAACCTAAAATTGACCCGAACCCGTTTAGACTAAACCCAAACCCGCGAATTTTGTGTTTGATTCAGGTCGTGTCAGAAATTCACACCCCTATTTTAGAACATTCTATTACTGATATTTGTACTCCACTTTATTTTTTATCCTTAAATCTTGATTTTGTTCTCTTCTTTAATTATTTTGTTTCCTTCAATGCAGAGGTATTGATGGCTAACCAGGTACTTGAAGTTTAAAGGATCTTTTCTCTAACTATAATATATTCAGCACATTAGCTCAATTGGAAACATCATATATAAGTATATGTTAGCACTAGGTAGTTTAGTTTTAATGTTTAATATTATAATCCCTATGCACTCTCTTTTCTGATCTTTGTTGAAAGCATCTATCGCAAGATCATATGCTGTTGATTGTCCATATCTTACTATGTTTTTTTTACTTTAAAAAGTTGTCTAATCCGCTAGATAGAGATGGATCGCACTACCTGGAGAACCACCACCTCCTAATGGTTTAGAAATTGATGACTCGCTTCCACGCTTTGTTGTTCTTCAAGGACTGTACATTTTCTTGTATTTCGTGTCCACATGTAACTAGCTAATTCAAATCCTGATGATTTGGCTTTTGTTTATCAATCTTTTTATAAATGGGTTTGTTGAAGGTATACCAGTCTATGCTAACTTAAAATGGTGCATATACAAGTCCACCACCCACCCTTTTGTCTGATGATGTGGAAGTCTTTTCTTCACATTCTGATGTTCTAAACTTAGAATATATACTATTTTCGATGGATAAAGGGGCTGATCTACACACAACAGATCTCACAGGCCCTATCCCTTTGTAGTGTTTGGATAATGTGTTTTGAGAATGAGTTTTAGTGGTTTGAAAAGAAGAAAAAGAAAATTTAGATGGTTGCAACCTTTTCAAAAAAGGATATGGTAAAGAAGAAAAGGAGAAGTGTTCCCGAACACACTCAATATACATTATCTTTGTTTGTTACGTTGTTAGCGTAAGCCGTCCAACGGACGGGTATTAAACTAGTTCTTTATTAGATCTTATGTGTGTTTGTGTTCGCATGCGTAATCACAGATCTTGATTCCAAGTCTGGCTGTTTGGGTAGTGTTTGGTTCTGTTATCATTAATGGTTTTGAAACTTTTGCCAAATAGTATCTCAACTTCTTAAATTGGATATGATTCAACATTTGAAAAAAATATCGGCAACTACATAAATATTTGAATAATAAGAATAACTACATGAAGTACAATTTTGGTGCTAAAGTCATGAGGACTCGAAGAGTGTTTATCGGGCTGGTTTTTGTGAATTCGAAAAATAAGGTAGTCTCGAATAACATAGAATAAATAAATAAAAAATTAACAAAATAAATAAGATATATGTAAAATTATGTAAAGAAAATAAAAGTTATACAATTTGAAGACCAGGTGAAATGGTAAAGAAGGCGAACTTGAGGCGGGGGATTAGGGGCATGGTAACCAGAATAGGGACACTATTCGAAGAAGCTGAGATATGGTTGCTTACGTGGCACAACCTTTTTTCCTCTTGAAACCTCTATAAAACGCCCCATAACACATAGTCTGAGGAAGCTCAACTTAGATGCTACCCGTGTATAAAACATGGTAGTCTTGTTCACCCATATACGACTTTAACCCATTTAGCATCAGTCTCAGTCTCAACTGGTCCATTTCGTGTCGGATTTATTATATGTTTTTGTGTCGGTGTTAGAAAAACAACCCAGAAATTGACCCAGAGAATTGAATCAACGATTAACGATTGAATCTTATTGAATCAGAAATTGAATTACAAGAAAAGAATTACAAAGAATTTGAAAGTAATGAACTATCTACACACTACTTCAAACCCCTATTTATACTAAACGCCCAAAATTCAGTTACAACTATCCGTTGTAAGAATTTCCACAAACACCCCCTGAACTTACAAGAATGTAAGTATCAGATCTTGTATCTAAACAACTGCTCTCCAATACCTCAATCACTGATCTACTCCTCAACAACAGTTCAAACTACTGATTCGCTATCTACTGCTTATTTCAACAGCAGCTGTTTTACCATCATCAGTTGTTACTCTCAGCTGTTAATCACCATCCGTGTTTGATCACAAGCAGTGCTTAGAGTTCCATCAGCTGTTTTTCTTGTTTAACCTCAAACAGTGGTTTGATTATTTAATCAGAACTCATCAGTGGTTATAACTGAAATGTTACTTTTCTCAACAATCTCCACCTAAGTAACAATTCAGTTTAACCTAAACTTAATGAGTTAAAGCAAAATGTAAACTTTGCACCTGGCAAAGCCTTGGTCATCACATCAGCTGGGTTAACATCTGTTCCAACCCACTTGACCACCACGTCTTTAGAAGTTACCACATCTCTGATCCAAAACATCTTCACATTGATGTGTTTGGTTCTCTCATGAAAAACACTGTTCTTCAACAACTGAACAGCACCTTCATTATCACAATTCACCTCCACACCATCCAACCTGATTCCCAAATCAGCAACCATACTCTTTAACCATAAAGACTCTTTTACCCCTCCAGTTAAAGATATGAATTCAGCCTCAGTTGTGGATAGTGCCACAACATGCTGCAACTGAGACTTCCAGCTCACCACATTCCCCATGACTGAGAACACATAACCAGTTATTGATCTGCCATTATCTTTGTCTTTTGCATAATCTGAATCAACATAACCACTGACCATGTTCTCCTTTTCAGCATGATTTTCAAACTTTAAACCAAGTTTCTTTGTACCAGCCAAATACCTGAGAATCCATTTCATTGCTGCCTAATGATTTTTACCAGGATTAGCCATATACCTGCTCACCACACTAACAGCATATGCAATATCAGGTCTTGTGCAGACCATGAGATACATCAGACTCCCAACAGTGTTTGCATATGGAACTTTGCTCATGTATTCTTCCTCTTCATCTGTTTGAGGACAATCTTTCTTTGACAAATTAAAATGAGTTGCAAGAGGAGTTGTAACAGGTTTACATTTGTAACACCCCGTGTTTTCCCAAAGTCAAAGTCAAAGTCAAGGGTTGACTGTTATTGGAATTAAAGATCAATAAAGATTAATTTCATTTTAGTTTCATTTTGATTTTCATATTATTTGGAGTAGGTGTTGTATAATCAAACTGATCGGCCGATAATCGAACTGTGAATCAACGACCGACTGTGAATGATAGGAAGTAACAATGCAATAAAGCTAGTCAATCAATAATCAAGCTAATCAAATCAATCATCGAACTCAAGTGTGGATAATTTTAATGCTTTTATACGTGTGTGTGTGCCTTACGTGTTACTTGTGCATGCTTACTTTATGTTAAAGGGTGTGGTGAATCAATCAAATCAATCAAGAATCGAAGGATAATCAAACTCAATCGAAACCGACTCTGAAAATAGGTTGTAAGGATGCTGGTATGTTAAATATAGTCCCGACTACTACTGAAAGTAATTGAATAGAAACTCTATCCTACTCTACTCCTCAACTATCGAACTCGAAATATAAAAAATCGTCGCGAAACACTCAAAACCAGGCAAGCCGATCGAACAGGGCAACCTGATCGAACAGGCTAGCCGATCGAACAGGCTGTTCGATCGGGCAGCCGCTCGATCAGGGATGCTGTTCGATCAGCTGACCCTTTCCTCTTTTGGAAGCCTATAAATAGGGCTGTCCTTGTCAAACTTTCCACTTTTGGAAAAGCTCTGACCGACCAGCCTCTTCTTCTCACTAAATCTCAGATTTCTCTCAAACCGGTAAGTATTTCGCTCTAATCCTTGTACGTTTTTGTTCATTAATCGATTCTCCATCTTTCTATCTTTCAAAACTTGGATTTCATCCATGAAATCACCAAGATCTAGGTGTTCTTGGGTGATGTCATCAAGTGTTCTTCAAGAACACTAAGTTTTGACATCATTCCACCATGAATAGCTTAGATCTAACCGATTTCCACATAAATAACCTAAAATCTACCAAAGATCTTAACATTTCACGGTGGGAAAGGATTGGAAGATGGGTTTTCATCTATCTTTCAACTCTTTTACACTCAAACCGGTGAAAACGAAGCTTGAACCGATTTATAAACCATTCTAAACAAACACATGGTGCAAGATTCGGGTTCTACCGAGAGATATACCGATTTCGGGTTAAACGTTAAACTTAAGTTCCAAACCGCCTCTGGCCGAGCTTGGGTGATTCCTGCTCGAGTCAGTAGACTAAGTAGGGACTTCAGCTTTGTGGTTCAACTCGTAGTCAAAATATCTCTAAAACATCAACAATTAACGGGAATAACCAAGTGTTAAGTGATAGGTTAACCGAATCGAGAAGCTGGCCGAACGGCTAGGCTGTTCGATCGAACAGCCCAACCGATCGAACAACACCAGCCGATCGACCGGGCTAACCGATCGACTAGCACTTAGACCCACCAACTCACAAAAGTGTAGTATTGACGAGGTACTGTTCGATCGACTATGCCACTCGATTGAACATTACTGCTCGAATCATGAGATACTATACTTCAACACTTAACCTTTTCGAAACATTGGAATGTCACCCGATCGAGCATGCCACCCGATCGAGTGACACTTTGCCAAACCTCAGCTGCTAACCGATCGGTTGGACCAACCGATCGAACGGGCTGCTCGATCGGCCAACTTGAAAGGTAGTACAAACCATCATACACAAACACATCCTTCACATCAAAGGAAGAAACAATCCACTTGAAGGAACCAGCCGATCGAGCCAGCCGGCCGATCGAACGGGACGTTCGAACGGACTTTAACCCAATCGAACAGCCCACTCGATCGAACAGCCGTCCGATCGAATGGTCTATCCGATCCTGTTTCCACTGTTCACTTTTCCCGCATTACTCATTGTATTGTTATCGAACTATTCAGGCTAATCTATTCTCAGTGCTCCTCTCAATCCACGATCAACCACTGTGAGTATACTCGATCCCTTTTTGCTTTCAGCACTTTTGGGTGTTACATACGTAATCTATCAAATTCACGAACAACACAAACTATTTGAACGCTAACCTACTTGCATGTATTACTTGACTAAATGATTGCTGTTTATTATGTTTACACGTGGAGTGCTATCTACCTGCTTTAGCAACGTAGTACTATAGTTTGGACTCAGCACCCGTTCACACGGGGGTTGCTAAGGACAATTACTTGCATGGATTACAGTGGTAATCATGTATTGCGAACTGTCTCGGACAGTCAACCCGAAGTCGTTGGTATCGATGGTCCCATGTTGATAATTTACATGCATCGTTTGCCCTTGTGTACGTGCTTGGTTATGCGTAAACTTTTCGAACTTATTATGCTATATCAAACTTGTGTACTCACCTTTACATTATATGTATTGACTTTTATTTTAACGTATGTGACAGGTGTTTAAGCTACTAGCGTGCTAGGGAAGCGAGGCAATAATAAGCTTCTAGGAGCCTGTGACCTTAGGACAGTGTCCACATACCTGCTCCAGGGCCATAATTATCTGTAGATCTTGTACTGGCACCTGTAGTCAGTAAGATCTACAGTTAGCCGTCTAGAAGTCTTAAAACAATATTTAAATTCGGTCTGTAATAATTAAGAATCTGAGTTGTCGGAACAGTTCCCATATTGTTTAGTTGATTTCTATGATAACTTGTTATTGTTTGGGACACGGTATGGGACGTGTTATATAACTGAATTGTATGATAGTTGTTGTGGAAACTTCTGAACAATCTGTTTCGCTCAGTGCCGCGCCCCGATGATTCCGCCATCGGTTGGGGTGTGACAGATTGGTATCAGAGCCATAACTATAGGGAATTAGGTTAGACACGATCTAGTCCGGATCGCTGTCTTAGAGACCTAGACTATAGTTAGGAACCAAGAGACCAAGTTTATGTGCTTATTTTATGTTGTTTCCTTCTATTCTATCATTACATCCGAACTCCGAGCCAAATTTTGTAGTATTGGACGGGATTAGGAGTGAAACCCGCGAATTCCTGCCTAAATTACAAATTGTTGCCAATCATTTTGTGCGATTTTCTATCAACAAACGGGGGGAGAATTATACCAAATCAAGGCTGAAACCCGTAATTTGATGAAAATTTTCCTCTAAGATTTTCTTAAAACAAGGAAGAAATTGCTGAGCTAGGGGTGAAACCCTAACCTTGGCAGTTATTCCGACTTTATTTTATCTC
This sequence comes from Helianthus annuus, assembly GCF_002127325.2. NCBI lineage: Eukaryota > Viridiplantae > Streptophyta > Magnoliopsida > Asterales > Asteraceae > Helianthus > Helianthus annuus. The sequence goes on from NC_035444.2 coordinate 158,766,500, forward strand.
GCCAAGGCAATTGACGGACTCCAACGACCTGAACTCACGAGTATGGCCTAGAATGCGCATGCATAATGCCCAAGAATCGAGGCAGAAACATGTCCCCTAGAGTCGAAAGTGACGACAAGTCAACTGTGAATAGTTAAGTTGCCATGGTTAGTCAAAGTCTAGTAGCCGCAGACAAACCATTTTCCGATTTTGAGTGTTGCTTTGTTGATTTTATATGATTTACCTGTTTACGTGTTTTAAGATTCGTTGATTGCTCCATTTGTTATCAATCTGCGTGACTTTGTTGCTATCCTATCTCGATTCAAACCCCTGTTGATGTGATCTAAACGAAACCAGTGTGCTATGCTACGCTATACGACTAAGTTAGACGATACAATGTGATGCTATCCGATATGCAAAACGAACGACACTCGACTTGTGGTTATAGGTTTCTGTTTTCTGACAGCCTCTGTGATAAAAGTGCGTGCGTGTTTAGGAAATTAAGTGCTCTATTTGCTTAATTGCTTATGTGCTCTAATTGCTTCTGTGCTTATGTGCCTCTATGATTATGTGCTTATGTGTTTATATGTGTTACGTGACGTGAGATGCGACGTGATTCTAAGCTTTAGTAAACTAAGACGTGCGAGATTCGAATTCGTTGTGTTGAGCCCTATGGCGATGTCTATTGCAGACCATGTCGTCATCATCAAGAACTCGCCAAAACCTTTCCCGTCAGGAAAAGAGAGACCGACGTCTCGCCAAGCTCATCTCAAGGTCTGTAGCAAAAGCTGTCAGTGAGGTGTACGAAAACACCAGCAAGTCGTCGGAAGAATCCCGAACCCTCACTGAATCCAGCAAAGCTCCGTTCAGTTTCAAGCAATTTAAGGCATGTGGACCGAAGGAGTTCACCGGTGAAGAGGGCCCTACAGGCTTATTTCACTGGTTTGACTCTGTGGAAGTTACCCTTCGTCAAAGCGGATGCCCGGATCATCTTCGAACTCTCAATGCTACCGGTGTCTTCCAGTCGCGGGCATTGGACTGGTGGACAGCCGAAAGGAATAAGCGCGGGAACGACGCTGCCTACGAGCTGACGTGGGAGGAACTGAAGGCTATCATGCTGGACGAGTTCTGTCCTCCCCACGAACGCCAAAAGTTGGAGGATGAGTTCTGGACCATCAAGCAGAAAGAGGGCGACAACGCTGGTCTCACCGCCCGTTTCAAACAACTGAGCATTATCTGTCCAGACCAGGTCAAGACTCCCGAGATGACCATCAAGAAATACATCCGTGCTCTTCCGGATTGTGTCGCAGATTTTGTGTTCGCCGCCAAACCCGCATCAATCGAGGAAACCTACCTACTCGCTGCCGAGATTAATGACAAGCGAGTTAAGGCTGGTGTCTGGGATAAGCCATCCAAGTCGTTGCATCAAGTTACTGCCGCATCAACCGACAACCCTACTGCTCAAGCCTCCAAGTCCTCGAGAAGAAGAAAGAAGAACAAGAGTTGCGCCGCCGCAACCAATGCTGCTCCTCTTCAGTCAGTACCGCCACAACAGCAACAACCACAGCGCACTGCGCCAGTGATCAATGCGCCGCCGGCTAAGCGTGCGTACACCGGCCCCCACCCACTCTGTGCTACATGCTCTTATCATCACCCGGTGGGTGTGGCCTGCCGTTACTGTGCCCACTGCAACGTTTACGGGCATTTCACTGCAAATTGCCGCTATGGTCCTCGTCAAACGCAAGCTCAAGCCGCTGTTAACCAAGCCCTGCTACCTGCTCCTCAAGCTCCTCAAGCTCCTCAAGCTGCACAGGCCCCGGCAAACAATGTTCGGACCTGCTTTGCATGTGGTGACCCTAACCACTTCGCAAACCGGTGCCCGAACAGAGTGGTGAAACAAGAAGCCCAACAACCCCAGCAACAACAACAGCAGCCCCAACAACAAGCCGCTCACGCCAGAACTTTCAACATCAACGCACGCCAGGCCCAAGCTGATAACAACGTGGTCAATGGTACGTTCCCTGTGAATGGTATATATGCATCATGTTTGTTTGATACTGGAGCCGATAACTGCTTTGTGTCATTTGAATTTGAGAAGCTTCTTAGACGTAAGCGCTCTTATCTTTCGTCACCCTTCGAAGTAGAAGTCGCTACCGGAAGAACCATTGCTGTCAATTCTGTGCTCCGTGATTGTACTCTCGAGCTCAACAATCATATATTCCCGATTAATCTCATTCCAATGCAGCTCGGAAGTTTCGATGTCATAGTAGGCATGGACTTTCTTCGTGAAAACCATGCTGAAGTTGTGTGTTCCGATAAGATGATTCGTTTTGTGCTAGCTAGTGGTGATATTCTATGTGTTTATGGTGAAACTACTGCAAAAGATCTAAAGCTCATGTCATGTCTTCAAGCTCGCAAATATCTCCGCAAGGAATATCGAGCCTTCTTGGCCAACATTGTTGTAGCAGAGACGGACAAGAAAAGGAAAGTTGAAGTCAAGGATGTTCCCGTTGTCCGAGAATTTCCTCAGGTATTCCCTGATGATCTTCCTGGATTACCTCCAAGTCGGGATATCGACTTTCGAATCGACCTTATTCCAGGAGCCAACCCAGTGGCCAAAGCTCCGTATCGACTCGCTCCATCTGAGATGCGAGAACTCTCAAACCAACTCCAAGAGTTACTTGAAAAAGGCTTCATTCGCCCGAGCACTTCTCCATGGGGCGCACCAGTCCTTTTCGTCAAAAAGAAGGACGGGTCGTTCCGAATGTGCATCGATTACCGGGAATTGAACAAGCTGACCATCAAGAACCGATACCCCTTACCAAGAATCGATGATCTGTTTGACCAATTACAAGGTGCTCAGTGTTTCTCCAAGATTGATCTACGTTCAGGCTACCATCAGTTGCGGATTCAAGAGGAAGACATACCCAAAACCGCTTTTCGAACCCGATACGGCCACTACGAATTTGTTGTCATGCCTTTTGGTTTGACCAACGCACCCGCGGTCTTTATGGATCTGATGAATCGCGTGTGTAAACCGTTCTTAGACCGTTTCGTCATTGTATTTATCGACGATGTCCTGATCTATTCCAGATCGAGGGCCGAACATGCGCAGCATTTGCGATTGGTTCTCGAGTTGCTTTAGGGAAACCAACTCTACGCCAAATTCTCCAAGTGTGAGTTCTGGTTGGAGGAAGTTCAATTTCTGGGTCACATTGTGAATAGTCGGGGTATACACGTTGATCCTGCAAAGATTGAGGCAGTCAAGGGATGGGTTACGCCAAAGAATCCGTCAGAAGTTCGCTCTTTTCTCGGATTAGCTGGTTACTACCGGCGATTCATCGAAGGGTTCTCAAAGATTGCTGTACCGCTTACCTCCCTTACTCATAAGGACAAGCCTTTTGTGTGGGGAACCGCGCAGGAGACTGCTTTCCAAACCCTCAAACACATGCTGTGCCATGCACCAGTTCTTACACTGCCGGACGGAAGCGATGACTTCGTTGTCTATTGTGATGCTTCAAACCTTGGACTTGGCTGTGTTCTCATGCAACGAGACAAGGTTATAGCTTACGCATCTCGACAGCTCAAAGTCCACGAGAAGAACTATACAACCCATGACCTCGAGCTAGGCGCAGTTGTCTTTGCCTTAAAGATTTGGCGACACTACCTGTATGGTACAAGGTGTACGATCTTCACCGATCACAAGAGCCTACAACATATCTTTAACCAGAGAGAACTCAATATGCGTCAACGCCGATGGGTAGAACTCCTCAACGATTACGACTGTGAGATCCGTTATCACCCAGGCAAGGCGAATGTAGTTGCAGACGCCCTCAGCAGAAAGAATTACGTGATAAGTGTTCGAAACATCCAGGCTCAGTATAACCTCGAAGCCCTCATCCGCGAAGCACAACACGCTTGCTTTAACGAGCGTACGTTGAAGAAAGAACGAATCTATCACGATGGAACTCAGCTCGTGAGCAAAGCCAACGGGATATTCTATTATCTGGACCGAATCTGGGTTCCGAGGAGGACAGATTTGCGAAAGATCATCATGAACGAAGCCCACAAATCCCGATATTCCATTCATCCCGGTGCGGATAAAATGTACCAGGACCTTCGCTACAAGTACTGGTGGCCTGGGATGAAAAGGGATATTGCTCTATATGTTGGTAGCTGTTTAACTTGTGCAAGAGTCAAGGCTGAACACCAAAGACCTTCAGGCTTACTCGAACAACCGCCGATACCCGTATGGAAGTGGGAAAGCATAGCTATGGATTTCATAACTAAGCTTCCGACCACGCCATCAGGTCACGACAGTATTTGGGTTATAGTCGACCGTCTAACCAAATCAGCCCACTTTCTGCCAATACGAGAAGACTATAAGGTGGCCAAGTTAGCCCAAATCTACACCGACGAGATCATTAAGAATCATGGTACGCCTCGAGACATCATTTCTGATCGCGATGCTCGGTTTACATCGAGATTGTGGGAAACTTTTCAAGCAGCTCTTGGTACGACGCTGAATTTGAGTACCGCATTCCACCCGCAAACCGACGGGCAGACTGAAAGAACAATTCGTACTATTGAAGACATGCTCCGTGCGTGTGTTATCGATTTTGGTGGTAGTTGGAGCAAACACCTACCGTTGGTCGAATTTTCGTACAATAATAGCTATCACTCCAGCATCGAAATGGCACCTTTCGAAGCCTTGTATGGTAGGAGATGTCGCTCGCCTATTGTATGGCACGAGGTCGGTCATTCACAATTGACTGGGCCCGAGATTCTGCAAGAAACGACTGACAAGATCCACCAGATAAGGGAAAACTTGGTGAAGGCCCGGGACAGACAAAAGATGTACGCCGATAAACGACGCAGGCCCCGCGAATTTGCAGTTGGCGACTACGTGCTCCTAAAGGTATCACCTTGGAAGGGAGTAGTCCGATTCGGCAAAAGAGGGAAACTTGCGCCTCGATTTGTTGGACCTTTTAAGATTCTGGAAAGGATCGGTAAAGTTGCCTACAAACTCGAATTACCGGAGGAACTCAGCAATGTCCACCCGACCTTCCATATTTCAAACCTTCGAAAATGCGTAGCCGACCACGACGCAATAATACCACTCGACGATCTTCAGGTCAATGAGACGCTACACTTCGTGGAAAAGCCTGTCGAAATCATGGACCGACAGACCAAGCAACTCAGACGCTCTCGCATTCCTATTGTAAAAGTACGATGGGAAGGCAAACGAGGCGCGGAGTTCACTTGGGAACTCGAAAGTGACATGAAGGCCAAGTACCCGCAGTTATTCAGATAGATCTGAAGCATCAAATTGGTAAAATCACACGGCGATGTACGGTTCTCGGCCTAATTTCGGGACGAAATTCCCTAAAGGAGGGGAGACTGTAACACCCCGTGTTTTCCCAAAGTCAAAGTCAAAGTCAAGGGTTGACTGTTATTGGAATTAAAGATCAATAAAGATTAATTTCATTTTAGTTTCATTTTGATTTTCATATTATTTGGAGTAGGTGTTGTATAATCAAACTGATCGGCCGATAATCGAACTGTGAATCAACGACCGACTGTGAATGATAGGAAGTAACAATGCAATAAAGCTAGTCAATCAATAATCAAGCTAATCAAATCAATCATCGAACTCAAGTGTGGATAATTTTAATGCTTTTATACGTGTGTGTGTGCCTTACGTGTTACTTGTGCATGCTTACTTTATGTTAAAGGGTGTGGTGAATCAATCAAATCAATCAAGAATCGAAGGATAATCAAACTCAATCGAAACCGACTCTGAAAATAGGTTGTAAGGATGCTGGTATGTTAAATATAGTCCCGACTACTACTGAAAGTAATTGAATAGAAACTCTATCCTACTCTACTCCTCAACTATCGAACTCGAAATATCAAAAATCGTCGCGAAACACTCAAAACCAGGCAAGCCGATCGAACAGGGCAACCTGATCGAACAGGCTAGCCGATCGAACAGGCTGTTCGATCGGGCAGCCGCTCGATCAGGGATGCTGTTCGATCAGCTGACCCTTTCCTCTTTTGGAAGCCTATAAATAGGGCTGTCCTTGTCAAACTTTCCACTTTTGGAAAAGCTCTGACCGACCAGCCTCTTCTTCTCACTAAATCTCAGATTTCTCTCAAACCGGTAAGTATTTCGCTCTAATCCTTGTACGTTTTTGTTCATTAATCGATTCTCCATCTTTCTATCTTTCAAAACTTGGATTTCATCCATGAAATCACCAAGATCTAGGTGTTCTTGGGTGATGTCATCAAGTGTTCTTCAAGAACACTAAGTTTTGACATCATTCCACCATGAATAGCTTAGATCTAACCGATTTCCACATAAATAACCTAAAATCTACCAAAGATCTTAACATTTCACGGTGGGAAAGGATTGGAAGATGGGTTTTCATCTATCTTTCAACTCTTTTACACTCAAACCGGTGAAAACGAAGCTTGAACCGATTTATAAACCATTCTAAACAAACACATGGTGCAAGATTCGGGTTCTACCGAGAGATATACCGATTTCGGGTTAAACGTTAAACTTAAGTTCCAAACCGCCTCTGGCCGAGCTTGGGTGATTCCTGCTCGAGTCAGTAGACTAAGTAGGGACTTCAGCTTTGTGGTTCAACTCGTAGTCAAAATATCTCTAAAACATCAACAATTAACGGGAATAACCAAGTGTTAAGTGATAGGTTAACCGAATCGAGAAGCTGGCCGAACGGCTAGGCTGTTCGATCGAACAGCCCAACCGATCGAACAACACCAGCCGATCGACCGGGCTAACCGATCGACTAGCACTTAGACCCACCAACTCACAAAAGTGTAGTATTGACGAGGTACTGTTCGATCGACTATGCCACTCGATTGAACATTACTGCTCGAATCATGAGATACTATACTTCAACACTTAACCTTTTCGAAACATTGGAATGTCACCCGATCGAGCATGCCACCCGATCGAGTGACACTTTGCCAAACCTCAGCTGCTAACCGATCGGTTGGACCAACCGATCGAACGGGCTGCTCGATCGGCCAACTTGAAAGGTAGTACAAACCATCATACACAAACACATCCTTCACATCAAAGGAAGAAACAATCCACTTGAAGGAACCAGCCGATCGAGCCAGCCGGCCGATCGAACGGGACGTTCGAACGGACTTTAACCCAATCGAACAGCCCACTCGATCGAACAGCCGTCCGATCGAATGGTCTATCCGATCCAGTTTCCACTGTTCACTTTTCCCGCATTACTCATTGTATTGTTATCGAACTATTCAGGCTAATCTATTCTCAGTGCTCCTCTCAATCCACGATCAACCACTGTGAGTATACTCGATCCCTTTTTGCTTTCAGCACTTTTGGGTGTTACATACGTAATCTATCAAATTCACGAACAACACAAACTATTTGAACGCTAACCTACTTGCATGTATTACTTGACTAAATGATTGCTGTTTATTATGTTTACACGTGGAGTGCTATCTACCTGCTTTAGCAACGTAGTACTATAGTTTGGACTCAGCACCCGTTCACACGGGGGTTGCTAAGGACAATTACTTGCATGGATTACAGTGGTAATCATGTATTGCGAACTGTCTCGGACAGTCAACCCGAAGTCGTTGGTATCGATGGTCCCATGTTGATAATTTACATGCATCGTTTGCCCTTGTGTACGTGCTTGGTTATGCGCAAACTTTTCGAACTTATTATGCTATATCAAACTTGTGTACTCACCTTTACATTATATGTATTGACTTTTATTTTAACGTATGTGACAGGTGTTTAAGCTACTAGCGTGCTAGGGAAGCGAGGCAATAATAAGCTTCTAGGAGCCTGTGACCTTAGGACAGTGTCCACATACCTGCTCCAGGGCCATAATTATCTGTAGATCTTGTACTGGCACCTGTAGTCAGTAAGATCTACAGTTAGCCGTCTAGAAGTCTTAAAACAATATTTAAATTCGGTCTGTAATAATTAAGAATCTGAGTTGTCGGAACAGTTCCCATATTGTTTAGTTGATTTCTATGATAACTTGTTATTGTTTGGGACACGGTATGGGACGTGTTATATAACTGAATTGTATGATAGTTGTTGTGGAAACTTCTGAACAATCTGTTTCGCTCAGTGCCGCGCCCCGATGATTCCGCCATCGGTTGGGGTGACGTGACAACATCTGGCATTAGGTAAACGATCTTCATCGCTGTCTTAAGACCTAGACATGTTTAAAAGACACCAGTTATTGCCTGTTTTTGTGTTCCCATACTATCTTTCCGCTCCCCAAAGTCTTCGATTAGGTGAAAATTCTGCCTCTACAAATTGTTGCAATCATTTGGCTTTTCTTCAACAAAGGAAATATCAATCAAGCTAAACCGTAATAGAAAATTTCCTGTCACAAGGAAATCTGAGCTATGAACCAACCTTGCATATTCGACTTATTTATCCCAGCCAATTGGATTCACACCTGACCACTGTCTGGGAGCGCTTCATAATGCCAAGATCTCAAAACATGTTCCCTGGCGAAAGTGACGACAACATTTAGTTGTGCATGGTTAGTCCTTCCAAATCCTTCTTGTTTATAATCCTTTGTGTTTTAAGATCTTGATGCTCCATTGTTATCAATCTGCCGTGACTTGTTGTATCTCGATTCAAACCCCTGTTGATGTGATCTAAACGAAACCAGTGTGCTTGCTACGCTATACGACTAGTTAGACGATACATGTGATGCTATCCGATATGCAAACAACGACACTCGACTTGTGTTTTAGGTTCTGTTTTCTGACAGCCCTGTGATAAAGTGCGTCGTGTTTAGAAATTAAGTGCTCTATTTGCTAATGCTTATTGCTCTAATTGCTTCTGTGCTTATGTGCCCTATGATTATGTGCTTATGTGTTTATATGTGTTACGTGACGTGAGATGCGACGTGATCTAAGCTTTAGTAAACTAAGACGTGCGAGATTCGAATTCGTTGTGTGAGCCCTATGGCGATGTCTATTGCAGACCATGTCGTCATCATCAAGAAACTCGCCAAAACCTTTCCCGTCAGGAAAAGAGAGACCGACGTCTCGCCAAGCTCATCTCAAGGTCTGTAGCAAAAGCTGTCAGTGAGGTTGTACGAAAACACCAGCAAGTCGTCGGAAGAATCCCGAACCCTCACTGAATCCAGCAAAGCTCCGTTCAGTTTCAAGCAATTAAGGCATGTGGACCGAAGGAGTTCACCGGTGAAGAGGGCCCTACAGGCTTATTTCACTGGTTTTGACTCTGTGGAAGTTACCCTTCGTCAAAGCGGATGCCCGGATCATCTTCGAACTCTCAATGCTACCGGTGTCTTCCAGTCGCGGGCATTGGACTGGTGGACAGCCGAAAGGAATAAGCGCGGGAACGACGCTGCCTACGAGCTGACGTGGAGGAACTGAAGGCTATCATGCTGGACGAGTTCTGTCCTCCCCACGAACGCCAAAAGTTGGAGGATGAGTTCTGGACCATCAAGCAGAAAGAGGGCGACAACGCTGGTCTCACCGCCCGTTTCAAACAACTGAGCATTATCTGTCCAGACCAGGTCAAGACTCCCGAGATGACCATCAAGAAATACATCCGTGCTCTTCCGGATTGTGTCGCAGATTTTGTGTTCGCCGCCAAACCCGCATCAATCGAGGAAACCTACCTACTCGCTGCCGAGATTAATGACAAGCGAGTTAAGGCTGGTGTCTGGGATAAGCCATCCAAGTCGTTGCATCAAGTTACTGCCGCATCAACCGACAACCCTACTGCTCAAGCCTCCAAGTCCTCGAGAAGAAGAAAGAAGAACAAGAGTTGCGCCGCCGCAACCAATGCTGCTCCTCTTCAGTCAGTACCGCCACAACAGCAACAACCACAGCGCACTGCGCCAGTGATCAATGCGCCGCCGGCTAAGCGTGCGTACACCGGCCCCCACCCACTCTGTGCTACATGCTCTTATCATCACCCGGTGGGTGTGGCCTGCCGTTACTGTGCCCACTGCAACGTTTACGGGCATTTCACTGCAAATTGCCGCTATGGTCCTCGTCAAACGCAAGCTCAAGCCGCTGTTAACCAAGCCCTGCTACCTGCTCCTCAAGCTCCTCAAGCTCCTCAAGCTGCACAGGCCCCGGCAAACAATGTTCGGACCTGCTTTGCATGTGGTGACCCTAACCACTTCGCAAACCGGTGCCCGAACAGAGTGGTGAAACAAGAAGCCCAACAACCCCAGCAACAACAACAGCAGCCCCAACAACAAGCCGCTCACGCCAGAACTTTCAACATCAACGCACGCCAGGCCCAAGCTGATAACAACGTGGTCAATGGTACGTTCCCTGTGAATGGTATATATGCATCATGTTTGTTTGATACTGGAGCCGATAACTGCTTTGTGTCATTTGAATTTGAGAAGCTTCTTAGACGTAAGCGCTCTTATCTTTCGTCACCCTTCGAAGTAGAAGTCGCTACCGGAAGAACCATTGCTGTCAATTCTGTGCTCCGTGATTGTACTCTCGAGCTCAACAATCATATATTCCCGATTAATCTCATTCCAATGCAGCTCGGAAGTTTCGATGTCATAGTAGGCATGGACTTTCTTCGTGAAAACCATGCTGAAGTTGTGTGTTCCGATAAGATGATTCGTTTTGTGCTAGCTAGTGGTGATATTCTATGTGTTTATGGTGAAACTACTGCAAAAGATCTAAAGCTCATGTCATGTCTTCAAGCTCGCAAATATCTCCGCAAGGAATATCGAGCCTTCTTGGCCAACATTGTTGTAGCAGAGACGGACAAGAAAAGGAAAGTTGAAGTCAAGGATGTTCCCGTTGTCCGAGAATTTCCTCAGGTATTCCCTGATGATCTTCCTGGATTACCTCCAAGTCGGGATATCGACTTTCGAATCGACCTTATTCCAGGAGCCAACCCAGTGGCCAAAGCTCCGTATCGACTCGCTCCATCTGAGATGCGAGAACTCTCAAACCAACTCCAAGAGTTACTTGAAAAAGGCTTCATTCGCCCGAGCACTTCTCCATGGGGCGCACCAGTCCTTTTCGTCAAAAAGAAGGACGGGTCGTTCCGAATGTGCATCGATTACCGGGAATTGAACAAGCTGACCATCAAGAACCGATACCCCTTACCAAGAATCGATGATCTGTTTGACCAATTACAAGGTGCTCAGTGTTTCTCCAAGATTGATCTACGTTCAGGCTACCATCAGTTGCGGATTCAAGAGGAAGACATACCCAAAACCGCTTTTCGAACCCGATACGGCCACTACGAATTTGTTGTCATGCCTTTTGGTTTGACCAACGCACCCGCGGTCTTTATGGATCTGATGAATCGCGTGTGTAAACCGTTCTTAGACCGTTTCGTCATTGTATTTATCGACGATGTCCTGATCTATTCCAGATCGAGGGCCGAACATGCGCAGCATTTGCGATTGGTTCTCGAGTTGCTTTAGGGAAACCAACTCTACGCCAAATTCTCCAAGTGTGAGTTCTGGTTGGAGGAAGTTCAATTTCTGGGTCACATTGTGAATAGTCGGGGTATACACGTTGATCCTGCAAAGATTGAGGCAGTCAAGGGATGGGTTACGCCAAAGAATCCGTCAGAAGTTCGCTCTTTTCTCGGATTAGCTGGTTACTACCGGCGATTCATCGAAGGGTTCTCAAAGATTGCTGTACCGCTTACCTCCCTTACTCATAAGGACAAGCCTTTTGTGTGGGGAACCGCGCAGGAGACTGCTTTCCAAACCCTCAAACACATGCTGTGCCATGCACCAGTTCTTACACTGCCGGACGGAAGCGATGACTTCGTTGTCTATTGTGATGCTTCAAACCTTGGACTTGGCTGTGTTCTCATGCAACGAGACAAGGTTATAGCTTACGCATCTCGACAGCTCAAAGTCCACGAGAAGAACTATACAACCCATGACCTCGAGCTAGGCGCAGTTGTCTTTGCCTTAAAGATTTGGCGACACTACCTGTATGGTACAAGGTGTACGATCTTCACCGATCACAAGAGCCTACAACATATCTTTAACCAGAGAGAACTCAATATGCGTCAACGCCGATGGGTAGAACTCCTCAACGATTACGACTGTGAGATCCGTTATCACCCAGGCAAGGCGAATGTAGTTGCAGACGCCCTCAGCAGAAAGAATTACGTGATAAGTGTTCGAAACATCCAGGCTCAGTATAACCTCGAAGCCCTCATCCGCGAAGCACAACACGCTTGCTTTAACGAGCGTACGTTGAAGAAAGAACGAATCTATCACGATGGAACTCAGCTCGTGAGCAAAGCCAACGGGATATTCTATTATCTGGACCGAATCTGGGTTCCGAGGAGGACAGATTTGCGAAAGATCATCATGAACGAAGCCCACAAATCCCGATATTCCATTCATCCCGGTGCGGATAAAATGTACCAGGACCTTCGCTACAAGTACTGGTGGCCTGGGATGAAAAGGGATATTGCTCTATATGTTGGTAGCTGTTTAACTTGTGCAAGAGTCAAGGCTGAACACCAAAGACCTTCAGGCTTACTCGAACAACCGCCGATACCCGTATGGAAGTGGGAAAGCATAGCTATGGATTTCATAACTAAGCTTCCGACCACGCCATCAGGTCACGACAGTATTTGGGTTATAGTCGACCGTCTAACCAAATCAGCCCACTTTCTGCCAATACGAGAAGACTATAAGGTGGCCAAGTTAGCCCAAATCTACACCGACGAGATCATTAAGAATCATGGTACGCCTCGAGACATCATTTCTGATCGCGATGCTCGGTTTACATCGAGATTGTGGGAAACTTTTCAAGCAGCTCTTGGTACGACGCTGAATTTGAGTACCGCATTCCACCCGCAAACCGACGGGCAGACTGAAAGAACAATTCGTACTATTGAAGACATGCTCCGTGCGTGTGTTATCGATTTTGGTGGTAGTTGGAGCAAACACCTACCGTTGGTCGAATTTTCGTACAATAATAGCTATCACTCCAGCATCGAAATGGCACCTTTCGAAGCCTTGTATGGTAGGAGATGTCGCTCGCCTATTGTATGGCACGAGGTCGGTCATTCACAATTGACTGGGCCCGAGATTCTGCAAGAAACGACTGACAAGATCCACCAGATAAGGGAAAACTTGGTGAAGGCCCGGGACAGACAAAAGATGTACGCCGATAAACGACGCAGGCCCCGCGAATTTGCAGTTGGCGACTACGTGCTCCTAAAGGTATCACCTTGGAAGGGAGTAGTCCGATTCGGCAAAAGAGGGAAACTTGCGCCTCGATTTGTTGGACCTTTTAAGATTCTGGAAAGGATCGGTAAAGTTGCCTACAAACTCGAATTACCGGAGGAACTCAGCAATGTCCACCCGACCTTCCATATTTCAAACCTTCGAAAATGCGTAGCCGACCACGACGCAATAATACCACTCGACGATCTTCAGGTCAATGAGACGCTACACTTCGTGGAAAAGCCTGTCGAAATCATGGACCGACAGACCAAGCAACTCAGACGCTCTCGCATTCCTATTGTAAAAGTACGATGGGAAGGCAAACGAGGCGCGGAGTTCACTTGGGAACTCGAAAGTGACATGAAGGCCAAGTACCCGCAGTTATTCAGATAGATCTGAAGCATCAAATTGGTAAAATCACACGGCGATGTACGGTTCTCGGCCTAATTTCGGGACGAAATTCCCTAAAGGAGGGGAGACTGTAACACCCCGTGTTTTCCCAAAGTCAAAGTCAAAGTCAAGGGTTGACTGTTATTGGAATTAAAGATCAATAAAGATTAATTTCATTTTAGTTTCATTTTGATTTTCATATTATTTGGAGTAGGTGTTGTATAATCAAACTGATCGGCCGATAATCGAACTGTGAATCAACGACCGACTGTGAATGATAGGAAGTAACAATGCAATAAAGCTAGTCAATCAATAATCAAGCTAATCAAATCAATCATCGAACTCAAGTGTGGATAATTTTAATGCTTTTATACGTGTGTGTGTGCCTTACGTGTTACTTGTGCATGCTTACTTTATGTTAAAGGGTGTGGTGAATCAATCAAATCAATCAAGAATCGAAGGATAATCAAACTCAATCGAAACCGACTCTGAAAATAGGTTGTAAGGATGCTGGTATGTTAAATATAGTCCCGACTACTACTGAAAGTAATTGAATAGAAACTCTATCCTACTCTACTCCTCAACTATCGAACTCGAAATATCAAAAATCGTCGCGAAACACTCAAAACCAGGCAAGCCGATCGAACAGGGCAACCTGATCGAACAGGCTAGCCGATCGAACAGGCTGTTCGATCGGGCAGCCGCTCGATCAGGGATGCTGTTCGATCAGCTGACCCTTTCCTCTTTTGGAAGCCTATAAATAGGGCTGTCCTTGTCAAACTTTCCACTTTTGGAAAAGCTCTGACCGACCAGCCTCTTCTTCTCACTAAATCTCAGATTTCTCTCAAACCGGTAAGTATTTCGCTCTAATCCTTGTACGTTTTTGTTCATTAATCGATTCTCCATCTTTCTATCTTTCAAAACTTGGATTTCATCCATGAAATCACCAAGATCTAGGTGTTCTTGGGTGATGTCATCAAGTGTTCTTCAAGAACACTAAGTTTTGACATCATTCCACCATGAATAGCTTAGATCTAACCGATTTCCACATAAATAACCTAAAATCTACCAAAGATCTTAACATTTCACGGTGGGAAAGGATTGGAAGATGGGTTTTCATCTATCTTTCAACTCTTTTACACTCAAACCGGTGAAAACGAAGCTTGAACCGATTTATAAACCATTCTAAACAAACACATGGTGCAAGATTCGGGTTCTACCGAGAGATATACCGATTTCGGGTTAAACGTTAAACTTAAGTTCCAAACCGCCTCTGGCCGAGCTTGGGTGATTCCTGCTCGAGTCAGTAGACTAAGTAGGGACTTCAGCTTTGTGGTTCAACTCGTAGTCAAAATATCTCTAAAACATCAACAATTAACGGGAATAACCAAGTGTTAAGTGATAGGTTAACCGAATCGAGAAGCTGGCCGAACGGCTAGGCTGTTCGATCGAACAGCCCAACCGATCGAACAACACCAGCCGATCGACCGGGCTAACCGATCGACTAGCACTTAGACCCACCAACTCACAAAAGTGTAGTATTGACGAGGTACTGTTCGATCGACTATGCCACTCGATTGAACATTACTGCTCGAATCATGAGATACTATACTTCAACACTTAACCTTTTCGAAACATTGGAATGTCACCCGATCGAGCATGCCACCCGATCGAGTGACACTTTGCCAAACCTCAGCTGCTAACCGATCGGTTGGACCAACCGATCGAACGGGCTGCTCGATCGGCCAACTTGAAAGGTAGTACAAACCATCATACACAAACACATCCTTCACATCAAAGGAAGAAACAATCCACTTGAAGGAACCAGCCGATCGAGCCAGCCGGCCGATCGAACGGGACGTTC
This sequence comes from Helianthus annuus, assembly GCF_002127325.2. Taxonomy (NCBI): domain Eukaryota; kingdom Viridiplantae; phylum Streptophyta; class Magnoliopsida; order Asterales; family Asteraceae; genus Helianthus; species Helianthus annuus. The sequence goes on from NC_035444.2 coordinate 158,781,986, forward strand.
GAACGGACTTTAACCCAATCGAACAGCCCACTCGATCGAACAGCCGTCCGATCGAATGGTCTATCCGATCCAGTTTCCACTGTTCACTTTTCCCGCATTACTCATTGTATTGTTATCGAACTATTCAGGCTAATCTATTCTCAGTGCTCCTCTCAATCCACGATCAACCACTGTGAGTATACTCGATCCCTTTTTGCTTTCAGCACTTTTGGGTGTTACATACGTAATCTATCAAATTCACGAACAACACAAACTATTTGAACGCTAACCTACTTGCATGTATTACTTGACTAAATGATTGCTGTTTATTATGTTTACACGTGGAGTGCTATCTACCTGCTTTAGCAACGTAGTACTATAGTTTGGACTCAGCACCCGTTCACACGGGGGTTGCTAAGGACAATTACTTGCATGGATTACAGTGGTAATCATGTATTGCGAACTGTCTCGGACAGTCAACCCGAAGTCGTTGGTATCGATGGTCCCATGTTGATAATTTACATGCATCGTTTGCCCTTGTGTACGTGCTTGGTTATGCGCAAACTTTTCGAACTTATTATGCTATATCAAACTTGTGTACTCACCTTTACATTATATGTATTGACTTTTATTTTAACGTATGTGACAGGTGTTTAAGCTACTAGCGTGCTAGGGAAGCGAGGCAATAATAAGCTTCTAGGAGCCTGTGACCTTAGGACAGTGTCCACATACCTGCTCCAGGGCCATAATTATCTGTAGATCTTGTACTGGCACCTGTAGTCAGTAAGATCTACAGTTAGCCGTCTAGAAGTCTTAAAACAATATTTAAATTCGGTCTGTAATAATTAAGAATCTGAGTTGTCGGAACAGTTCCCATATTGTTTAGTTGATTTCTATGATAACTTGTTATTGTTTGGGACACGGTATGGGACGTGTTATATAACTGAATTGTATGATAGTTGTTGTGGAAACTTCTGAACAATCTGTTTCGCTCAGTGCCGCGCCCCGATGATTCCGCCATCGGTTGGGGTGTGACAACATTCTCCCATTCCATAATTCTTCAACACTTTCTCAATATAAGAAGATTAAGACAGTGTTAACACCTTTTCTGCCCTGTTTCTGTGGATTTCCATACCAAGTATCTTCCTGGCTTTCCCCAAATCCTTCATTTCAAACTCTCTCATCAACAGTTGTTTGGTTTCTTCTATTTGGCTTTTGCTTTCACAAGCTATTAGCATATCATCAACATATAAGAGTAAATAGACAAATTTACCCCTGTCATACTCCCTATGATACACACAGCTGTCATAAGGACTTCTGCTGAAACCACTGCCCACAATGTATTCATCAAATCTTTTGTACCACTGTCTGGGAGACTGCTTCAGTCCATACAAGGACCTCTTCAGTAAACATGCCTTATCTTCTTGGCCTTTGACCTCATACCCCTTTGGTTGTGCCATATAGATCTTCTCCTCCAAATTACCATGCAAAAAATGCAGTTTTTACATCCATTTGTTCCAATTCCAGATCTAATGATGCAACCAAGGACAAGATAACTCTAATTGAGACATGTTTGACTACAGGAGAAAAGATCTCATTGTAATCAACACCTGCCTTTTGAGTAAATCCCTTAGCCACCAGTCTTGCTTTGTATCTTGGACCTTCTCCTAGTTTGACACCTTCTTTAATTTTGTAGATCCACTTGCAAGACACCAACTTCTGGTCTTTAGGCTTGTTTACCAACTCCCACGTACCATTCTTGTATAGAGAATCCATCTCTTCATCCATTGCTTTATACCACTTTTGATTATCTTCTGAATTAACAGCTTCTTCAAAAGTTAGCGGTTCATAGATGCTTTCATTCTCTGCGGCTACAAAGGCAACTGCAGAAATATCTTCTTGATCTCTGTACCTCAGTGGTTTCACAACTCTCCTTTTTGACCTGTCTCTCACCAAAATATAATCCTCCAAATTTGGTACACTTTGACTTGTCTCATCCTGACTTGAACCAGGATTTCCACTTTGACCTGTTTCACCCTGTGTTGCACCAGACCTTTCAACATTCACCTTTGGCTGTTTAACACTGGCTCCACCTCAAACTGAAGATCATCTTTCTTGGATACACTTCTGTTTATTGACTCTATAACATCTTTGTACAGGACATTCTCCCTGCACTGAACATTTCTGCTCACTATCACCTTTGGATTTTGCAACCTCCAAAGCCTGTATCCCTTTACACCTTCAGTATATCCCAGCATTACACACTTTTGAGATCTTGGATCCAACTTATCATCACTCACATGAGAATACACCAAAGAACCAAAAACTTTTAAATCTTCATACTCAGGTTTAGTACCTGACCACATCTCCATAGGTGTCTTCATCTGAATTGCTGATGAAGGACATCTATTGATCAAATAAGCTGCAGTGGATACAGCTTCACCCCAGAACTTCTTTGGCATTCCTGAGGTTGCCAACATACACCTCACTCTTTCTAATAAAGTTCTGTTCATTCTTTCAGCCAAACCATTCTGTTGTGGAGTACCAGGAATGGTTAAGTGTCTGGCTATACCATTTTCTTTGTAAAATTTATCAAACTCAAGATTACAAAACTCCAGCCCATTATCTGTTCTGAGTTTCTTCACTTTCTTCTCAGTTTGATTCTCCACCAATACTTTCCATTCTTGAAACTTTTTGAAAGTATCACTCTTGTTTTTAAGCACATAAACCCACACTCTTCTTGAGTAATCATCTATGATGGACAAGAAGTATCTACCACCTCCCAAGGTTTCTGTTCTTGCAGGCCCCCACAGATCAGAGTGAACATAGTCTAAGACTCCCTTAGAACTATGTTTTCCTTTGCTGAACTTTACTCTTTTCTGTTTGCCCAAAACATAGCTTTCACAAAAGCTTATATCACAGTTCTTTAGATCACTAAGAACTTGTTGTTTGGACAACTCAATCAGGCCTTGTTGACTTATATGACCAAGTCTTTTATGCCACTTCAGGGCTTCATCATCACCTTCTTCACTTGCCATAGCAGCCACTCCATCAACAACTTTACAATCCAACATGTAAATGTTGTTCTTGATTATAGTACCACTGAGCACCACCATAGACCCTTTTATAACCCTGGCCTTTCCGTCTCTAAGACTAACATGATATCCCATTTTCTCTAAAGTACCAAGAGATAAAAAACTTCTCTTAAGATCAGGGATATACCTCACATCTTTGAGATCAAACGTGATGCCAGATTCTGTCTTCATTGTCACTGTACCAATGACAAGAATCCGACAAGGCCTGTCATCTCCTAGCTTTACAGACCCCATGTCCACCATCTTCAATTCTTTGAAGGCTTCTTTCAGAGGTGTCATATGGAATGAACACCCTGAATCCATTACCTATTTTTCTTGAGCACATTCACTTGTGACCACAAGAACATCAGCACTGTCATAACCTCCTTCTGACTGATCATCAGAATCTACATGACTACTCTGCCCCTTTGAGTAATTACTACTTTGACCTCTTGAATAACTGCCTTCACCTTTTCTTTTCTTGAATTCTGGACAGTCTTTCTTGAAGTGCTTTTCTGAATTACAAACAAAACATCTCCTCTTGAATCTTGACTTGGATTTTGACCTGGAATTTCTGCTGCCACTGTTGTAATTCCTTTGATCTGACCTTCCTCTCACATACAAGCCATCTCCACCTTCTTCTTTAGAATCTGACCTCTTCTTCAATTCTTTTGAATTCAAGGCAGACAATACATCTTCCATAGATAGAGAATCTCTACCATACATCAATGTATCCACAAAGTGTTCATATGATGATGGTAAAGAAGTGAGAAATATTATGGCCTGATCTTCATCATCCAATGCCACCTCTATATTTTCAAGATCCAAAATCAACTTGTTGAATTCATCTGTATGATCTTCAAGACTCTTTCCAGATGTCATGTGAAATGTATACAACCTCTTCTTCAAATACAACCGATTTGCCAAAGATTTAGTCATATACAATGACTCCAACTTTGCCCAAATCCCCGCAGCAGACGTCTCCTTTGATACTTCATGAAGAACTCGATCACCAAGACTCAATATGATTGCACTATGAGCCTTCTCGAGCATATTCTTCTTTTCTTTATCAGTTAAGCCTTCAGGAAGTTTATCTTCTCCTTTCAGCGCATCTACCACACCATTATGAACCAGAAGATCCCTCATCTTCACACGCCATAGACTGAAATCATTCCTCCCATCAAATTACTCCAATTCAAAGTTCGTTGACACCATCTTTGATCTCTGATTGCGGAATAAAACATCAATTTCTTTTAATTGAGCCACCAATGGCTCTGATATCACTTGTTAGAAAAACAACCCAGAAATTGACCCAGAGAATTGAATCAACGATTAACGATTGAATCTTATTGAATCAGAAATTGAATTACAAGAAAAGAATTACAAAGAAATTGAAAGTAATGAAGTATCTACACACTACTTCAAACCCCTATTTATACTAAACGCCCAAAATTCAGTTACAACTATCCGTTGTAAGAATTTCCACAAACACCCCCTGAACTTACAAGAATGTAAGTATCAGACCTTGTATCTAAACAACTGCTCTCCAATACCTCAATCACTGATCTACTCCTCAACAACAGTTCAAACTACTGATTCGCTATCTACTGCTTATTTCAACAGCAGCTGTTTTACCATCATCAGTTGTTACTCTCAGCTGTTAATCACCATCAGTGTTTGATCACAAGCAGTGCTTAGAGTTCCATCAGCTGTTTGTCTTGTTTAACCTCAAACAATGGTTTGCTTATTTAATCAGAACTCATCAGTGGTTATAACTGAAATGTTACTTTTCTCAACAGGTGTCAAAGATTAATGCTTGATACTAGCTTATTAACAAGTCAAAGTGGATAATATTGAGACCTTCACTAGATTTGTTTCCAGTTAAATTACCAATTTGTCCACCATAATACACACTTTAATAATTACTAAACATTTACAGCATAACCATAATAACTACCTCAGATTCTTCAAGGTGAGTGTGACACTCTTTGAGAAGGAATAACACCAGCATGATACATATTAAGCTGATGAATTGCTTCCATAATCAACTGTCTCAACTGAGAATGTTGACCAACAATTGACTTATCAGCCCCTGCTAAAGCTGTCAATACTCTTGCCTGCATAAGTGCCTCATTGTTTCCAGCATGCATTGCAAGATAACACAATAACACCAATGCATGATGTTGTGTTCTTTCATTCCCTCTCAACAATCTCATCAATGGAATCACGCCATCGAATTCAATAATCGTTTTCGAATGCTCCGTACAAAGAAAGTTATCAGGGGACGCGAACTTCCCCAAAGCAATCGCGGCTTCTGTTACCACATCAGGGTTTTGGTGACTCAGTTGTTTGACCAACGGGCCGATCACACGCGTTTCCCGAGCTGGGAAAGTCCGGGCCAGTGACCCGATTGATTTAATAGCTGGAATCTTGATTCCAGCTATTTTGGATTCTTGGATCAACCTTAAAAGCCGATACACGACCGCTTTTGCGGCAGGTGAATTAGTCCTGAAAGCGTCTGAGCTCGGGATTCGATTCCGCTGCGGTTGCAATCTCCATGACATTCATCAAACAGCTGGTCTGTAGTTCACCGGTTTCGGTTTCTATAAGCTTAGCGAGAACTAGTAACCCTTTTGTCTCGGTTAACAACTTGCTGTTTGCAAGATTACCTCTAGAAAGCATCCATAACGCCCTCGCACAACACGTTTTCAACTCACGTTTCAACTCAGACGGCTCGTTTTCCCTCTCTTTCCTGTTAATCGACCACGTCGTCGTCGCAGACGACAAACTCGTCATCGAACCAATCTTATTCATCTTAAAAACCGAATGAATACTCCGCCGTTCATACAAATTATCAGCCATGTCAAACGACAACAGCGTAACAAGCGGTCTAATCACATTCTCTCTAGCAAACGCCTCTTGCGAAACCTCATCGTTCTCCGCCATTCTCGCAATCAACTTCACAACCAAAACTTGTACCCAAATCGGTGCCTTATGTAAACACTGTACTATAACCGGAACCCCGATTTCACTAGTAACCAACCTAGCTCTATCTTCGTTATTAACCAGATTAAAAAGGGTAACCGTAGCCGCGATTTGCGCTTCGAAATTCGATTCCTCTTTCAAGAGCTTTAACAAAGGCGGAATCCCGCCTTCTTCCGCTATCATTTTCTTACTTCTATCGTTATCATTAGCCAAGGAACAGAGTTCGTTAGCTACTTCAATTTTAACACTCAACGGGCTTAAATAAAGTGAAGATATATAAGACCAAACCCAAGCAATAATCGGATCATTACTCGCAATTGGAGGTAAAGATAAGACAACACCAGTATCAGATTTATCAGTACCAACATCGTATATACTAATTAACCACTTTTTAAGTCACCTATGGAAGCGTAAAGAAGTGAAAAAAGTTTTCTAAATTTGCTAGTGCTTAAGATGGTGACGACACGGAGGAAGATGCTTCTCCGGCGGCATTTCCGTACAAGGGTTAGGGCACAGGTGAGGTTGCGGGTGAGGTCAGAGAAGACGCGGCGGACCGGGCGGTCGTAGAAGGAGGGGGTGGTGGTGGTGAATGATACGGTCTACCCGACTTGACCCGGAAAACCCACGATTACCTCTGCCCACGTTTATTTCATATTTCCATGTTTCAACTTAGTGGGATTAGTTATTTGTTAGTTATGCATGCATTTAGTAGTTAGTGGCCCATGTTTCTCCATGCACGTTTCCTTTCCATGCAATTTGTTTTAGTATTTAAAGGTTGTTTGTAATTGAGAATGGCAGAGAAGAAAATTTGCATTTAAAGTTTACGTATTTTGTTTACATTCTTGGAGATTCGCTGCCGATCTCGAATCCGGTACGCATCATTTGGTGCTTTCATTCCTCGACTCCGTCATGCCTCCCCGCAAAGAAACAACCACCATTGACGACCCCTTGCAGGATCTACTTGAGAGGTTCGATCAGTTCCTTTCAACTAATGCCACCACCGTAGCCAAATCTTCTGCTCAGGCCAAGGCTCAGTTTGAATCCCTGCAGGCAACCATGAACCAGCAGTTGGAAGTTAGTAACAATCTTCTAGCCGCCTTTGTCAAGGACAAGGAAACGACCTCTTTCGAGATCGGTTCTTCGTCCAACCCACCACCACCCCCTCCTCCTCCACCACCACCCGGTCATCAACCACCGCCACCGCCACCACCACCACCCCCACCCGGTAACACCCAGCCCCACCCTCCCAAAATCTGCTACCTACATTTGATGGTTCTAACCCGTTAGATTGGCTTCAAGCCGATAACTACTTCAACTACTACCACATTCCAATGAACCAACGTCTCTACCTAGCGGTGTTCTATTTCACCGGTGACGCACTAAGTTGGTACAAGTATCTCTCGAACAATAGGTTACTCGTAACTTGGCCGGAACTTTCAAGAGCTTTGGAACTCCGATTTGGTCCTTCTTCCTATGAGAATCGCCAGGCGACTCTTTTCAAACTCCAGCAAAAAACCACCGTTGCCATGTATCAAACTGAGTTTGAATGACTCGCTAACCGGGTCATCGGTTTATCCCCCAAGACATTAAAGAATTGTTTCATCTCCGGACTTAAACCGGACATTCAAAGCGAACTAGCAATCCATCATCCTCACACGCTGCATCAAACTTACGGATTAGCTCGTTTAATTGAAGACAAGCTCACTGCCGGTGTAATTGAGTCCACTGTTGGATATGTTTCGTCCCCACACTCTACATCATCTCTTCCAATCAAGCGCCTCACTCAAGCAGAAATGCAAGCCAAGAAAGCCGCTGGTCTATGCTTCCACTGTGACGAAAAATTTCAGCCGGACCATCGTTGCAAAACACCTCAATTCTTGTTGTTCGAACCACCAACGGAACAGCCATGGACTGCTGTGGGTCGTGAGGACACGACCCGTGTTAAAGGGGCGGGTATTGATACGGTCTACCCGACTTGACCCGGAAAACCCACGATTACCTCTGCCCACGTTTATTTCATATTTCCATGTTTCCACTTAGTGGGATTAGTTATTTGTTAGTTATGCATGCATTTAGTAGTTCGTGGCCCATGTTTCTCCATGCACGTTTCCTTTCCATGCAATTTGTTTTAGTATTTAAAGGTTGTTTGTAATTGAGAATGGCAGAGAAGAAAATTTGCATTTAAAGTTTATGTATTTTGTTTACATTCTTGGAGATTCGTTGCCGATCTCGAATCCGGTACGCATCAGTGAACCGGACGAAGGAGCGGAGCATCTTGGAGAGGTGGTCGATGAGTTTACCGACTTCGGTGCACTCGAGTTTGTAGGATTTGGAGTTGGTGATGGTGATGGCGTGACGGATTTGGTCGGACAGGAGGAGTAGGATGGAGAGGAGGTGGTCGATGGGTTGTTGGTTGTGGTGGTGGTCTTCGCCGGCGGTGAAGTCCATTGAAGTTGGTGGTGGAGTCACGGGTGGGTTGTGTTATCAGGAAGACAGGAACGGAGTGTACTTTGGTTTTTAGTTGATGACGTGGGTTTGATGGAATTTATTGGGAGTTGCGTGTGTTTTAATTTGAGGGTAAAAATAGGACCTTTTTTTTAGTAGGATTATTATTTTTTTTTAAGGAGAACTTCATTAAAAAACGGCCTGTCCAAGAAAGCGGATGGCCAAAACAGCTACAAACTATACAAAATTACACAAAGTTTCCCATGAAACATCTATACACTTGGACCTATCTCTAAACCAAAGGTACCCGAGCAATTTGATCGAGCAGAAAATCTCATCGGCCTTCGGGACTTTAACGCTGAACACCCGCTTGTTCCTAGCCTTCCAAATCAGCCAGCAAGCAATGATGACAATGCCTTGATAAGCTGCTTGATCCTTTCCTTTCAAACCGCTGAACCAATGAGCCTCCAAGATGTCCTTAAACGAAAAGGCCACCAAAAAAGGAACCTTGCACCATATGCTGACCTTAGACCGGATAGACATCGCAAGACTGCACGACGTAAACAAATGCATCGCCGTCTCTTCCCCTGAATCACACACCGGACAACCGATGTCCGGAATCATAATATTCCGCTTCCTAAGCTCCACCCTTGTAGGTAATCTCTCTATCTCTGCCTTCTAAGCAAACACATTACATTTCAACGGAACCCATTTACACCACTCACAAACAAACCTCTCGTTACTATCGATATTGGAAGCCAAAAGCCGCTTGACAGACCCAACACTGAACTCTCCTGACTCTTCACCCTCACACCGCCACTTGTCTCTAGCATCAGACAGATCAACATCACGAAGTTGGGAGCATAGGGCCGACCACTCAGCCAGTTCCACACTGCTATCCGGGGGTCTCTTCCACTTCCAGCTAGCATCCGGGTTTGAAACCGGTCTAATGATCCGATTACGAACAACACAGTTCTTGTCAAGTTCTAGCTCGTAAAGGTTTAGATATCGAAATTTAAGAGGACCCCTATCAAGCCATGGATCCAAGTAGAAAGCCACATCCTTCCCATCACCAATGATCCCCTATAACAAATTCCAAAATCGAACGTCAGCATAAACCGACCTAGAAACCAATTTAACGATGTTACCCCACACTCCTCCTAACGACACCTTAACCGGGAGAAAATCACCGCTCCTTTTGGACGCATGGATAGCCGAGATGACCTTAACCCAAAGACTGTCCTTATTAGTTTTAAATCGCCAAGCCCATTTCAAAAGAAGCGAGGTGTTTATGGAGCCGAGCCCACCACAATCAATAAGAGAAGCCACCCGCTCCCATGAAACCCAACTCAATTTATTTAAGTTACCCGTTCCGCCCCATTGAAATCTCCTGATAATAGACTCGAGTTGCTTCAGAACTCCCACGGGCGCTTTATACAACGAGAGAAAGTAATTAGGTAAGCATTCTATAACTGACTTGATGAGTGTGACTCTCTCCCCAATAGAAAGCACCGCCACCTTCCACAACGAAAGCCTGGACTCAAAAAGCTCAAATACCGACCTCCAGTTAGCAGTACGCTTCATGTTAGCTCTTACTAAAAGCTCAAGATACTTCAACGGAAGCTGGCCCGACTTGCATCCAACCATCGACGCCATCGAATCCAACTCGGAGATAGAAACGCCTATACAATAAATGTTTGACTTAGCTAGGTTGATTCTGAGACCCGAGCAGATATGAAAACCTTTGAGGATCCTCACCACATTGAGGATACTCTCCTCCGACCATTCCCCGATAATAAGCGCATCGTCCGCAAAGAGAAGATGAGACAAAGAAGGGCCGGAATTCGGAAGCCGAACACCAGCGACTGCACCAATCTCGAAAACCTTAATCAAGCGGCTCGAAAGAACCTCCATCACAACAAGAAATAGAAACGGGGATAACGGAACCCCCTACCGCATTCCCTTCTGGCACTGAAAATCGAACGTCGGGGAACCATTGACAAGAACCGCAGCTCTAGCCGAAGACAAAATACCATGAACCCACTTGCACCACAAAGGAGGGAAACCCATTTGAGACAAAGCCGAGATAAAACATTATCATAGGCTTTCTCGAAATCTAATTTTAGCATGAACGCCTTTTTTTTGTTCTTTTTTAACCAGCTAGCGGTCTCGTTTAAGATTAGGGGCCCATCTATGATAAAGTTCCCTTTCAAAAATGCTGATTGACAGTCCGAAATGACTGAACCCAGGACCTTTTTGAGGCGATTCACAAGAACTTTGGAAATCACCTTGATGATAGCTCCAAACAAACTGATCGGCCGATACTCATTAAGACAAGTCGGGTCACGAACTTTGGGGATAAGCGTGATAAAAGAAGAAGCACACCTCTACTAACCGAACCACTAGAATGAAACTCATTCAGGACCTGGACAAAATCCGAATAAAAAATATCCCAAAAGTGCTTAAGGAACTTGAAATTCAAACCATCCGGGCCAGGGGCCCGATCGCTGCCATAGTCCGACACCGCAGCTTTGATTTCAGCGCTACTAAAACCCGCCACCAGACTAGAGGCCTCCTCTGGATTAATCCTCTTAATATTATCGCAGATCACTGCGTGCCGAAAACTCAACTCCTCTTTAAACTTATCCTGGAAAAATCCATTACATTCCTTTTAATAATCGACGGTTTCGAGTACCATGAGCCATTGATATTCAAACCGTGAATCTTGTTACTCGCCTTCCGACTGTTAATTATAGAGTGGAAAAATTTAGAATTCTCATCGCCATCCTTAGCCCACTTAACCCTCGACCTCTGCCGCAAATCTCTAGTTCTATTTTCCTCGATTTCTTGAACCAACCTAGTATTTTCCGACATAATCCATTTCTCCTCCTCACTTAACCCTCTTTCTTCCCGTAAAATCTCCATATCCTCAATTTCCGATCTAGCGACAGCCTCTGAATCCCTTTCCTTTTTTAACATGTCGTCCCTCCATTTTTCACTCGAAGCCTAATAAACTCAAACTTATTAAGCAGGCAAAGGTCGGCCGGCCCATCCCACACAAATGAACGAGCCGCTTCTCTAACAGTCTCTTCGTATCCCGGGCGGCCAATCTAAGAATTGAACACTCTAAACGGTTTAGGGGCCAAAGTTTTGGTCGCCTTCCGACTGTTAATTATAGAGTGGAAAAATTTAGAATTCTCATTGCCATCCTTAGCCCACTTAACCCTCGACCTCTGCCGCAAATCTCTAGTTCTATTTTCCTCGATTTCTTGAACCAACCTAGTATTTTCCGACAAAATCCATTTCTCCTCCTCACTTAACCCTCTTTCTTCCCGCAAAATCTCCATATCCTCAATTTCCGATCTAGCGACAGCCTCTGAATCCCTTTCCTTTTTTAACATGTCGTCCCTCCATTTTTCACTCGAAGCCTAATAAACTCAAACTTATTAAGCAGGCAAAGGTCGGCCGGCCCATCCCACACAAATGAATGAGCCGCTTCTCTAACAGTCTCTTCGTATCCCGGGCGGCCAATCCAAGAATTGAACACTCTAAACGGTTTAGGGGCCAAAGTTTTGGTGATCAAAATAATAGGACTGTGATCCGACAGATGCCTAGGAAGGGCTCTCAAGCCGGCCTTTGGCCACAACCTGAAGAAACCAGAGCATACGAGGATCCTGTCGATCTTATTGAGTTTCCTACCCTTGTTTGCCCATCTCGTGAATTTACGGTCCTTCATGCCATACTCCAACAGCCTAGCATCAAAGATAAACGAATTAAAATTACTCGCACATGAGGGGATAAAGCGAGTATTGAGCCTTTCCTCCGGAGCCCGAACCGCGTTGAAATCACCGAGCAAGATCGACAACCCAGCCGAGTTATCAACCACACTCAACAACCGATCCCAAAGAGCCTTCTTAGCCTTGATGTCCTGCGGAGCATAAACATTCACGATATTGAACCGATGCCCATACCCTTTGATTTTACCACTGATGACCAGAAAGTTCCTATCCTTGATGGACCTTCCGAACTCAAACTAGTTTTTATCCCATAAATAAAGCAGGCCCCCCGACTGACCCGACGAATTGACCCACTCAACCGACACAATCTCGCAGCAACCGACACGTCCATAGGAACACATTTCGTCCTTTGAAACGCAACAAAATTAATCCCGAATTTAACCTTGATACCTTTGATCCATCTAGCTTTCTCATCTCCCCCCAACCCTCTAACATTCAAAGATAAGAAATTCATGATAGAGACGCATTAATACCTTTGCCCAAGATAACATTCTTCACCAATCCTTCACGTTCTTCCAGATCCATGCCTAAACGAACACCCAGCTTCACAGTCGCATAAGCCTCCTCATCAGCGGACAAGCCCTTACTGTTAACACCTCCGTCGGAATTGTCTGATTCAGCCGACTCCTGGATATGAGAGGGAGAGGAAGCATCGGAAACAACCTTGTGATTGAGATTAAAAGGGGCTCCACCCGAAGGGGACGACTGAGAGACCACCTTACTTGGAACACGCAAATGACTGCTGACCCCCTTATCTATCTTGTCCTTCATTAAACCTAGCAAGCGATCCAAAGAGAATGGGTCACTGTTCATTACCTCTTGGGTTCTATTCCTCTTAGTGGGCCTCACATTGTCACTTGGCCCAAATCAAAGCTTGGACTACCCCGTGGCCCAGAAGCCTGCCCCTTAGCCTCTTTCCTCCTAAACCTCTTAGATTTCTTCCCAGACTTAAAAAAGAAAAAATCATTATTCACCTCCCCTTTGTCAGTGGGACCACAACCAGTACCCGATCCCGAGGGATTATGACTGTAAAAATTCTCCCAATTAAGATTCCAAAAATCCCATCACCCTTGGCAGCCGAGCCAACCAGTTCGTCTTCACCCAACTGACCAGTCCCAATGTTCAACCCCTCGCTATTTTCAAACACTTCTTTCCGATCCCCTAAGTCCGGCACCCTGACCACCGGCGACGACGCCAACGGGGACGACTCGGCCGGAGACTCAGCCTCATCAAATCCCAAACTTCTAGTTACTAAGATTATAATGTAGGATTTGGGGGTTATAATAACAAGTAACTGGAAGAATCGTTTGGATTAGGATTCGAAGAAAAGTTGAGCCTAGCTAGCTTTAGGTTGTGCTTGTTTCAATATATTGTTTTTAAAACTTAAATTTGGTTAGCGAGTGATTTTTCAAGTTTAAGTTTAAGTTTACGATAGGAGTGACACGACTAGCTTGTTATTATTTATTGGTTAGTTTATTATTTCTAATATTTTGTATGTATTTTTAGTTATAAAATTAATATATAAATTAACTATTGTTTTATTTATCATAATTTATATGTATAAAATTTATTACTATATATTATAATTTTAGTCTAATTTATACGGTAAGTTAACTTGAGCTTCTAAAATAAAGCTCAAGCTCATGCTAATTTATTTAATAAGCTTATTTTTAGATTTGAGCTTAGGCTTAGACCACACGGTGTGGAAGGGCATGAAGAATGGGTGTGAAACGTCATGTGCCAACAAAGTCAGCATTGTGGCGTGGAAAAAAAGCATGAGGGCGGGACATGGCGTGTAAGAGGAAAAAAGATTATCTATCTCTATTATTAAAGCAAAATAACTTTGACTATTTAACTATGATGTGGCATTGCTACTTGGGCTGATAATTGAGTTTTGAGCGACAAAATGCTTTTTCCTCCTTTCTCCTCACTTGTGAAACCGCCTAATGAAGAATCTTCACATGGAAACCCAATCAATTATCAATCAGTTGAAATTCTTCTACAAAATTATGAATGCGTTTCCATTATTATTGCTTATAATCAAAACCATCTTTCTCTTGCACCCACTTCAGAAACCCTAATACACATAGCGATCTCATACCTGCTTCAGAAATCCCTAGATCTCAAACACAAGAACTCTCGGTACGTTTTCTTCTATGTCTAATGATGTAATCCGATAATCCTTTGATTCTTTCTCTTTAATCAGTGTTTAATATGTTAATCATTGATATATTTTATAAAAGCCGTGGAATCGTTTTTCAGTTTTGTTGTTCAATCGCCATTAATCCGCAACCAAGTCTCATTTTTAGGGTTTGTGGGTGTTTGAATCGGGGCTAGAGTTTAAATTCTCAATTTCTCAGATCAGGTAGGGTTTCATAATTATTGGATGTTTATCTTCAATCGTTTTCTTTCATTGTCTGCTTGAATGCATGTTTGTGATCTTAAGTTTTTTTCATTGAAATTCAATTTGATTTTGAATCTCTGTTGCATATTAAGTTGGAAGGAAGCAAATTGGGGATGATAGGTCAGATAGTGGTTTCTCCAACTTTATATATGATGAAAATAAAATATACTGTTTTAACTAATTGTATTTTTGGATGTTGGTAGGTCATGCAAGAGTTATGTGGGACAATGAAAGAAAACGCGCTCTAGGGGATTTGGATTTCTTTCATTTTGGGAACCAACAAGTAAGCGAAGATATATGTTGGACTGAAGAGTCCTTTATACCCACCCCTCCTTTTAAGATAGTAAGTAGAATTCGTTTTTCTATATCTCTAACCATATTCCCAAAGTGTAATTAGTGATGTGAACGATTAGACATTAGATTTTTCTTTTTTATTAAAGATTTTTTATTTTATTACTTCTTTTATTAAGATGAATATCTTGGATTTTCATGTTTTGTAATTTGGTTTGAGTTTATACCGTAGGAAATTGGATCGAAAGTAGGAAAATTTAATGCAACTGGGCAGCAAAGGTGTTGGATTAGGTGACAAACAGAGGGTAATACTCATAGTGTTGTTTATTTCAAATGGTGTTCAACAATAAGAAGCCAGCAATAAGAAGCCAGGCTGGGGCTTTGGTATGACTTTTTTCTGGTTTGTAATGTATGGAACTTTGTTTCGGACCTATTTTCAAAATTCATTCAATGAAGACTTAACTATTTTTAAATGATTTTCTTTTTTTAGGCAAATTTAAGTGTCTGTTTGTTTGTATTCTGATATGATATATGCATGTAAATGTGACATCAGAGGTGACTCCTCTACTGTGGAAGTTATGCGGAGGCTATGAAAGTGGTACCTTGGAGGAGCTCCTATATGTTGATATGCCAAGAGAGTATCAGAATTTATATGCAAAATCCATACAAGAAAGTGTTTTTTAGCAAATTTGAGTTGTCCGTGATGGTCAGTGACGAAAAGTCTTCTCTGCCGATTTGAAGGTTTGATTCTGCTTACTGTAGTCCTAACAGAATTTAATTACCGAATGTGATTTCATTTTGTATATTAATTTGTATTAGGTTATCGTACAGAGAAAATGTGATGGAGCATGAAGGTAGACTTGCGTTGCTGTGAAGGGACTCAAATGCACTCTTAATTTGATTGTGTGAACATTTATAGTGGTCTGTGTATGCTTGAATATGTGCGCACGCACCGGTGTGTGTGGACTCTAGATTAACTGGCATGAGTTTAGCAAGATTCTAAACGTGTAATACCAACATTTTGACACGTAAATAATGTTTTAGAGGGTTATGTATAGTTATATAGATTTAGATAATTTTAACTCACTTGATGTGTTTCTATATTCATTAAATAATGTTGTTTTGATATAATATAATTGGCCTCACTAGGTTTTGTGCAATGGGAAATGGAATGAAGAGGATGCATACCTCGAGACATCATCAGTATTAAGCTAGGTGACATTATTCTTGTCGATGCACGTCTGCTTCAAGGAGATCCTTTAAATATTGATCAAGTAATAACTTCAACTTAATTATTTAATCGTATAGTTGAATTGGTTATTCACTTTTGATACGTTTTGCAGTCAGCTCTTACAGGTGAATCTCTCCCAGTAAACAAGAATCCAAGTGACGGGGTGTAACACCCCTAAATTTTTAAACTATATATGTTTGTGTACATGTGTAGGTTATAAAATTCATAATAAAACAATGAGAATAGAAACTAGGAATAATTAGCCTAGTTAAAAATCTAAACAGAAAAGATGGGAAATCAAAGTATTTAACCCTTTCTATAAAACTTGGAAACCAGAGGGGCTAAAGGTGAAAATTTTGAAAGTTCTTTTGATTAATTGTTGGATAAACATCAGAACACACATTTGTATGTGTCCTGATTGAACCAAAACCCCAGGGACGAGCTCCATCCTTTTCAAAACCCTAGATTCTACAATTTCATTCAAAATCAAAGAATCAAAACCAAATTGAAGGTGATTCAAGGCTAAATAAGTGATCTTCATCCTTAGTATATCAAAAGGTATTCTTACTTTTGAGATGAAGATGTTTTGATGATTCATGAATTCATCTAACATAAATTATTGGTGAATTGATGGATGTTATGGTTAAATTAGGATGGATACAAGTCTAGAAATAAGTCTTATACAACACTTTGATTAATTCATGCCATACCCTATTTGTTTCAATGATTGTCATATAGGTGTGATACGGGTTTTGTGGGGATTACTTGAATTCTTGTGATATTGAAGTTAAATGATAGCTATGATGCAAGTTCAAGTGTCAATTTTGGTATTTTAATCATATTAGCAAATAAATGATGTTTTGATATGGTTAAGTAGTTAATCATGAACATGAAAATGGTATTATAATGATTATGCCTTTAAGATGTTTGATAAAATGTCTAAGTGAATTGGATTACTTGGAAATTATGAAGTAATCGCTCAATCGAGTAATTAAAAGTATGAAAGGTTGAACATCGAACCATGAGTTCTAAACAATATATTCGGATTGAATTATATAGGTGATTTGGGTGGATCATCGAGTGGGCAAGGCAGATCGGATAACCGCTTAAAAGGAAAGCTTTGAAAGGTACGTGGCTATTCGCTTCGTAATATCTTGGTTAGCACTTTTATGTTTAATAATTGAATGATAATCAATTCATTATATGGTTGGATAATACTAAAACGAAGGATTTCGTTTGTAGTATCTAAACAAGAATAAGTAGAAAATTCGAAAATTCGAAAATATAGAGATGATGAAAGTGGTGGATTCCAGTTACAAGTTTGAACGAGTCAAATTAAACTCGAAAACTACATGTTTGATTCAAAAAGGGCGATGGTTTTCGCTAGTAAAATCAAACAGGTCAAAATCACCAAAATATTAAACTTTGGTAGACTAAAATGATAAAGGTCGCTAATTAAGTTAAACAAGACAATTTGGACTTAGGTACCTTGTTATCGACACTTGAGTTTTTAGTATAATGTGTCGTAACGTAAAAGTATGTGAAGGTGTAGCCCTTATAGCAGTTTCAAGCTTATAAGTACATTTTATACTTCGTCAATGTAAACGGGTTGAATAATTAGGAAAATCCCTATAAACCCAGTGTTTAAAATAAGAAAAATTGTTTAACCAGATGTTGGATTTTTACTCCATGATGTAGATGGTCTTGTTACGGTCGCGTAGAAATAAACGTGACCTAAATCGGACTAGAAACGAACAAGTTATGATTGTTTTAGTAAAATGGTATTGAGCTGGGAATGTGCAGGTTTCCAAAACTGCACCTTCTGTCGAAATGGATGGCTCGTCGTGCCCTAAACGGTAAGACCGTCACGGGCCGCGACGCTTGTCGTGTCACGTGACACCTATGCCTTCATCCCGTCGCGCCACGCGACGGGTTACCAGTGCGGAAATTTAGTTGCTGATTGTTGTTTTGTTCATATAAACTTATATATACAACTTTTTAGCATTCATAACTAATGAATTTGAGTGTTTTGGTGATTAGGTAACTCATGGAATAGGTCGGATGAAGATCAAGCTAGTACAAGGACCGAACACGCAACTTATAAAGCTTCCGCTAATAAAATAGTTTCTTTTGCTATGAAACTTATGTGTAATAATTATAATAAGGATTGTTTGAAGGTTTAAAATCTATGTAGTTGTTGTTGTGTTAGTGTTTTGTAAAAACGACACTTTGAAAGCAATTTATATCATATAAATTATTAAATGGTCTTAAGGGTCTTACAAGTTGGTAATCAGAGCCTCGTTAAGACAAAGCGTGTTGTGTTCAAAGCTTGATCAAGATATCCGGTAAGAGTTATTTATAAAGGAGTCTAGATTTATAGAATTAGATGATGAAAAACATATGAAAAGTGTATGGGAGGAGTGTATGATTATGCTCGAATCCGGGAAATACACTAAGTAAGAAAGGTAAGGCAAGATATGTACTTGACCGAACCTAAAAAGAAACACACATTACTTGTGATTAAGTATGTGTAATATAAATTTCCATGTAATAAGGTGGAAATAAATTAAATAGTTTTGATTAACTATTGTGAACATTTCAGTTAAAGAAATGGCCGGTGAAACCGGAAAAGAATCAACATATCGTGTAACTAAGGAGATGAAAGCTACCATTTCCGAGGAAGTCGGAAAAGCCTTAGAAGCTAGTCTACCGTAGTTTATCGATAGACTACAAACTACACTCTTATCAGTAATAGACGATAAGATGAATGAAAAGAAAGATACGGGTAAATCAAAAGCGTGTCCATAATTTGGGTTTTATTCACTACTTCCAGGTTGTTAATTGTAAATAGAGGGTTTTATTCGTTTACCGTACACGTGTGACCAACTGACAATTGCTAAGGAGAATGGGAGACGAATAGGAACGACTCATAATTTGGGTTAAAGCTGAAATAGTTCCTTTAGATTCTGAACCTAAATGTTTTGGTTTCTTAAAGACCGGATCAGTTAACTCTAGGTCATTGATTTAATCAATCTCAATTAAGACAAGTGAATCTGAAGCTTTTTATTATTCGAGACCTTTGAATCGCATTCTTGGTTTGGCTACTATCTATATTCAACATTCTTTAGTGGATTTTCATGAATATAAAAGGAAGTGATACCATGGTGAAAACGAAAGCTTAGAAGGATCCATGCCCTCTCATTCTGGTGATCAGGTATTTTTAAATTATTAATCATGTCTCATTTTTAATGATGTTGTACACTGTGGTTGTAAGTAATGTATACAAGTACAATAGCTGATGATAAAACTTCCATTAGCATGAATCTTGCAAAAAGCTTTTGCTTATATTACGAGGTGTTTAAATGTTAATACACAACTGTAACAAAGAATGTTCTTAAATATAACCTTTTTATATTGTCAAGGATTAAAATCAATAACATAGTCTTATACATAGATTATTTATAAAGACACAGTTGCTGCAGGGGTAATATGATTGGTAGCAATGCCTTATATTTAGATGAGTTGATGCGGTAATCAAACGCCGGGTCTTCCTGCGACTTTAGCAGGTATGGTATCCTTGGTCTTTCTAATATCAACTACTAATAAAAATGAAATTGTTTTAGTTAATTTTGTAACTTAACTTTAACCAGTTTATCAACATGGAATGGGGTAATTTTTTGTCCTCATATTTGCCTAGATGAACACAGTAGTTAACAAATAATCTTATCCTAAAAGTTGCGGGTTTTGTTTCGAAATCAAGAAAGACACAGTCTTGATTCAGATTAGGGTTTCTGACTCTTAAATCATTGAGTTGATTGGGCAATCGTATTTGTATTGGGTTAGGTGATCGGAGTGTCGCGCTCCGGTCAAAGATAATATTTATAAACCTAATTACCCTTAACAATTAGCTAGTGGTAGTAAGGGGTCGAACCACGAATACTATGTGGTTTGCGAATAGAGTTTGAATGAATTGTAATAGTTGTCACTTTTATGAGGCTTGCTAAATTGTTTTTATGGTTTTTGTTTATTGAAAAGATGTTGAACAAGGTTCACTAAATTAATTGGATTGATTATCTACTAGAAATTAAGAAATGCAAGAACACAATTGATAACTTAAACAAGAATGAGAAAAAGGGTTCACACCCGGTTTCGGTAATTACAAACCTAGTTTTCTACAAGTTTTTGAATTGATCTAATTGGATAAATGATTAACGGATTTAGTGTACCGTGACTTAGGTGCCAATAACTATCAACATTCCTAAGAATGGACAAGAATTGTCACGGCCCCTGACCCGGTTTGACCCGTTTCAGGAGCCGCGGGACAGGAATCCCGTGGTATTTAATTTAGGCGACAGCGGAAGTCTTTTTAAAACAGGATCTTTTTAATAATTTAAACTGCTCGTTTCATAACTTAGGGATAAATTCCCAAAATTTACAATACTGTGATTTCTCAGGGAAATCTTTATTTTCAAAACATGTTCATTTATTTATTTACATTGAGCCACTTTTCTAAGCTGGGAGTGCTCCACGGCACTTTTCTTTGCTCATACCAGATCACCTGAAACATGTTTGAAAAAGGTTTTGTCAGCGGGGAAATACTGAGTGAATCATTCAGTTTACTGAAAACGACACATTTGTTATAATCTACAGTATTAAAGGGAATTACAATGTTTCTGATATCAAACCAACTACCCACAGTATTTGTCACTCGACCATCCATTGGCTAGCCCATTTGTCCAATGGTGTCTGTGACTGTGGTCAGATCACCCCTTGGCCACCCGTTTGTCCAAGTGTGACGGGAAATAAGTAATGTATACAAAACCCCACATACCGGCTGTAACTTGGTGATTACATAGACTTAATCACTGTAACTATAACTTTGAAAATAACTTGGAGTTTTGTAAAACAGTTGATAAAAAGAGAATGACTCACAAACTGTGAGAAAAGAGTTTATAAAAGAGGAATGACTCACATTGCAGATTTATGAGCAGAGTATAAGCTTTACTGATTAGCCTGCTAACCTAATTTAAATAACAATGCACACACAAACGGGATTAGTAACTAATTCAGCAGTTACGTCAATTCACGAGATTAAACCCTCACAACTATTATCAAGTGCGATACTTAACAATCCAATGGATTCACAACGAATGATAGAGCATAGTCCGAATTCGAACAGCACTCAAACATTCAAGTTGAAATCACAATGAATAACAAAGTACAAGCTCAATTTGAGCAGCACTCGGACAATCGTTGGATAGTCATAATCGATCGGACGTTGAATCGTAATAGCGATCGAGTTATTACCCTGATTGCGGCAGCACCTCGTGATCGTGTGTGTGTGTTTAGACTGATTTCAGAATAACTCAACGTTCACAGAAGGTTTGTGCAACGTTTTAACACCTCTGTTCTAATGCCAAGGTCGGCTATTTATAGCAAGTTTTGGGACTCCCTTACGGACCGTAAGCCTAACCCTTTACGGTCCGTAAGCTAAGCAGTCTAAATATAGGCTGCCTAGTGTCACGGAGTAAACTTCTAACTCACGTGTAGCGACTTAGAATCTATCTAAGTTAAGCTATGTGCCCCAACGATGTAGTGTATTGAGTGAATCGGGTTATGGTTACAAGTATTGTTTACAAAGAAACAACTTTGTATTGATTACAAGATGTTTACAAAGGAGAGTTTACAAGTACAAGTGTGATAACTTGCTAAGATGTTGGGTGATCTCCAAATGAGACCCCATTATCCTATTTATACTAGTCCTTCCTAGTTCTAGATTATTCTCCATCTAGATAATTCTTTACATAATATCTTGGATATTTATAAGTTGATTTCTAGAGCCTTCTTGCAAAATATCAAGTGTTTTCAAGGTGTTTCTAGAGAATTCTTGGCTGATCTAGAGTCTTCCGATGGCGCCAAGATGTTCCAGCAACTTGTAGGCCATTCCGGAAACTTCCGGGCAGCCCTAGACACCTCTTTAGTGTTCCAGAATCTTCCGGAACTTGCGAAAAAAGTTTTGTATTTAGGCGGATCGTGACATTCTCCCCCACCTAAATTCACGACGCCCTCGTCGTGTCGCTTACGTGGTCTTTTCTTTGTTCTCACGATCTGCATAGCGGATAAGGTTTTGCCTCGGTGCCTTGTATCCGTCTCCATGGGTGCCGTGTGAACCTCCTTGTCCTTGATGAGGTACAAGGTGTTGAGGAATGCATCGGGGATGGCGTTGGACCTATTGAAAAATGCCAACCCGAGCACAATTTTGTAGTCGTCCATGGGAATGACTGAGAAAGTAATTTTGCCCTTCCATGTCCTGATCTTGGCTTTGGCGTCATAGGTTACGCCTTCGATTGACTTAGGTTCCCCGCCAACAGCCTTCATCATTAGTCCTTCTTTGGAAGTGATCCGCAAACCAAGTCTTTTGGCCTCGTCCCGGGTAATGAAATTGTGACTGGCTCCGGTATCGATTAGAGCTTTTGCTTGTTCTCCGTTAATCTCAAGAGTTACGAACCGAAGACCTTTTGGCTCTCCATTTGAATGACTAACCTTGGCTTTTCTCGAGGGGTCCTGAACCATTTTTAACGGCTTCCTTTGGGTTAAACTTAAAGCATTGAGGACTTGAAGTTGCATTGCTCCTAGACGAGCCTCCTCGCTACCCTCGGCTTCATCATCTTCAGTCCTAATGAGGGCTGTTAACTTAGAGTTCTTTGGACAATCGCGTGCATCGTGCGACCCTTCGCAAATGAAGCATCCTCTCCTTGCGGACTGGTTGTTGTTATATCTTGGGGGTTTTGGACCTTCCGTCCTTCGAGTGTAACTTGGTTTTGCTCCCCCACCTATGTCGTCATCAGGTTCTTCGACAACGGGTTTAATTGGACGTTTTTCCTTAAGATCGATCAAGCTTTCAGCTATGGCGATTGCTGTAGCTAAATCTTGAACGTTGCGACGGTCTAATTCTGTTCTAGCCCAATATTGTAATCCGTCGAGGAAGTAGAAAAGGGAATCCTTTTCCGATAGATCAGGGATTTCAAGGACAAGTGTTGTGAATTCTTTGACATAGTCCTTGAGGGTTCCGGTATGCTTGAGCTTTCTCAATTTGCTCCTAGCTTCGTGCTCAGCATTGACCGGGTAAAATTGTTTCTTTAGTTCTTGGACAAATTCAGCCCAAGTGTTAATAGTGCACGTACCTTTGGTGATGTCCGTGTATCGACGTCTCCACCATAGTGCTGCCGTGTCTTTTAGGTACATGCTGGCCGTTTTGATTTTGGTGGCATCGTCCTTGATTTGCACTCCTCCCAAGTATTGTTCCATCTCCCAAACAAAGTCGTCAACCGCTCGTGCTTCTCTTTTGCCAAGGAATGGAGTTGGCTTTGGGATCTCGACTCTAGGAGTGAAGAGATCGGTGTTGGCTGAATGCACAACTAGTTGTTTATTTTCCTTCACTTTTGCTTCTAGGTCCAAGAAGCTGTGGTGACAATCTCGAATACTATTCTCCACCTCGTTTCGTAGCTTCGACAATTCCTCCTTGAACAATGTCGTAAGCTCGTGACGCCAAACTCCCATGAGAGACTTGACGTCGTCTTTGAAAGTTTCGAAATCAGTTTCCAACGCCTGTACTCGTTGGAATGCAAGGTCGAGTTGCGCACCCAATTCAGTGACCGCCACCTCGGTGTCACCAATGCGCTTATCATATGTTGCCTCTCGTTCTTTCTTAGTTGTGCGTCTTTCATCGCCTTTTGTTTCGGTTGCCATCCCGAATGAATCGTCCCGCTCTGATACCACTTGTCACGGAGTAAACTTCTAACTCACGTGTAGCGACTTAGAATCTATCTAAGTTAAGCTATGTGCCCCAACGATGTAGTGTATTGAGTGAATCGGGTTATGGTTACAAGTATTGTTTACAAAGAAACAACTTTGTATTGATTACAAGATGTTTACAAAGGAGAGTTTACAAGTACAAGTGTGATAACTTGCTAAGATGTTGGGTGATCTCCAAATGAGACCCCATTATCCTATTTATACTAGTCCTTCCTAGTTCTAGATTATTCTCCATCTAGATAATTCTTTACATAATATCTTGGATATTTATAAGTTGATTTCTAGAGCCTTCTTGCAAAATATCAAGTGTTTTCAAGGTGTTTCTAGAGAATTCTTGGCTGATCTAGAGTCTTCCGATGGCGCCAAGATGTTCCAGCAACTTGTAGGCCATTCCGGAAACTTCCGGGCAGCCCTAGACACCTCTTTAGTGTTCCAGAATCTTCCGGAACTTGCGAAAAAAGTTTTGTATTTAGGCGGATCGTGACACTAGGCTCGGGACTAGCTTGGGTGAATCAATGGAATTGGCCAATCAAAAGTTTGCAACGTTTGAATTTAGATAATTATCAACTAGGGTTTGCCCCCCTCGAGTTTTAGGGGCCCTGATCCTGATTCCGATTGTTCTGAAAATTTTAGGGCTAGTGCAGAATTACTTGGGTGTCTCAATTAGGGTTTTCTTATTGACTAATTATTGTCATAACTATTGATTTTAATGGCAGTTGTTACATCCTCCCCACCTTAAGAAAAATCTCGTCCTCGAGATTTACTGAAATAGATGAGGGTATTTTCGCTTCATTTCTGATTCCAGTTCCCAAGTGTATTTTGGTCCTCTCCTGGATTCCCATTTGACTTTTACTAGCACTAGTCGTTTATGTTTGAGAAACTTGATTTTCCGATCTTCTATTTGTAGAGGTTTCTCTACGAATTTCAGTTTTTCATTTACCTCTATATCTTGAAGAGGTACTACCAGGGATTCATCTGATAAACATTTCTTGAGATTGGATACATGAAACACATCATGTACTCCAGATAACTCTTCTGGTAGTTGTAACCGATAAGCTACTGGTCCTATTCGTTGGATCACTGGGAATGGTCCAACATATCTGGGACTCAGTTTTCCTTTCTTACCGAATCGTACTACTCCCTTCCAAGGAGATACTTTTAATAGTACTTTGTCTCCGACTTGGAATTCTAACGGCCTGCGGCGACTATCTGCATAGCTCTTCTGACGATCTCTAGCAGTCTTCAGTCTTTCCTTGATTTGCGATATCTTATCAGTAGTTTCTTGCACAATCTCTGGTCCTAATAATTGATTTTCTCCTATCTCTGTCCAACAAACGGGAGTTCTGCACTTGCGTCCATACAGTGCTTCGAATGGAGCAGCTTCGATGCTCGAATGATAACTATTGTTATAGGAGAATTCAATTAATGGTAAATGGCTATCCCAATTACCACCAAAGTCAATTACACATGCTCGGAGCATGTCTTCCAGGGTTTGTATCGTCCTTTCACTTTGTCCGTCCGTTTGAGGATGATATGCGGTAGTTAAATTGAGTCGAGTTCCCATTGCTTCTTGAAAACTTGTCCAGAAACGGGAAGTAAAACGACTATCTCTATCCGATACAATGGAGAGTGGGACTCCATGTAAGGATACTACTTCATCTACATACAACTTGGCTAACCTTTCCATTCTAAAGGTTTCCTTCATTGGTAGAAAATGAGCTGATTTGGTCAATCGATCCACAATTACCCAAATAGCATCATTGCCTTTTCTGGTTTTGGGTAACTTAGTAACAAAATCCATTGTTATGAGTTCCCATTTCCATACAGGCATTTCTAACTGTTGTAGTAGTCCTGAAGGTTTCTGATGTTCGGCTTTAACTTGTGAACAGGTTAGACACTTAGATACGTATTCGACTATATCCTTTTTCATTCCTATCCACCAAAAATTATTTCTTAAATCCTGGTACATCTTATTATTTCCTGGATGTACAGTATATCTAGATTTATGAGATTCTTCTAAAATCTTATTTCTTAATTCTCCTTGCTTAGGTACCCAAATTCGTTTCTTGTGGAATCTCCAAATTCCATCTTTTCCTTGTTCTAATTTCTTTAGGTAACCTTTCATTCCTTCGGCATCGTCCTTGATTACCGTTCCTTGAATTTTCTTTATTTGTTCCATTAAATCTAATTGTAGATTTAACCTAAGAGCATGGACTCGCTTTTGCTTTTCATGGTACTTACGACTTAAGGCGTCTGCGACTACGTTTGCCTTTCCTTCGTGATATTGAATATCACAGTCGTAATCACTTAAGATTTCCATCCACCTTCTTTGCCTCATATTTAACTCTTTTTGCCCAAATATATACCTTAAACTCTTATGGTCCGTATAGATAGTAAACTTACTTCCATACAGATAATGTCTCCAAATTTTAAGAGCAAAAATTATAGCTCCTAGTTCTAGGTCATGAGTCGTATAATTTTCTTCGTGCTTTTTCAATTGCCTAGAGGCATACGCAATTACCTTTTTTCGTTGCATCAACACACATCCATATCCTAATTTTGAAGCATCACAGTATACTTCAAAATCATCGGTTCCTTCGGGTAAAGCTAAAATTGGAGCATTTGTCAATTTGTGCTTTAGAATCCTAAAGGCTTCCTCTTGTCTAGATCCCCATTCAGACTTAACGGCTTTACAGGTTAGCTTAGTTAAAGGTATAGCTATCCTAGAGAAATCTTTAATAAATCGTCTATAGTATCCAGCTAATCCTAGAAAACTTCTAACTTCCATAGCCGTTCGTGGAGCTTTCCAATTCGTGATTGCTTCTATTTTAGCAGGATCTACGTGAATTCCTTCGTGATTCACCATATGACCTAAAAATTGTACTTCTTGTAGCCAGAATTCGCACTTCGAGAATTTGGCATAAAGCTTTTCCTTTCTTAACAATGTTAAGAGTGCATGCAAGTGCTCACAATGTTCCTCCTGACTTCTGGAATAAATGAGTATATCGTCAATGAACACGATTACAAATTTATCCAAGTATGGTTTACAGATCCTATTCATCATGTCCATAAATGCGGCTGGAGCATTTGTTAATCCAAAGGGCATGACTGTAAACTCATAATGACCATACCTAGTTCTGAAAGCAGTTTTAGGTATGTCCTCCTCTTGTACTTTCAATTGATGATATCCAGATCTTAAATCTATCTTAGAGAAATACCTAGCTCCTTGCAACTGATCAAAAAGATCATCAATCCTAGGTAATGGGTATCGGTTCTTAATTGTAACTTTATTCAATTCCCTATAATCGATACATATTCTCATCGATCCATCTTTCTTTTTCACAAACAACACTGGCGCACCCCAAGGGGATGAACTAGGTTGTATAAATCCTTTGCTTAGTAATTCATCTAATTGCTTTTTCAATTCTAGCATTTCAGTAGGTGCTAATCGATAAGGTGCTTTAGCTATTGGTGCAGTACCTGGAATTAAATGAATTCTAAACTCTACTTCCCTATCAGGTGGTAAACCAGGTAATTCTTCTGGAAAAACACCTGGGTATTCTGAAACTATAGGGATGTCCTGAAGTTCCTTACTTTTAGTGTTAATGATTACAGAAATCATATACACCATTTCTTGTTTCCTTGAATAACTAGCCAATTTCATTACTGAAATGAATTTCAGTGGCTCTCGAGGTCTATCTCCTGTAATTAGAATTACTTCTCCTGTGGGGGTATTGATTTCTACGGAATTCTTATCACACAGGATTCAAGCATGGTTGGCTATTAACCAATCCATTCCTAACACTACATCGAATCCGGCTAAATTCATAGGTAACAGGTTTGCAGAAAACTTATGACCTAACAATTCTATCTTTACTTCTTGCAAAATCTTGTCTATGTTGACAGAATTTCCATCTGCCGTTTCAACAGTAAAGATCTGCCTAAGGGTATTTAGAGGTAAGTTAAGAGCTTGACAGAATGCAGTATTAATGAAACTTTGGTTTGCACCAGAATCAAATAATACTTTTGCATAGACGTTATGCACTAAGAACGTACCCGCTATCACGTCTGGAATGAGTTCGGCTTCTTGAGTGGCCAGCTGGAATGCTCGCGCATTTTTCTTAGTAGTTCCTTCAGTCGTTTTAGCTCTACTGTCTGCTGGTTTAGCTAACTTAGGACATTTAGATTGGAAGTGTCCCGTTTCTCTGCAGTTATAACAGACTCTTGTTTTCCTTCTGCAGTCTTCTTCCCGATGTCCTTTCGCCTTGCAGAAGTTGCAAAATATATTGCACTGTCCATAGTGTTTCTTTTTGCAATTTCTGCAGAAAGGAGGTGATGAGGATTGCCCTGTTCCCCTCTTTTTGAACTTATTGTTACTATTACCCATACGAAATCCTTGGGTAATCTTCTGAGCCAATTCCTTCTTGCGATCTTCCTCTTTGGTGCGGACTAGTTCATCGGTTAAGGTATTAGCTAATTCCACAGCATCATCAATTGTGCGTGGTCTCGCAGCTTTAACAATGTTACGGATTTCTCCAATTAATCCCCAAATATAACGGGAAATAAGTACCGGTTCTGGCGAAGCCAGGGAAGGTACCACTCTCGCATATTCGAAGAATGTTGAAGTATATCCTCGACAGTCTACACCTAGCATACGATGACTCAGGAACTTGTTTGCCATTTGTTCCTTCTCGTATTCGGGACAGAATTTTCTTTCGACAAGACTCTTAAATTCTTCCCAATTCATCGCATAGGCCACCCTTCTTCCTTTTGCTTGTAGCACCGTGTTCCACCATTCTAGCGCTCCTTCTTTGAACAAGTTTGATGCATACATCACTTGATCTTCTTCAGCACATTTACTTATTGCAATTACTGCCTCGGTTTTCTCTAACCAACGCAGTGTTGCAGTTGCCCCTTCATTACCTGCAAATTCTGCGGGTTTACAGGCAAGAAATTCTTTGTAAGTGCAACCAGGCGTTGCAGCTTTCATTCTCTTAGGGAGTGGGGCCTGTTGCGGATCATGATCGTCATGATTGCCGCCTCCGTTTATGCTGTTACTGCCGTTATCTTCCGGAATACGTTTACTAGGAATTAATTGTGGTTCGGCAGGTTTCTGAACAGCAGCCACGATTTCTGGAATAGCATTGGCTATCCCTTGAGCAATAAAGTGTTCAATATCTTGTCTAGTTATATATTGATCTTCCTGATTTTGTTCGGACTGATTTACTTCATTAACTGGTTCACTATTAGCGTTTTCCATCTGCTAATTTAGTATTAATAGAATTTATTAGTGCCTAATTATTGATAACAAAATCACAGATAAACACATAGATCAGTATAACATGCAAGCATAGCCAAAATTGTCGATGCCTCGACTTCTGTTTTGTTTTATATATTATACCTGCTTCAATACACACTTTTATCTTACATTGTTTTATTGCCCATTTTACAAAGTCAGTTTTACTATATTAGTTATAATACAAACAAACTTCTCCAAACCCCTCCTATCTTTTGGTTCACTGGCAGTTTCAGTAACGACGCTCTCTCTCGTCGTACTTCCAAGAGATTTGCTCCCCCATTTCCCGGATCCTATTCCCGGTGCCTATCAGTTCTTCACCAAACTGACGTAGTTCAGCTAAATTTTCATAGCTCATTGGCGGATTAGGGATAGGTTCTGGATCAAACTGTGGGAGAAAACTATAGGGACTATTAACTATATTTTGGAATTGCCAGTCATTGGTCCACCATTCTTCCATTTGGCCTAATGGTCGAGTGTGAACTAGTGGGTCTGGAATAGCTGGTCCTAGGTTTATTGGGAATTGGGCTGTAGCAGGATAAGAAAAGAGATTATCGTTAATAGGCTCTAGAATATCACAATTATCCAGTAGGCGGTCTATTTCGTCCTGGAATGTGATTTCCTCAGACTGTTTAGAGCTTTCTCCGATCTCTATTCCTTTTTGCTTTAGGTCTATCCCTATTTCTGCTGGCTTGGAACTTTCTCCGGTTTCTATTTCTTTTCCCTTGCTCACACTCACAGGGTTTTCTATTTTAGGGATTCTCCTAGGTTTCCTTCGGCGCACCTTTCGCCACCCTACATATCTTCTCTTCTTTTTAGGTTTTGCTTTTTCCAGCGGTGGAGCTTGGAATTCCAGCGGTTCCTCTATGTCAGCAATGTAACCAGTGAAGTTGTGGGAGACTTCAATTGGCACAGGATAGAGGTTGAGGTTCTGAAATACTTCCGACATCTCATTCATGCTGTACGGCATATATGCAAAATGCACAAAATGTTAAGTTAAAACTTTGGAACAAAGCTTAACAAATAAACATTTTTATTGCACACCAGTTTGTACAACATAACAGCAAACAGAACACACTCAGATTTATTTATTTATTTACTAGGAAGTAAATATTTCTAGATTTAGAGTTTAAAGATTTGCATTTTCTGCTACAGTAGCGAGCAGATACAGATTTGCCCATTTTTCATCTAAGTTATTTTCCCCTGGTGGATAATTGCTAATTTCCTGAATTTCTGGGTTAAACCTCACTCTTTTGGTTCGGGGTTTCTTTTTCTCTTGACCTTTTCTAAGGATTGAATTCCTTTTCTCCGGTGTAAGTGGGTTTTCATAATTTGCCTTACGGACAAAGATTCCTTCTTCTAAATTGACGGAAGTTTTGGAAGAAGAGGTTCCCTGTTCTTTGGGTGTACTATCTAATTTGCGGTAGATAGCAGAAATCTTTTGTTTACCCATACTGTAATTTTAACAATTAATCAGTTGATACACATATATTCACAGAATGAAAAAGAAAATTTTCCTAATTAAAATAATGAGCTTAATCAGTAAGCTTAAAACAGTGGCTCTGATACCACCTTTTCCTGTCACGGCCCCTGACCCGGTTTGACCCGTTTCAGGAGCCGCGGGACAGGAATCCCGTGGTATTTAATTTAGGCGACAGCGGAAGTCTTTTTAAAACAGGATCTTTTTAATAATTTAAACTGCTCGTTTCATAACTTAGGGATAAATTCCCAAAATTTACAATACTGTGATTTCTCAGGGAAATCTTTATTTTCAAAACATGTTCATTTATTTATTTACATTGAGCCACTTTTCTAAGCTGGGAGTGCTCCACGGCACTTTTCTTTGCTCATACCAGATCACCTGAAACATGTTTGAAAAAGGTTTTGTCAGCGGGGAAATACTGAGTGAATCATTCAGTTTACTGAAAACGACACATTTGTTATAATCTACAGTATTAAGGGGAATTACAATGTTTCTGATATCAAACCAACTACCCACAGTATTTGTCACTCGACCATCCATTGGCTAGCCCATTTGTCCAATGGTGTCTGTGACTGTGGTCAGATCACCCCTTGGCCACCCGTTTGTCCAAGTGTGACGGGAAATAAGTAATGTATACAAAACCCCACATACCGGCTGTAACTTGGTGATTACATAGACTTAATCACTGTAACTATAACTTTGAAAATAACTTGGAGCTTTGTAAAACAGTTGATAAAAAGAGAATGACTCACAAACTGTGAGAAAAGAGTTTATAAAAGAGGAATGACTCACATTGCAGATTTATGAGCAGAGTATAAGCTTTACTGATTAGCCTGCTAACCTAATTTAAATAACAATGCACACACAAACGGGATTAGTAACTAATTCAGCAGTTACGTCAATTCACGAGATTAAACCCTCACAGCTATTATCAAGTGCGATACTTAACAATCCAATGGATTCACAACGAATGACAAAGCATAGTCTGAATTCGAACAGCACTCAAACATTCAAGTTGAAATCACAATGAATAACAAAGTACAAGCTCAATTTGAGCAGCACTCGGACAATCGTTGGATAGTCATAATCGATCGGACGTTGAATCGTAATAGCGATCGAGTTATTACCCTGATTGCGGCAGCACCTCGTGATCGTGTGTGTGTGTTTAGACTGATTTCGGAATAACTCAACGTTCACAGAAGGTTTGTGCAACGTTTTAACACCTCTGTTCTAATGCCAAGGTCGGCTATTTATAGCAAGTTTTGGGACTCCCTTACGGACCGTAAGCCTAACCCTTTACGGTCCGTAAGCTAAGCAGTCTAAATATAGGCTGCTATGTGACAACCCGAATATTCAGGTTAGTATTACGTAACTCTCACAACTCTTCAGCGCATATCTACAAGGTTGACTCCTTAAATGTTCTCGTGCATTTAATCACTCGCGAAACCGTTTATGCCGTTTATGCATTTCATGGCCGTTTGGGCCTCTCCTCCCCTTGGCCCACTCCTAATAATGAGCCCAAACCCATTTCGTTTTAATACTGATTGATTAATAATTAACAACACCTTTGTTGTCTAGTTTAAAAGGTAATCGGCCCAACATATTTATTGTTTAGCTAACCGGCCCAACTCTTTCATTGTTTGTTTAGATGGACTAATCAGCCCAACACCCTAATTCTTATAGATATGGCATACGAATTATACTCTAAAACGAATCCTGCTTAGTTTAAAAATCATAACAAACTCTACTCCCTATCTCTTTCTCTCAAATCTACATACAGCAGCAGGAGAAACCCCCCCCCCTCTCAATTGTTTGATCGGCAGTAGCTATCCCCTTTCCCCCTTCGAGCATCCGTTCATTCGATAGGACCTCTGGTTAGTGAAACTGCTCTTAGTCTTTGTTGATATTTTTGATGTAAATGTTTGATTGATTATATACAGATTTGTATGATTATCCTATGTGATGATGTATGATCAAATGCTATATGGTTGGTAGGTAGGGAAGTAGTATAGGTTGATAGATAAAAGAATTCCTTTGTTGCCATTGGACCGAATCCTTGAGTTTTCATGTGATGTTTGTAACT
Organism: Helianthus annuus; assembly: GCF_002127325.2. Classification (NCBI taxonomy): domain Eukaryota; kingdom Viridiplantae; phylum Streptophyta; class Magnoliopsida; order Asterales; family Asteraceae; genus Helianthus; species Helianthus annuus. The sequence goes on from NC_035444.2 coordinate 158,814,869, forward strand.
AATTTATTTGATCAAATCAATTTAGTAGTAAATGGCTGATGTTAAATTTTAATTGGACCTCACACTGTGGCACATGAAATTCCGGTTAAAGGGCCGTTGACTTAGTAATGGCAAAACTGAATAACTCTTTGTGATAGGGCCAATAACCTTTACTAAACTGATCCTATTTGCTTCTGATTGGGCCGCATAACTGTGAAGAGCATGAGTTTTATTTATGGGGTATAGTAATTAAGTAATAGGAATTACTTGTTTGATAGGTTGCCGCCCACTGATGTTTATTATATATTGTTTGCCGCCCAAAATTGTAAATATTGTGATGACCAAACATAATTAATTGCCTTCATATGATGTGTGAATAATTTTGATGTTGATGTGGTGGATTGCTGATCAAAACAGGAATGATAACATGATGTTTTAATGCATAGCAAGTGCAATCGGAGGATAGTAGATGGTGTTTATGTTGCTAATCAAAATTGTTAATAATAGTTTCCTATTTGTTTATAAATAATCTGATTTAGAACAAGTATTAATGAATGATGAACAATGGTCTTAATATTAAAACTTTGATGTTTAGATATGGGCCGATTTGCATGAATTGGATTATGATGTTAGGAATTGGATCAACTAAGTGATGTATCCTAGCTAAGGTGTTTACGTAAAACTTGGATGTTAATAAATTGGATGTTGATTAATAAAGATGAGTTAGCAGGTTAGGGTTGCATAATCATACTGTTTGAGTTAGTTGCTAAATATATGTGGGTCTTACTTACGAATCAGGCCAAACCCAAACTACAGGCCCACCCCATGACATCTGGGCCGCAGCCGAGCGAAACAAGTGAGCTGGGTCAGCCTTAGGGTGTCCAGCAGCAAAGTGACGGGCTGGTTACAGTTGGGCCGCGCCGTCTTGATGTGCGCCGGCCAGCACAGCAACTCATAATTTCCTGTTGGGCTCAAACCCAACCGAGTCCAAGTAGGCTTACATGCTATGTTTGTTATGTGTTGATGATCTTATGAAAAGGAAAATATACCGTATTGGTTTGGATTGAGTTTAATGTGGGCTGGTTGATGTAATATGGATTATTTAATTCACTGATTCTTATGTTGAATAATTATTGTTCTTGCTTGAATTGTTGCTTAACTGTTATACATGCCATACGTGACAACCACTGATGTGATCTATGTGTAAACAAACTGTAAAACTGATCATTACCAAACACTCTTCTAGGTTGTGAGTATTGAACTTATTTAACGAGTAACTTGTCAAACCGAGCAAACCTCAGGTAAGTTCATTGCATTTTCTCAAGCATGCGTCCCAATGGTTTGGGACAACTGGTAAACATTCGGGAGGGAAACATTGGGTAAACAACTTAATCGGTTTTGGTTATTGCCTGGAGGGCAATGGAGGTATTTAGTTGATAGCGCTATTAGGTGGGAAACCTCACACCGGGCCGTAAGGACGGGCGTGAACTAATTATCTGGGTATGGCTATGGTTGTTAGAGGCACACTCCTCGGATACATATGGGCACTCTCCCTAGGGTATCTAACGAAGGCAACATAGCAATCGGTCGTTAAGGGGTACCCACTCCCCGGATACATATGGGCACATTCCCTAGGGTATCTAGCATGAGCAACATTGTATCGCAGCGTTAAATCGCATTAACATACGTATGGTAACATAACTTGTTAACAAAACCTTGAACTCACCAGCGTAGTCTGACACACTTGTTGCATGCTTGTAGGTAATTATTGAAGGAACTTGGGAGCTTGCCGTCTGATGCTGCTGGAGTGGTTGTGGTCATGATAAACAATTACATTGATTTGGTTTCGATACATTTACACACACTTATACATTTATGCTTCCGCTCAATACTTTGGTTTTGGTTTAACTTTTTAAACGATACATTTCTTTCAATTGGGTATTTCAATACATTATAACTTGTGTTTGATATGATTGGTGGCTCTTTGTTGGATCGTTGCACCTCCAATAGGGACATGCCCTTGGTGGTTATTTGGGGGTGTGACAGTTTGGTATCAGAGCCACTGGTTATAGAGAACTCGGTTTTAAAATGTTTTCATAAAACCAGACTATAACCGAATTGATCCAGACGATGACCATGACACTCAGCTCCAGACTGCAAGGTTCGTTTCTCATTTACTATTGCATAGTATACCTAGTGTACACTTATGTATAACATTACACGTGAATGCACACTTGGCACAACAGCATGAGCCCTTACATTACCAACCCCTGTTATGTGAACTGCTAGTGTGACACTTCCCTTCGACTATTGCGATTCTTGATCCCATAAAACCCCTCGCTTGCTATTTGAATGCGGGGAACCTTTTAGCGCAAGTTAAGAGGCACTGAGATAAGCATGCAAATCGCCTTATTATTATGGGTGCACACATAATAATAGCGCGAGGTGCATGCAAATCCCAGTGAGGCTTAATGAGCGTGAGAAGGGTCTGCCCTATTGTGTGTAAACTTGGTAGTTTGTAGATTTCAATGTGATACTCGACTTTTACCTCATTTCGATTGGAGTTATGTGCCTCAGGGTTCAGTCGTCAGTTAGGACTGACTCCCGCCTTTGTTGTAAATAAGCATGTAGTAGAATTAATTGATAGTAAATCGATAGAAGCTTCTCATGTTCTTTTTGGTTGTAAACTTGATCTCGTGGGTCAAGTGTTCGATATTGACCTACTTCCCAATACTCTTGTAAGTTTTGACATGGTCGTTGACATGGACTTGGTTATCTATGTATCAAGCAGAAATCCCCTGCAAAAAGAAAATCGTGCGTTCCCTCTCCCCAGTGGGGAATCCTTATCAGTTTAAGACCATCGTAGTGGTGCCGTTGTTGGCATTGTCACAGTCGTGAAAGCCCAGAAGTGTCTACGGAAGGGCTACTCTGCTATACTAGCTCTTGTCACCGATTCGCCACTTTAAGAAAGGAAGATCGAGTATCTTCATGTTATTCGTGAAATTTTTGACATGTCTTCCAAAGAGTTACCTGGTTTACTTCCACATCGTTAGGTGGAATTTTAGAATTGACCTTATGCAAATCCTGATTTCCTTCTGGGGTACAGCAATCCCTTGGATTCGCTGGATACTATCACAGCTTCATCATAGGATTTTCGAAGGTTTCGCAACTTCAACCTCCTTAGCATAGCGGGGAGCTGTGAATTCCTGAGAAATAAAATCGGAGAACGTCTTTGCAGCTTTTGAAACCCAACCCTACAACACGCGGAGCATCGCTTCTATCCGAGGGTACCGATGATCCAGCGATATACCATGATGGTGTTACGGAGAGGAACTGCACGACCTACAACCTCCGGTGGAAACCGTGGTCATTGGATTTAAGTGGGAGGCATTACTTGGACGGTACCGAATGCACCAATTAGACCGATCACAAGGGCCTCCAGTGCACCCTTGTCTCAATAGAGCTAACCATGTGATGGCATCGCTAGATGGAACTTCCGAATGAACACGGGATTAGGAGAACTATACCCACGCATCCCTGTAGACGAACCTTATCACTTTCACTTGTCATCGCCGCTAGAAGTGAAGCAGTCACAGTTACACGCGTTTGTCGTTTTGCAACACTAACCTTTACCCACCAAACTCTGTTTTGGACAAATGATACACTCGCGCGACCGCAATGTAACGAACCTCCCTGTTGTACCATGCCGCCATGCACCACTACTGGAAATTACTTCTAGACAACAAATTTGCTGGCCAAATCCTTCGGATGTTTAATGGACCCCTGTTTCGCTCGATTCTTTGTACGAACCTCATTAATTCCCTGTTTCTTTGATTGGCAACTGATATAACAAAACGCTAACCACCATACCATGATTTCCACCGATCACAAGATTAGCCCCCCAGGCGTTGTAAAGTATCTATAGATCGAGTTCGTCGGAACTCACTTCAAGCCACTGTTTTAGATCAATTTTCGGGACGAAAATTCTTTCAAGTAGGGGATGATGTGACACCCCGCGAAAACGCTTAACAAAGCTAGCTTCCTCAGTGACTGTTTGCCAATTTTGGGACGAAATTTCTTTCAAGTTGGGGATGATGTGACAACCCGAATATTCAGGTTAGTATTACGTAACTCTCACAACTCTTCAGCGCATATCTACAAGGTTGACTCCTTAAATGTTCTCGTGCATTTAATCACTCGCGAAACCGTTTATGCCGTTTATGCATTTCATGGCCGTTTGGGCCTCTCCTCCCCTTGGCCCACTCCTAATAATGAGCCCAAACCCATTTCGTTTTAATACTGATTGATTAATAATTAACAACACCTTTATTGTCTAGTTTAAAAGGTAATCGGCCCAACATATTTATTGTTTAGCTAACCGGCCCAACTCTTTCATTGTTTGTTTAGATGGACTAATCAGCCCAACACCCTAATTCTTATAGATATGGCATACGAATTATACTCTAAAACGAATCCTGCTTAGTTTAAAAATCATAACAAACTCTACTCCCTATCTCTTTCTCTCAAATCTACATACGGCAGCAGGAGAAACCCCCCCCCCCTCTCAATTGTTTGATCGGCAGTAGCTATCCCCTTTCCCCCTTCGAGCATCCGTTCATTCGATAGGACCTCTGGTTAGTGAAACTGCTCTTAGTCTTTGTTGATATTTTTGATGTAAATGTTTGATTGATTATATACAGATTTGTATGATTATCCTATGTGATGATGTATGATCAAATGCTATATGGTTGGTAGGTAGGGAAGTAGTATAGGTTGATAGATAAAAGAATTCCTTTGTTGCCATTGGACCGAATCCTTGAGTTTTCATGTGATGTTTGTAACTAATTTATTTGATCAAATCAATTTAGTAGTAAATGGCTGATGTTAAATTTTAATTGGACCTCACACTGTGGCACATGAAATTCCGGTTAAAGGGTCGTTGACTTAGTAATGGCAAAACTGAATAACTCTTTGTGATAGGGCCAATAACCTTTACTAAACTGATCCTATTTGCTTCTGATTGGGCCGCATAACTGTGAAGAGCATGAGTTTTATTTATGGGGTATAGTAATTAAGTAATAGGAATTACTTGTTTGATAGGTTGCCGCCCACTGATGTTTATTATATATTGTTTGCCGCCCAAAATTGTAAATATTGTGATGACCAAACATAATTAATTGCCTTCATATGATGTGTGAATAATTTTGATGTTGATGTGGTGGATTGCTGATCAAAACAGGAATGATAACATGATGTTTTAATGCATAGCAAGTGCAATCGGAGGATAGTAGATGGTGTTTATGTTGCTAATCAAAATTGTTAATAATAGTTTCCTATTTGTTTATAAATAATCTGATTTAGAACAAGTATTAATGAATGATGAACAATGGTCTTAATATTAAAACTTTGATGTTTAGATATGGGCCGATTTGCATGAATTGGATTATGATGTTAGGAATTGGATCAACTAAGTGATGTATCCTAGCTAAGGTGTTTACGTAAAACTTGGATGTTAATAAATTGGATGTTGATTAATAAAGATGAGTTAGCAGGTTAGGGTTGCATAATCATACTGTTTGAGTTAGTTGCTAAATATATGTGGGTCTTACTTACGAATCAGGCCAAACCCAAACTACAGGCCCACCCCATGACATCTGGGCCGCAGCCGAGCGAAACAAGTGAGCTGGGTCAGCCTTAGGGTGTCCAGCAGCAAAGTGACGGGCTGGTTGCAGTTGGGCCGCGCCGTCTTGATGTGCGCCGGCCAGCACAGCAACTCATAATTTCCTGTTGGGCTCAAACCCAACCGAGTCCAAGTAGGCTTACATGCTATGTTTGTTATGTGTTGATGATCTTATGAAAAGGAAAATGTACCGTATTGGTTTGGATTGAGTTTAATGTGGGCTGGTTGATGTAATATGGATTATTTAATTCACTGATTCTTATGTTGAATAATTATTGTTCTTGCTTGAATTGTTGCTTAACTGTTATACATGCCATACGTGACAACCACTGATGTGATCTATGTGTAAACAAACTGTAAAACTGATCATTACCAAACACTCTTCTAGGTTGTGAGTATTGAACTTATTTAACGAGTAACTTGTCAAACCGAGCAAACCTCAGGTGAGTTCATTGCATTTTCTCAAGAATGCGTCCCAATGGTTTGGGACAACTGGTAAACATTCGGGAGGGAAACATTGGGTAAACAACTTAATCGGTTTTGGTTATTGCCTGGAGGGCAATGGAGGTATTTAGTTGATAGCGCTATTAGGTGGGAAACCTCACACCGGGCCGTAAGGACGGGCGTGAACTAATTATCTGGGTATGGCTATGGTTGTTAGAGGCACACTCCTCGGATACATATGGGCACTCTCCCTAGGGTACCTAACGAAGGCAACATAGCAATCGGTCGTTAAGGGGTACCCACTCCCCGGATACATATGGGCACATTCCCTAGGGTATCTAGCATGAGCAACATTGTATCGCAGCGTTAAATCGCATTAACATACGTATGGTAACATAACTTGTTAACAAAACCTTGAACTCACCAGCGTAGTCTGACACACTTGTTGCATGCTTGTAGGTAATTATTGAAGGAACTTGGGAGCTTGCCGTCTGATGCTGCTGGAGTGGTTGTGGTCATGATAAACAATTACATTGATTTGGTTTCGATACATTTACACACACTTATACATTTATGCTTCCGCTCAATACTTTGGTTTTGGTTTAACTTTTTAAACGATACATTTCTTTCAATTGGGTATTTCAATACATTATAACTTGTGTTTGATATGATTGGTGGCTCTTTGTTGGATCGTTGCACCTCCAATAGGGACATGCCCTTGGTGGTTATTTGGGGGTGTGACAGCCTAGGCTCGGGACTAGCTTGGGTGAATCAATGGATTTGGCCAATCAAAAGTTTGCAACGTTTGAATTTAGATAATTATCAACTAGGGTTTGCCCCCCTCGAGTTTTAGGGGCCCTGATCCTGATTCCTATTGTTCTGAAAATTTTAGGGGCCCTGATCCTGATTCCGTCTCAATTAGGGTTTTCTTATTGACTAATTATTGTCCTAACTATTGATTTTAAAGGCAGTTGTTACAAGAATGCATTTTGTAATCAACACAAGTAAATCCTAACCAAGATAACGCATAAGTGCACAAATTCATTTCACAAAGTCATAACTTTATCACCGTTCGACAATCTGCAAATCCAATTCAAATACACGACAATTATCAAAGGTGTTCAAAATCAAAACACAATATGTCACACAAGTCAAAACTAAACACAAATCGAAACGCTAGATGTAACAACTCTCATTAAAATCCATAATTAGGATGATAATTAGTCGATAAGAAAACCCTAATTGAGACACCCAAGTAATTCTGCACTAAACCTAAAATTTTCAGAACAATTGGAATCAGGATCAGGGCCCCTAAAACTCAAGGGGAGTAAAACCTAGTGATAATTATCCTTATGTCTCGTTGTACAGATTGAATTTCGAATTTAGAGTGAGTCATACAAGCTAGTCCCGAACCCAGCTAGTCTATGTAATTAGACTGCACCCTTTACGGACCGTAAAGGGAAAAGCCATACGGTCCGTAAGCATGTCTCAAAAATCACTATAAAAAGCAGACCTTGGCAGTAGCTTTCTGAAGTTAATACGACGTGAAAACTCTCTGTGGACGTCGAGATATCACAGTATTATTACAATAAACACACACTAATATCGAATTGCTGCCGCAAAACAGGGTAATCACTCGATCGCTATTACCATTCATTTTCCAACTGATCAATATATCCAATGAATGTTTAAGTGCCGCCCACATTAGGGTGATACTTTGTCGTTCGTCATTAATTCGATGGATGTTTAAGTATCGCACTTTGTCGTTCGTTGTGAGAATTTGATCTCGTGAGTTATCGTAACTGCTGTATTGATCACTAACCCGGTTTTGTGTGCATTATTATTAAATTAGGTTAACAAGGCTAAATCATATTCCGCCGTGTTAAATCTGCAATGTGAGTCATTCTCTTTTTATCAAATGTTTTACAATACTCCAAATTATTTTCAGAATTATAATTACAGTGATTAAGTTTATGTAATCACCAAATTACAGCCAGTATGTGGGGTATTGTGCACATTACTACTGTTTTAATCACGTTAGGTGGGCGAACCTAAAATTAAGTGATATACGTCATTCATTGGGGCAGCCAATGGTGATATGACCACAGTCACAGATCCGGTCGAGTGACAAATACTGTGGGTAGTTGGTAGATATCAGAAACATATGTAAAAACTCTTAATACTGTAAATTATAATAAACGAGTCATTTTTAGTAAACTGAATGATTCACTCAGTATTTCCCCGCTGACAAAATCTTTTTCAAACATGTTTCAGGTGATCTATTGTAATCCAGGAAAAGTGCTGGGAAGCAATGCAAGCTTAAAGTAGTGGCTCATTATAAAATAAAGAAATATGTTTTGTAAAAAATAAAGATTTCTCAGTAAAACCTTATTATTGTAAATTATCGGGGTTTTATCCCGAATTGTGAAATAAAATAATCGGGTAAAGTTTTTAGCTTTAAAACGATCCTGATGATAAAATTCCGCTGCTAAAATCACATAAATAAATATCACGGGATTTCTGTCCCGCGGCTTCTGAAACGGGTCAAACCGGGTCGGGGGCCGTGACAAAAATGAGGTGGTATCAGAGCCACTGAGTTAAGCTAATTAAGTATTTAGAGATACTTAATTTTTCCTGATTACTATTATGTGATTATGTGTTATATTAAACTGATTATTTGTTAGTTACAATATGGGTAAGCAAAAGCTGCAAGATATTTATCTTAATTTAGATAGGTCAGTCTATGAAGAGGGAAGTTCATCTTCAAAACTCCCTACAATTTCCGAAGAAGGAATATTTGTGCGGAAAGCACAATATGAAAAACCGCTTTCTCCTAGAAAAAGGAGTATGATTATTAAGAAAAGTAAAGAGCAAATCCGAGAAAAGAGGATTAAAAGGGTAACCCAGGAATTAATCAATAAATCACCTTGGGAAGACAAGCTAGACGAGAAATGGGCAAATTTATATATGCTAGCTACAGTAGCAGAACATGCAGATCTTTAAAAACCCTAAGTCTAGTAATAGCACTTCCCAGTAAATAAATAAATAAATCCGAGTGTGTTCTTTCCTGTTATTTTGTACAAAGAGTGTGCAATAAAACTTTGATGTTTATTTGTTAAAATTTGTTCCAAAGTTTTAACTTAGTATTTTTATGCATTTTTGCATATATGCTACACAGCATGAATGAGATATCTGAAGCCTTTCAGAACCTCGATCTTTACCCGGTGAATGTAGAAGTTTCCCAAGATTTCACTGGATACTTTGCTGATGTGGAACAACCTGTAGAATTCAAGGCTCCACCCTTGACAAAGCCAAAACGAAAGAAAAGAAAGAATTATGTATGGGGTAGTCGTATCCGTAGGAAAAAGCCAGCTCCGAAACTTCCTAAAATAAACAACCCTTTAGGAAAAGGAAAAGAAATTGTAATCAAGGAGAGTTCTAAACAGCAAGAGATGGAAACTGAAGTCAAGAAAGATTCTAGGCAAATGGAAAAACAGTTTGAGGAATATTCTAAAGATATAGAAATGGAAGTAGGACAAGGTTCTAGACCAACTCAGATAGAAATTGGAGAGAGCTCAAACCAAAACCAGGGAATAACTTTTTAGGATGAAATAGATTTTCTATTGGCAAACTGTGAGACTGTTCAGCCTGTCAATACGAATGTTTTTACCTTTCCTAGTGAAAATCCACTCCCTATGAACTTTGAACCAGCAATCCCAGAACCAATAGTCCACTCCCAATCGGTAGAAATGGACGAATGGTGGACAAATGATTGGCAATTTCAAAATATTGTCAACGACCCTTATTCCTTTTTTCCACAATTCGATCCAGAACCCTTACCTAATCCACCAATGAGTAACGAAAATATGGCGGAACTTCGTCATTTTGGTGAAGAGTTGATGGATGCAGGAAATAGAATCAGGGAGATAGGGGGACAAATTGCCTGGAAATATGATGAAAGGGAAATGCGTTTTTAGAACGACAAGTGGCGAGAGATAGGAAGGTGGTAAAACTATAGTTATGTAATAGTAAAAGTAAATAGTAAAGTCAGTCTGTAACATAACTACGAATAAAACCCTGTAAAATATTTGTGTGTAGTGATGCATACTATAACCGAGATAAAATGAAATCGAGAAATCGATAGTTTTGACTATACGTGTATTGTAAATTGTCTGATTGTTTATGTATAATTACTATTTATCCAATACTAATAAAAATTATATATATTATCAGATGGCAAATATTGGTAATGAACCAGTAAATGAGGTTAATCAATCAGAGCAACATCCAGGGGATCAATATATGACTAGACAAGATATTGAAAATATTGTTGCTCAAGGGATAGCCAATGCTATTCCAGCATTCGTTGCTGCTGTAAAAAGTCCAATCGAACCACAACATATCGTTCCTAGTAAACGTACTTCTGAAGATAACTTCAGTAACAGTATAAATGGGGGCAATAATCATAACAATGAATCCCAGCACACGCCACTCCCTAAGAAACAGAAAGCTGCAACACCTGGTTGCACTTTCAAAGAATTCCTTGCTTGTAAACCCACTGAATTTGCAGGCAATGAAGGGGCAACTGCATCACTGCGTTGGTTAGAGAAAACCGAAGCAGTAATTGCAATAAGTAAGTGTGCCAAAGATGATCAGGTCATGTACGCATCAAATCTGTTTAAAGAAGGAGCACTCGAATGGTGGAACACTGTGTTACAAGCTAAAGGAAGAAATAGGGCTTATGCTATGACTTGGGAAGAATTTAAGAATCTTGTAGAAAGAAAATTCTGTCCTGAGTATGAAAAGGAACAAATGGCAAATAAGTTCCTAACTCATCGGATGATAGGTGTAGATTGTCGTGGTTATACTTCGACATTCTTTGAATATGCTAGAGTGGTACCAACACTGGCTTCGCCAGAACCGGTACTCATTTCTCGTTATATTTGGGGATTAATTAGCGAAATTCGCAATATCGTAAAAGCTACGAGACCTCGCACTATTGACGATGCAGTAGAATTAGCTAACACTCTGACTGATGAATTGATACGCACAAGAGATGAAGACAGGAAGAAGGAACTAGCTCAGAAAATTACCCAAGGATTTAGGGTGGGTAATAGTACTTTCAAGAAAAGAGGAGCAGGGCAATCTTCAACTTTGCCATTCTGCAAAATTTGCAAAAAGAAACATTTTGGAAAATGTAACAAACTTTGCAATTTTTGCAAAACGATAGGACATCGTGAAGAGAACTGCAGAAATAAATCCATAATTTGTTACAATTGTGGAGAAGCCGGACATTTCAAAACAGAATGTCCTAAGTTAGTCAAACCAGTGGACAACAAAACCAAAGCGACCGAAGGAGCTACTAAGAAGAATGCCAGAGCATTCCAGCTAACCACTCAAGAAGCAGAGCTCATTCCGGATGTGATAGCCGGTACGTTTTTAGTTCACGACGTTTATGTAAAAGTATTATTTGACTCTGGTGCAAACCAAAGTTTTATAAATACTTCATTCTGCCAAGCTCTTAAGTTACCCTTAACTACCATTAGGCAGATTTTTACAGTCGAAACCGCAGATGGGAATTCAGTAAAAATCAATCAGGTTTTGCAAAAAGTAGGAATAGAACTTGCAGGTCATAAATTTGTTGCAAACCTATTACCTATGAAATTAGCTGAATTTGATGTTGTGTTAGGAATGGATTGGTTAATAGCCAACCATGCTCAAATCATTTGTGATAAAAACTCTATAGAAATTCAATCACCTACGGGAGAAGTAATCATGATTACAGGAGATAAACCTCGAAAGCCACTAAAATTCATATCAGTAATGAAAGTTGCTAATTATGAACGAAAACAAGGAATAGTATATATGATTTCAGTAATCATTAGTACTAAAGGTAAGGAACTTAAGGAAATTCCTGTAGTCTCAGAATACCCAGATATATTCCCGGAAGATTTACCTGGGTTACCACCAGATAGGGAGGTAGAATTTAGGATTCATCTAATTCCAGGAACTACACCGATAGCTAAGGCACCCTATCAATTGGCTCCTACCGAAATGCTAGAATTGAAGAAGCAATTAGATGAATTACTAAGCAAAGGATTTATACAACCTAGTTCATCCCCTTGGGGTGCACCAGTGTTGTTTGTGAAAAAGCAAGATGGATCAATGAGAATGTGTACCGATTATAGAGAGCTAAATAAGGTTACAATTAAGAATCGATACCCATTACCTAGAATTGATGATCTTTTCGATCAATTACAAGGCGCTAGGTACTTTTCTAAGATAGACTTGCGCTCCGGATATCATCAATTAAAAGTTCAAGACGAAGACATACCTAAAACTGCTTTTAGAACTAGGTATGGACACTATGAGTTTACAGTCATGCCTTTTGGGTTAACTAATGCACCTGCAGCATTCATGGACATGATGAACAGAATCTGTAAACCATATTTGGATAAATTTGTAATTGTTTTCATAGACGATATACTTATTTATTCAAAAAGTCAGGACGAACATTGTCAGCACTTGCATGCACTCTTAACTTTGTTAAGAAAAGAAAAATTGTATGCCAAATTTTCGAAGTGTGAATTTTGGCTACAAGAAGTGCAATTCTTAGGACATGTGGTGAATCATGAAGGTATTCACGTAGATCCTGCTAAGATAGAAGCAATTACCAATTGGAAGGTTCCACAAACCGCAATGGAAATTAGAAGTTTTATAGGTTTAGCCGGATATTATAGACGGTTTATTAAGGATTTTTCCAAGATAGCTGTACCATTAACTAAGCTAACCTGTAAAGCCATTAAGTTTGAATGGGGATCTAAACAAGAAGAAGCCTTTAGAATCTTGAAACAGAAATTAACCAATGCTCCAATCTTAGCCTTACCAGAAGGAACAGAAGACTTTGAAGTATATTGTGATGCTTCAAAATTAGGATTTGGATGTGTGTTAATGCAACGCAAGAAGGTAATTGCGTATGCTTCCAGACAATTGAAGAAGCACGAGGAAAACTATACGACTCATGATTTAGAATTAGGAGCTATAGTTTTTGCCCTTAAGATATGGAGACATTATCTGTATGGAAGTAAGTTTACTATTTATACAGATCATAAACGTTTAAAGTATATATTTGGGCAAAAAGAGTTAAATATGAGGCAAAGAAGATGGATGGAAATCCTGAGTGATTACGACTGTGATATTCAATATCACGAAGGAAAGGCAAACGTAGTTGCAGATGCCTTAAGTCGTAAGGATCTTGAGAAGCAATGGCGAGTCCGTGCTCTTAGAATAAATCTACAAATAGATTTAATGGAACAATTGAAGGAAATTCAGGAAACGGCAATCAAGGACGATGCCGAAGGAATGAAAGGTTACCTAAAAGAATTGGAACAAGGAAATGATGGAATTTGGAAATTCCACAAAAGAAGAATTTGGGTACCTAAACAGGGAAATTTAAGATCAAAGATTTTAGAGGAAGCTCATAAATCTAGGTATACTGTACATCCAGGAAACAATAAGATGTACCAAGATTTAAGAAAACATTTCTGGTAGATAAGAATGAAAAAGGATATAGCCGAATACGTATCTAAGTGTCTAACTTGTTCACAAGTTAAGGCAGAACATCAGAAACCTTCAGGGCTACTACAACAGTTAGAAATGCCTGTATGGAAATGGGAACTTATAACAATGGACTTTGTTACTAAGTTACCCAAAACCAGAAAAGGTAATGATGCGATTTGGGTAATTGTTGACCGATTAACCAAATCTGCTCATTTTCTACCAATAAAGGAAACCTTTAGCATGGAAAGGTTAGCCAAGTTGTACGTAGATGAAGTAGTATCCTTACATGGAGTCCCACTCTCCATTGTATCGGATAGAGATAGTCGTTTCACTTCCCGTTTCTGGACAAGCTTCCAAGAAGCAATGGGAACCCGACTCAATTTAAGTACTGCATATCATCCACAAACAGACGGACAAAGTGAAAGGACGATCCAAACTCTAGAAGACATGCTCCGAGCATGTGTAATTGACTTTGGTGGTAATTGGGATAACCATTTACCATTAATCGAATTCTCCTATAACAATAGTTATCACTCAAGCATCAAAGCCGCTCCATTCGGTGAGAGATGATGGTGAAATTGGTGATAATGATTCGGATGATGGAAGGTGTCAGAGATGGATTGAAAGTGATGATGGTGATGATATTAGGCTCCAAGAACAAGTTTCAAACTCAAAAACAAGTGTAACCCCGTTTCTTGGTCAAAATTGATGTTATAACTCGTCCCCAACAACCCAAAACTCAATTTTCGCGAATCAGAGCAGTGAGGGGCGTCGCCGACAGCCCCCTGGGCGTCCCCGACGGTCCCTGGTAGTGCCAAAATCACCCGACGGCTTAAACGGCTGTTTACGGACTAAATCTGCCGACGGACACTTCCGAGGGGCATCAGCGTCGCCGACGGCCCCTATAAACCTCACCTTTTGTTTTGTTCATAACTTCTTCGTTTTAGCTCCGTTTTACTCACCGTTTCGCCCACGTACTAGTAATTCAGCACTCTATCATGCCATCTTCCAGTATATTCATTTTAAATCCATTAACATCCCCCAAAACACATCCAAACTTCGTGATTAACCCGGTTTTGTTCTTTTCACATCCCCGGTTGATCCAGTTTGCTCCCGGTGGCCTGTAAAGCTCCCGAAAAGCACCTTAAACTCCATCAATCCTGCAAAACACAAATCTAATTAAAAGTAGGCTATTCGGAATAAAAAGTCAAGTAAAAACTCAAACTTAGACACAACTGAACACCGTTATTCGACCACGTATCACATCCCCACACTTGTCTTTTGCTTGCCCTCAAGCAAATCTGTAATTCACTTTTCCGTGGGTCGAACAAGAAACACACTCCCCATTCCCAAGACGAAGGTTAAGGTCCAAAGTCATACCCGGTTCAAACTTTTTACAATTTACAAAATATCTAACGGTAAAGTGAATAATCACATATAAAATGGTTTCCAAGATTAACCCGCCCTTGAAACCAATAAATCATACACATCCTTCACAATGTTCTCTCCACTCGATTTATAAATTGGCTAATTTTCATGATGTATTAGCACTTTCAAAAAGTAATCACTCAAAACCGATTAGAACACGTACTCGCATAGGCTTGCAACTCAATCATTCTCCACCACCTAACACGAAAACTAAGCACAAGTCATAAGGTCTTTGTAAGGGTTGTAACGGGGCTAGGCTAAGGGTAGGAAATAGGATATTTAAAGTGTAACACCTCAGAATTTTGTGTCCAATAAATAAATGACACGTGTCGCATACGACAAAAGTATTGTAAACCCGGATGTAATTAAAATGTACGATAGGATTGTTGAACATGTCGACATGTTAATTTTACCTCTGAGCGACTTCTTCATTATAAATCCCAAGACTCTAAGCATAATTAATAAGCATCTAATATGTCTTAATCCGGTAATTACTATTAACCAAGGATGTCCAAGTTACTAATCTAAATCCTAAGAAAATAATGCAATGCAAATAATTATTTATAAGCCCATCCTTGTGCAAACCCATGATGCATTATGATACTGACCAAGCATGGGTTAAGAAGAGCCTCATACTAACTTGTTCCAAGCACAAAAATTATTTTTTGCAAGTTGACCATTCAATGCTTGAAAGGTTAATTTTTTTGCCTCTGTTAAGCGCTTACGAACCGTAAGGGTCCTGCCTTATGGACCGTAAGGGGGTGAAGGGGTAAAAATGTTTCCGCCATAGGCTTACGGACCGCAAGGGCCATGCCATACGGTCCGTAAGCGACGCCCAGCGACAGAAAGTTGGCTGTCGGCTGTTGTAGACGGTAAATCATTAATGTAAAGATTTTCCAAAGATATGGGCGACCCCTAATCATCTCCTAGCACTAAGGGACAGTTGTTGATCATCAAGGAGCACTTGTAGGCCTTGTTGTGATGATCTTAGTGATCTTCATTGCCTATAAAAGGCCACATTGTGGCAACAAGTTCCTCACACCATCATCTGCATTTGAGGACCACTTCTGGAGCTCAACTTCCTCTCAAGTGTTCCCTAATCAAGCTTAGGACTTCAGTAAGTGTTCTAATCATTTCTAAATTGAGTTTAGCTTAGTTATTTAGCTAGAAATCAAACCGTCGTAATTACGGTTTGACTTCGAGATTAGTCATCAATGGCTCAGTCATATCTCGAATTAAAAGTAGTTATAAGTTGGTATTTATGTGGGTAATAAACCCTTAAGAGGGTTCCCCCTGATCACCACACTAACTAGGTCAAAAGTCGGGTCAAACGTGTAATTAAAAAGTCAACAGAAAGTTTAAAATGCGATTTATGCATGATTAACAATGTAGAATACTTATAACCTGTTTTATCATTAATATAACTTGGTAATTAGTGTAAGGACATGTCTCAACATGTTCAACCCAACAATTTACTATAAAGACCCGGTTCGGAACCGAAAGTCACTTAGTTTGACTTTCACTTTGACTATCAGTTCTGACCCGTTATGGTATGTTTCAAAAATACCGTAGAGCCTTATTTGGACCAGGTTACATGCTAGTATAACCCTCTGTGATTATACACCTCGGATCACTAGTTATCCAATTAATATGCATGATTCCGTTAATTGCCCATATGTTGACCATTATGCCCTTATTGCCTTAAAACGTGATTTTTAGAAATGTAAAAGAGTAGAAACTTTAATTACTGATATATAAACGTGTATGCAAAGTTTGACATCAATTTGAATTGTAGATTAAGAGTTATGCTCATTATCGCAAAATGAATGCTTTGTGTTAATAAAATGGCGTAATTAGCGTATAGCCTAGTTAAGCCTACTTTTTGGTATCAAACTTAATACCCACTGATGTAATATATTATTTTGGGATTTTTAAATATTTTTAATTAATTTTAGCCTGAGCATAACTAGTAGTCGTAGGCTTAATCCGGTAATCGTCGGTTTTACCCTTACGGACCATAAAATGAGTTTCGCATATCTAAATGACTTCAAACCTTTTGCTACTGATCACATATGATAAATAGATTATTTTAAGCCTTCAGGAAATATAAAAATATCAGATTTAAGTATAGACCGGAAATGGCCTTTAATCGCCTTATTAAGCGTTTTTAACGCAAAGTATGTAACAAAATTATATTGGACATACCCGGGTTGATACCTACTGATATAAGAAGCAAATCATAATATTTTAACAGTAAGCAAAGGTTGATAAAACTCAGACTCCAGTTTTGAGCTTTTCGGCTTATGTGAAATTACCAAAATACCCCTACGGGGCCTAGTTTGTGTTTAAACACGTTTCGGGCATAATGAAAGGCATCTTACTGATGTCACAACATATTTGAGGCATAATTAACTTAGGGGACCTGTCTATAGCTCTCATGAATACCCGTCACGCTTATTACGCGTACGGTTCGGGTTATGTAACAAGTTTACATAAATTAGCCGAGACGGGTCAAACCTTAACGGTTTTATCTAAAAATCCAGAATGCGAATAATAAACCCATATTGAACAAGTCTTCAAACTTGTCGGGTCTAAATCACATTCTATCCGGTCTTCGCTTAATCGTGCGTACGTACCGTATCTTTGAAACTAGCCGGTCTAAGCTTAAGCTTAATTAAAGACCCGTTATGATTCTAATAGGTTATTATAAAACCTTCGTTCCAGATTAGGAGGACCAGTAAAAGCTACTTGCAATTTGCTTATTGTGATATATACTTTGCTCAGGTAAATAATTTTAACTTATATTCCGTTATACGGGCTTGGGTTACGGTATATAGCATACCGCTTGATCGGGCATCAAATTCTCCACCGTTGAGTGGGTAATTGAATAAATTTGATCGGCTCGTTTAAACAGTCTTGTTACTTAAAAGCCTTTGGGGGGGTTAATGACCATGTCCCGGATATCCCTGGCATCATTTTACGAAATGGCCACGACCTAAGCGCGGAGTGTAGGCGTACACACGTTAGTGCATAAATAGATCAATGTGGTGTGTCTATTGATCTTTAACCCGGACTTGATCTGGGATACTGAACGCAAAGGAACATGTAATTCGTTCACAAGATTATAATATTAAATAATTCTCCCAAGTTATAAAAGAATTTGTGCCTTGTGCATTCAATTCAATTTTAATAAACATTTTTCAAAAGTGTCGGTTGAATGTATTTACCAGTATAAACTGACGTATTTTCCCAAAAAGATTAAATGCAGGTACTAAACGTAATTGGCTGGCTATATCTCCTTAGTATCTTAAAAGAGTCTCGCAAGCTTAAGGATGCGTTCGTCTGTTGAACAATACTTTTGTTATTATTATTGATCCCCTGTAGATTTTATTTCAACAATGGTGAAACTTTGATATTACAGTTAATGTTGAAATATATTTATCTTTATGCTTCCGCTGTGCATTTATATATTGTGTGGTTTGACTATATGGTTGCCAACTACGTCACGATAATCCCCCACCGGGCCCACCGGTGAGACACGTGGAAATCGGGGTGTGACAGGTTGGTATCAGAGCCAACGCTGAGTGAATTAAACACTAGCCTTTGTGTTTAATCTCAGTTACACAATTGCACATACTTGAGTCTAGACAAGAACATAGGACAAATTCGAATTTTATTCCAGTTTGTCTTTTTATTGTTTATTGTTATTTAAAGTTTTGAAAGCAGGAAATATGCCACCAGCAATCAGACGAGGAAGAGGGGGAAGAGGCAAAGGGACGATCATTACTCACAATGATCACGAGGCTGGACCTTCGAACATGCGAGCTCCTTCCAGTACGAGGAGTGAAGAACCACAGAGACGAAGGAGAAACCTCTTTGAACCTGCGAGACATTCTACCTCGCATAGCTCAACACCCTCATACCGTCATTCGTTTGGACCAGATTTGGAAAACAATCCCAATAACCCTCAACCATCCTTTATACCTCTCCAGCGATCTGCTTCGCACCGTTCTTATGGCGATCCTTCACCTTTCTTCGTAGGACAGTTTAACCCGGCGGATTATGTCCAAGAGCCAATAGGGTATAACCCTTTAGGACTAGAGGATCACTTTTCTGAAGATAATGCAGTGGACATGGACGAGGATACAGACCCCGTCGAGCCTGCAAGGGGTACTCCCAACCATCCAATTGAGATCTCTGATGGGTCATCCTTTCATGGGACACCCTATCAAGGTCCCGACAGCTACCAGGCGAGGTTTGACCAATGTAATTGGTACTTCACACCATCTCATCACTTCTCGCCTCATGACCAACAACAACAGCAGGATCCATCTGAGGATTCGCGGTTTGTGGCAGTTACGACGCCGCCACCGCCACCGGTTCAACCAGTAATTCCAGATCCGCCAAGGCGTAGAAGATCAGGTGCACGGATGTCCACTCGAGGAGGGGAATTCCATTTCAGCACCCCTCGCCACTCGAATGCGAGTCACTTTCCGTCAGTGCCTAAAGAAGAACCACAATTAGGGGAATCTTCTGGTCACCCTGCAGAGGTGAATTCTGCACCAGTTGCACCACCTCCGCCACCATTCGGATATGACAATCCGATACCAGCATACGGCGGTTCCACCGCATACAATCCGTTTGAGCAGCCGACTCACACGCACTACAACTATAACTATGATGCTGATCCATATGTGGTAGCGGCAAATTATAATGCCCTCCATGGAACCTCTTGGAGACCAGATTACTCAGCTCATGGGTATCCAATACCTCCTAGACCTCCGTTCAGCAACCGTCGCAGCAGCCACGTTTTTCTCCACCGGAGCAAGAAGAAATACTCCACCGTCTAAACCGTGTGGAACGAGACTTCGAACAAGAACGTAAGAGTAATCGTGGATTTCTCAAGGGCCTAGCAAACCTACTAAAAGGGAGGAAGAAACGAGACCATTAGTCTCCTTATGTATTGATGGATTTGCAAATTAGTCCCTGCGTGGACATTTATCGTATTTCAGTCCCTACGTGGACTTATCTTTTAGTCCCTGCGCGGACATCTATCTTGTATTGGTCCCTGCGTGGACTTGTTTTTCTATAAACCTCTGCGTAGGTATTTATTTATTTATCTATTGAAAAGTCCCGTTTAGGGCAGCGTGTAATCATATCTGAAATTTATGGAATGTTATGTTATGAATTTCAATTTTGTTATTATATATGAAATAAATCAAAAATCATTCCTTTTAAATTTAAATCTGCCTGAGTAAAGAATCTTAAGAGTGAAACCTAGCCAGGTGTCTTTATAAGATCCGTCCAAGATGGTAAGACCTGATTAAAAGATTCAGATTCCCTGTTAACCTCTGTAATCATGTTAACGTTCATGGCAGAAGTGATTCGTTAAAATCGCACGCGTCATTCTTGTATAAGAATCCTTCTAAGGATTCCAAAGCCCAAATTAATGATATATAAATCATGGGTTAAATCATCAATAAAGATGATCATTTATTAAACATCCATTAGCGATGTAGTGCCTACAGGCCAAACTTATTAAACATCCATTTGTGGTGTAGTGCCTACGGGCCATAATTATTGTCATATAAGACAAAAGGCAGTGGTAGTCTATGACCCCCTGTCAGAAAAAGGTAAAAGGACTACGGTTCAAACCTTCATGCCTTGATTCTCTGTAATCCCGGCTAGTATTATAAAAACGTCCTTGTGACTAGGCTTTTATGCCACTAACAATATTGTTTGTAATTAGGATAAATTATGTTCAAATCCTAAATAAAAGTGAGTAACAAAATTAACCAGATATGGTCTCTGTTTACCATGGTTAATGAATTGCCATAAAAGACAATTCCATAATAAACTCCTAAATAAAATTTTTCGTTATATTCTGTAGCAAATTCAAGTTACCATGGCTGATCCAAGTGGGGAGAATAGTCATTCGAAAGAAGACGAATACGATAACGCCCAGGTTCATTTGACGGGCGCTGAATTAAAAGCTCTTGTCGACAATGTTGTTAAGGCAGCCCTGGATCGACAATACGAGGAGTATACTGAATCCCGGAGCAGAACCATATCTAAACCACACTCAAAGCCGAAGACCCACTCAAAATCTCACAGCAAACCACCGTCCAAGCCCAAAAAGGACGATGATAATCACTCATCCAATGAAAACAGTGTCCGTCCAGAAAGAGTGTATACTGATGTGTCTCGCGCTAGGGGCTGTACCTACAAGTATTTTGTATCTTGTAAACCCCGAGACTTCACTGGGGAGAAAGGCGCGGTCGATTGTATGACGTGGCTAGACGAGATGGACACCGTGGTGGACATCAGTGGGTGCGCAGAGAAAGATGTGGTAAAGTTTGTTTCACAATCATTCAAGGGTGAGGCCCTGGCTTGGTGGAGGTCTTTGGTTCAGGCCTCGGGAAAGGCTGTTCTATACAGCATGACATGGGAGGAATTCATTTCTCTCATCAAGGAGAATTACTGCCCTCAACATGAGGTTAAAAAGATCGAGACCAACTTTCTATCGTTGGTTATGACGAACCTTGACTGTCAAGCTTACCTCACGAGCTTCAACACAATGTCCCGGTTGGTTCCGTATCTGGTAACCCCGGAGCCAAAGAGAATAGCTCGTTTTATTGGTGGTTTAGCCCCCGAAATAAAGGCAAGCGTAAAGGCCTCTCGGCCAGCGACCTTTAGATCTGTAGCCAACATATCTTTGTCCCTTACTCTTGATGCGGTCCGACAAAGATCGTTGAGGAACAAAGAGGCTGAGAAGAGAAAGCGTGAAGATGATACTTCACGATGGTCGGGCAAGAAGCACCGTGGAAACGGTGACAACAAGAGAGGGTCTGAATTAAAAGCTCTTGTCGACAATGCTGTTAAGGCAGCCCTGGATCGACAATACGAGGAGTATACTGAATCCCGGAGCAGAACCATATCTAAACCACACTCAAAGCCGAAGACCCACTCAAAATCTCACAGCAAACCACCGTCCAAGCCCAAAAAGGACGATGATAATCACTCATCCAATGAAAACAGTGTCCGTCCAGAAAGAGTGTATACTGATGCGTCTCGCGCCAGGGGCTGTACCTACAAGTATTTTGTATCTTGTAAACCCCGAGACTTCACTGGGGAGAAACGCGCGGTCGATTGTATGACGTGGCTAGACGAGATGGACACCGTGGTGGACATCAGTGGGTGTGCAGAGAAAGATGTGGTAAAGTTTGTTTCACTATCTTTCAAGGGTGAGGCCCTGGCTTGGTGGAGGTCTTTGGTTCAGGCCTCGGGAAAGGCTGTTCTATACAGCATGACATGGGAGGAATTCATTTCTCTCATCAAGGAGAATTACTGCCCTCAACATGAGGTTAAAAAGATCGAGACCGACTTTCTATCGTTGGTTATGACGAACCTTGACTGTCAAGCTTACCTCACGAGCTTCAACACGATGTCCCGGTTGGTTCCGTATCTGGTAACCCCGGAGCCAAAGAGAATAGCTCGTTTTATTGGTGGTTTAGCCCCCGAAATAAAGGCAAGCGTAAAGGCCTCTCGGCCAGCGACCTTTAGATCTGTAGCCAACATATCTTTGTCCCTTACTCTTGATGCGGTCCGACAAAGATCGCTGAGGAACAAAGAGGCTGAGAAGAGAAAGCGTGAAGATGATACTTCACGATAGTCGGGCAAGAAGCACCGTGGAAACGGTGACAACAAGAGAGGGTCTGAGTCAAGGAAGGATGGGCAACAATCTGGTGAGAAGCCCAAGTGCAAGAATTGCAAGAGACATCACTTTGGAAAGTGTAGACTCGAATCGAACTCGCAGACTCAGTCGAAGTCATTTGCTTGCGGGTTATGCAAATCCAAGGACCACAAGACCGTGGATTGCAAAAAGATAAAGGATGCAACTTGCTTCTGTTGCAACGAGAAGGGGCACATTAAAACCAACTGCCCTAAATACGCCAAGAAGTCGGAAAAGGCTAAGAAGACCAATGCGAGAGTCTTCAGGATGGAGGCGAAAGAAGCAGTGCTAGACGATAACGTGATCACAGGTACTTTCCTCGTAAATGATATCTTTGCAAGAGTACTTTTTGATTCGGGCGCTGATAAGTCTTTCGTAGATCATAAATTTTGCAAATTGCTGAATATGCCTGTCAAAACCTTAAATGTGAATTATGAGGTAGAGCTAGCAGATGGCACCATAGAAACCGTCTCCACTGTGTTAGATGGATGTGTGATATCCATTAAGAACCACTCTTTTCCTCTATCTCTACTTTCCTTTAAATTGGCCGGTTTCGACCTAGTATTGGGTATGGACTGGTTATCTCACAACCAGGCCCAAATTGTCTGCACAAGTGGTGATAAAGACTCCGTCTGGTGAATCGCTTACCATTCGGGGAGATACCCAGTATGGATTGCCTGAGCAAGTGACTATGCTCAAGGCTTCAAAGTGTCTAAAGAAGGGTTGTGTCATCTACATGGCACAGGTGATTTTTGATGAGCCTAAACCGAAGATAGAAGACATTCCCGTCATTTCGGAATACCCAGAAGTTTTCCCTGAAGATCTACCTGGTCTGCCACCAGATAGGCAAGTGGAATTCAGGATTGATATCATCCCTGGAGCAGCACCTATTGCTAGAGCACCTTACAGGCTAGCACCAACCGAAATGAAGGAGTTGAGGACCCAGCTGGATGAACTGCTAGCTAAAGGTTTCATCAAACCTAGTTCGTCTCCCTGGGGAGCACCTGTCATGTTTGTAAAGAAGAAGAAGGACGGATCGATGCGTCTGTGCATCGATTATCGCGAGCTTAATAAGGTCACGATAAAGAATAGATATCCCTTGCCGAGGATCGACGATTTGTTCGATCAGTTACAAGGGGCAAGTTATTTCTCGAAGATTGACTTGAGGTCAGGCTACCATCAACTGAAAGTCAGAGATGAAGACGTACATAAAACCGCATTTAGGACTCGTTACGGTCACTACGAGTTCCTAGTGATGCCTTTTGGGCTCACTAATGCACCGGTTGCGTTCATGGATCTCATGAATCGCGTCTGCAAGCCGTACTTAGACAAATTCGTCATCGTCTTCATCGACGATATTCTTATATACTCGAAGAACCAAGCTGACCATGAGAAACACCTTCGTTGTATTCTCAAACTCCTACATCATGAGAAACTCTATGCCAAATTCTCTAAGTGCGAATTTTGGCTTCGAGAAGTCCAATTCTTAGGACATGTTGTCAGCGAGCGTGGTATCCAAGTGGATCCCGCTAAAGTTGAAGCTGTCATGAATTGGCAAGAGCCAAAGACGCCTACAGAGATTCGTAGTTTCCTGGGGTTAGCAGGATATTACAGGCGTTACATCGAGAATTTTTCAAGGATTGCTGCGCCCTTAACTTCCTTGACCAAGAAGAAAGTAAAGTTCGTTTGGGGCCTTAAGCAGCAAGAGTCCTTTGATATTTTAAAGCAAAAGCTGAGCAACACTCCTGTACTGACATTACCTGAAGGTACCGAAGAGTTCGTAGTTTACTGCGACGCATCACACACTGGCATGGGATGTGTGCTCATGCAGAAAGGCAAGGTTATTGCCTATGCTTCGAGACAGTTAAAGGTGCACGAGAAGAATTACACCACCCATGACTTGGAGCTGGGTGCCGTTGTGTTCGCACTAAAGCTGTGGAGGCATTATCTGTATGGTATCAAGTTTGTGATCTATTCTGATCATAAGAGCCTTCAACACCTGTTTAATCAGAAGGAACTAAACATGAGGCAACGCCGTTGGATGGAGACTTTAAATGATTATGATTGTGAAATCAGATATCATCCCGGCAAGGCGCATGTAGTCGCTGATACCCTGAGTAGAAAGGAAAGGGGTGAAACCCATCCGAATCAATGCCAAGAGCATTGAAGTGAAGAATAATTTGATTGAAAGGTTGTTAGCTGCACAGAGAGAAGCCGTGTTGGAAGCTAACTATCCTAAAGAAAAGTTAGGAGTAACTGAGGAGCAGTTAACTCTTAGCAAGGACGGAATTTTACGACTAAATGGACGAATATGGGTTCCAATTTATGGAGGACTACGAGATGTTATCCTCCAGGAAGCCCATAGTTCCAAATATTCTGTTCACCCGGGAGCTGATAAGATGTATCAGGATCTAAAGGCAAATTATTGGTGGATAGGCTTGAAAAAGTCTGTAGCCGCTTATGTAGCCAAATGCTTGACTTGTGCGCAAGTCAAAGCTAAGCATCAAAAGTCGTCAGGCTTGCTACAACAGCCTGAACTTCCCGAATGGAAGTGGGAATGCGTAACTATGGATTTTATTACCAAGTTACCCAAGACGAGGAAAGGGAATGACACAATATGGGTTATAGTTGACAGACTGACTAAGTCAGCACATTTCTTACCCATCAAGGAGACTTATATCTCCGACATGTTGGCCCAGTTATACGTTGATAAGATTGTAGCCTTGCATGGCATACCTGTGTCTATTATCTCTGACCGGGATACTAGATACACGTCGCATTTCTGGAAAAAGTTTCCAGCAATCTTTGGGCACACGTTTGAATTTTAGTACGGCTTACCATCCTCAGACAGACGGTCAGAGTGAGCGTACTATTCAGACGTTGGAAGACATGCTACGTGCATGTGCTATCGATTTGGGTGGTAGTTGGGATAAGAACCTACCACTAATTGAATTCTCCTACAACAATAGCTACCATACCAGCATTAAGGCTGCGCCTTTCGAGGCATTATACGGTAGAAAGTGTAGATCGCCTGTTTGTTGGGCGGAAATTGGAGATGTCCAATTATCAGGACCAGAGATAGTCTTCGAGACGACGGACAAGATTGTCCAGATTCGAGACCGTCTCAAAGCTGCCCGAGATAGGCAGAAGAGTTACGCAGATCCAAAGCGTAAAGATTTTCACTTCGAAGTAGGTGAAAAAGTGTTACTTAAAATATCACCCTGGAAGGGGGTGATGCGTTTCGGTAAGAAAGGCAAACTAAGCCCGAGATACATAGGACCTTTCGAGGTTATCGAACGTGTCGGGTCAGTTGCCTATAAGTTAAAATTACCTGAAGAGCTCAATGGGATTCACAATGTGTTCCACATCTGCAATCTAAAGAAGTGCTTCGCTGATGAATCACTGGTGATACCACATACAGATGTGCACATAGATGAGAGCTTAAAATTTGTGGAAAAACCTTTGTCGATTGAAGATCGACAGGTAAAGAAGCTTCGAAGGAAGCATGTACCTATAGTAAAGGTCAAGTGGGATGCCCGTAGAGGTCCCGAATTCACGTGGGAGGTTGAATCCACGATGAAAGAAAAATACCCTTATTTATTTCAGTAAATCTCGGGTCGAGATTTATTTTAAGGGGGTGACGATGTAACACCTTGGAATTTTGTGTCCAATAAATAAATGACACGTGTCGCATACGACAAAAGTATTGTAAACCCGGATGTAATTAAAATGTACGATAGGATTGTTGAACATGTCGACATGTTAATTTTACCTCTGAGCGACTTCTTCATTATAAATCCCAAGACCCTAAGCATAATTAATAAGCATCTAATATGTCTTAATCCGGTAATTACTATTAACCAAGGATGTCCAAGTTACTAACCTAAATCCTAAGAAAATAATGCAATGCAAATAATTATTTATAAGCCCATCCTTGTGCAAACCCATGATGCATTATGATACTGACCAAGCATGGGTTAAGAAGAGCCTCATACTGACTTGTTCCAAGCACAAAAATTATTTATTGCAAGTTGACCATTCAATGCTTGAAAGGTTAATTTTTTTGCCTCTGTTAAGCGCTTACGGACCGTAAGGGTCCTGCCTTACGACCGTATGGGGGTGAAGGGGTAAAAATGTTTCCGCCATAGGCTTACGGATCGCAAGGGCCATGCCATACGGTCCGTAAGCGACGCCCAGCGACAGAAAGTTGGCTGTTGGCTGTTGTAAACGGTAAATCATTAATGTAAAGATTTTCCAAAGATATGGACGACCCCTAATCATCTCCTAGCACTAAGGGACAGTTGTTGATCATCAAGGAGCACTTGTAGGCCTTGTTGTGATGATCTTAATGATCTTCATTGCCTATAAAAGGCCACATTGTGGCAACAAGTTCCTCACACCTTCATCTGCATTTGAGGACCACTTCTGGAGCTCAACTTCCTCTCAAGTGTTCCCTAATCAAGCTTAGGACTTCAGTAAGTGTTCTAATCCTTTCTAAATTGAGTTTAGCTTAGTTATTAGCTAGAAATCAAACCGTCGTAATTACGGTTTGACTTCGAGATTAGTCATCAATGGCTCAGTCATATATCGAATTAAAAGTAGTTATAAGTTGGTATTTATGTGGGTAATAAACCCTTAAGAGGGTTCCCCCTGATCACCACACTAACTAGGTCAAAAGTCGGGTCAAACGTGTAATTAAAAAGTCAACAGAAAGTTTAAAATGCGATTTATGCATGATTAACAATGTAGAACACTTATAACCTGTTTTATCATTAATATAACTTGGTAATTAGTGTAAGGACATGTCTAAACATGTTCAACCCGACAATTTACTATAAAGACCCGGTTCGGAACCGAAAGTCACATAGTTTGACTTTCACTTTGACTATCAGTTCTGACCCGTTATGGTATGTTTCAAAAATACCGTAGAGCCTTATTTGGACCAGGTTACATGCTAGTATAACCCTCTGTGATTATACACCTCGGATCATTAGTTATCCAATTAATATGCATGATTCCGTTAATTGCCCATATGTTGACCATTATGCCCTTATTGCCTTAAAACGTGATTTTTGGAAATGTAAAAGAGTAGAAACTTTAATTACTGATATATAAACGTGTATGCAAAGTTTGACATCAATTTGAATTGTAGATTAAGAGTTATGCTCATTATCGCAAAATGAATGCTTTATGTTAATAAAATGGCGTAATTAGCGTATAGGCTAGTTAAGCCTACTTTTTGGTATCAAACTTAATACCCACTGATGTAATATATTATTTTGGGATTTTTAAATATTTTTAATTAATTTTAGGCTGAGCATAACTAGTAGTCGTAGGCTTAATCCGGTAATCGTCGGTTTTACCCTTACGGGCCATAAAATGAGTTTCGCATATCTAAACGACTTCAAACCTTTTGCTACTGATCACATATGATAAATAGATTATTTTAAGCCTTCTGGAAATATAAAAATATCAGATTTAAGTATAGAACCCGGAAATGGCCTTTAATCGCCTTATTAAGCGTTTTTAACGCAAAGTATGTAACAAAATTATATTGGACATACCCGGGTTGATACCTACTGATATAAGAAGCAAATCATAATATTTTAACAGTAAGCAAAGGTTGATAAAACTCAGACTCCAGTTTTGAGCTTTTCGGCTTATGTGAAATTACCAAAATACCCCTACGGGGCCTAGTTTGTGTTTAAACACGTTTCGGGCATAATGAAAGGCATCTTACTGATGTCACAACATATTTGAGGCATAATTAACTTAGGGGACCTGTCTATAGCTCTCATGAATACCCGTCACACTTATTACGCGTACGGTTCGGGTTATGTAACAAGTTTACATAAATTAGCCGAGACGGGTCAAGCCTTAACGGTTTTATCTCAAAATCCAGAATGTGAATAATAAACCCATATTGAACAAGTCTTCAAACTAGTCGGGTCTAAATCACATTCTATCCGGTCTTCGCTTAATCGTGCGTACGAACCGTATCTTTGAAACTAGCCGGTCTAAGCTTAAGCTTAATTAAAGACCCGTTAGGATTCTAATAGGTTATTATAAAACCTTCGTTCCAGATTAGGAGGACCAGTAAAAGCTACTTGCAATTTGCTTATTGTGATATATACTTTGCTCAGGTAAATACTTTTAACTTATTTTCCGTTATACGGGCTTGGGTTACGGTATATAGCATACCACTTGATCGGGCATCAAATTCTCCACCGTTGAGTGGGTAATTGAATAAATTTGATCGGCTCGTTTAAACAGTCTTGTTACTTAAAAGCCTTTGGGGGGTTAATGACCATGTCCCGGATATCCCTGGCATCATTTTACGAAATGGCCACGACCTAAGCGCGGAGTGTAGGCGTACACTCGTCAGTGCATAAATAGATCAATGTGGTGTGTCTATTGATCTTTAACCCGGACTTGATCCGGGCTACTGAACGCAAAGGAACATGTAATTCGTTCACAAGATTATAATATTAAATAATTCTCCCAAGTTATAAAAGAATCTGTGCCTTGTGCATTCAAATCAATTTTAATAAACATTTTTCAAAAGTGTCGGTTGAATGTATTTACCAGTGTAAACTGACGTATTTTCCCAAAAAGATTAAATGCAGGTACTAAACGTAATTGGCTGGCTATATCTCCTTAGCATCTTAAAAGAGTCTCGCAAGCTTAAGGATGCCTTCCTCTGTTGAACAATACTTTTGTTATTATTATTGATCCCCTGTGGATTTTATTTCAACAATGGTGATACTTTGATATTACAGTTAATGTTGAAATATATTTATCTTTATGCTTCCGCTGTGCATTCATATATTGTGTGGTTTGACTATATTGTTGCCAACTACGTTACGATAATCCCCCACCGGGCCCACCGGTGAGACACGTGGAAATCGGGGTGTGACATAAAGTGGCTAAGGTGATGAAAAATTCGATTTTTATTACAAACGACTACCCTAAACAAAACCAACTATAAACATCAACTTCGAGGCAATGATTTTCGCCTTTTATTCAATAACTAGAAACACATATTTTTGTACTTTTCTCTATGATTTTCTATTCTTTTTCGCAACATTTTCTGAATTTTTGCTTTTTTTTTTTTGCAAACACAACTATACAATCATATAATCCTATAATCGAATTTTCATCACACGGTTTTAAAAAGAAAAAGGGTTTAAGGTTATGGGCTAAATGAGTTGTCAAACGAAAGGATTAGGCTCGAAGTGGGTGACTAAGGGATTTATTTGGGTAAAGGTAAACAGATGGTGTAAAAGGAAAAGGTTTACCTAATGCCTTAATCATTCTCGTCCTTGTATTCGGTCTATGGTCTCAAACGTATCAAAAGTCGCAAATTCTACAATACATGACTCACGGTCCACTCAAACAAAGAAACATGAATATGTAATTCTTGTGACAACCCTCACTAAACCAGGTATCCGTACGACTTAATTAACTATTAATTGTTGCTTAATTACTGTGCTTAACTGAGATTCCTGATGAACTGCTACTTGACTGTTGATACTTGTACATATCTGCATCATACTTTGATTTCCGTCACTACATTATTTATTTACTGAACTCTAGTGACAAACATGATGCACAAAAGCACAGTAGCATTTGAACGGATAACCTATTGAACATGCTGATATAGCCAGCATCAGGCAGACACTGCCTCTAAAGGCCTGTATGAGCCAGAAATATTTTACTACACCCATAGTGTGTGTAGGGATACAAGGGTTGTATAACTGCGTCTCTAGGAATAAGATGTAATGATAGGATGTGCCTAAAACGTACTCTAAGCACGAAACACAGCACTTTTATCAACATACTAGCTTCTAGCTAACTAATAAAGTGCCAAAACATGAGGAAATATTCCTGACACTTTACAGAATAAGATGTGTCACTAAAAATATTATTTACGACGCTTTAAAGATTACTTAAGCACTTTAACGGATTACTATCCAACCGAACAACCGGACTATACCCGGAACATAAAAATATGGCCAGTAATATTATTAGTCTTTTTCTGAGCCAGTTAGGGTCCCTGATTACCCTAACACCCGTGTTAAAGCACGACACGCAACTAACCGAGTTAACCCCTATCTAACTTGGTTGAATGTAACTAATCCCTAACTATATGGTCAAAATCGAACTAGATACCCCCCCCCCCATTAGGGTCGGCCAACTAAAGAGGAGACACAAGAGTACACATTGTGATTATTTTAATTGTGGTGTCTAGTATCAAGAGGACATAATGACCATTGGATTTGGAACTTGTTTATGTCTATAAATACATCACTTAAGCACACAAGGTCATAACCATCCAACACACATCAACCAAACTCTCTCCTCTCCTTCCTAAAATTCTCGGCCGAACCCCCTTAGGGTCACCACCATCATTTTCGGCTCTTGTTCTTCCATTCCAAGCACATACAAGTGTTAGGGATCTCGCATAAAGAGTCTTGGAGCAAACGGAAGCGGAAGGACCTCGTCACCTCGCCTTTATCCACCTATTTTTCGCCTAGAATCTTCCCTAGCCCCGAGCTAGAGGTATAATGTTTAAAACTCACTCTCGAACGTATCTAAAGTGGTTAATATGATTTATAACGGTTAAAAGTCGGAATCATACATTTTGAATCTCTAAAGTCTACTAAAACTTGAATTTTGTTGGTTAAAAGCTCATAACATGTGTAAAAGTTGTAGTATTTGAATATGTTGATTATTGAGGCCCGATCTACGTTGTGGTGGCTCTTATCATCGTTTAACCCGACTTTGTTAAGATCATAGATCTTGACATAAGCTTGTTTCTATCGGTACAAGGGTTAAAAGGTGAAACTCCACCACACGAAAGACATGAACCTGTGTAAAAGTATTTTGACTTGTAAAATAGTATTTAAAACTAGCGGATCTACGTATGTACAAGTGGTATATTCGTAGAACCAAGTGTCGAGAAAATCATGTTTTATAAAAGTTGGATGACAAACTAACAAATGTGATTTTACAAACCACAAGTGTATAAACACTTGTGAAATAAGAAGTTTCGTCAAAATAATAATCTTTGGGAAAGATGACGGGAAGTTGTAAAGGATGATTTGTTCTAAAAACGGGGTTTTTACAAGATTAAACTATTTTATACCTAGATCCACTAAATATAACGAGATCTACACAATAGTTTTCAGAAAAACTACAAGTTCATGTAATAATGCGATTTTACATACTAATCGGTAAGTTTGAGGTGTTGAAAAATTAGTTTGATGTGTTGGAAATTGATTGGTTGATTTAAAGAAGTGTTGAAGTGATTTTGTAAAAGAAAATGATACGCTTGAAAGCGTGGCCACCTCCAGTTACAGGGGAAACTCTGGCGAAATTTTTCTAAAATCTAACACTTAGAATTATTTACAAGTGTTAGACTATTTTTGATATATTTTCAAATATATTTCGCCATGACTTTATTTATTAAATAATCGGAGGTGGGATTTTTCACAAAACTAAACGTGGTAAATATTTATTCGATAAATATATTTTTCACCACACTGTTTATGATTATTTTGTGAAAATATATAAATATTATTTTTAGAGTAAAAATAATATTTACAAACGTAGACGAACCCAAAATAATACAAACGCTTACACGACAAACGTATAAGTTACAACGGTAATTACTATTACCACTTAATCGTTAAAACGTAACTTACGCTTTATACGGAAATATTCATGAACGCGTGTCTTGTCAACGTATTATTTTTGGAAATATTATGTGAAGAGAAAATATAATATTTTTGAGAAAAGTATTTATATTTTGGAATGAGAAGTAAAAATATATTAAGTGGGACTTAATGAGATGATACGAATACACATGTATTAAATCCCCCATCCTTGGGAAGGAAATTAAATTACCAAGTATATACAAGGAACGGTTGTCTAACTGTTTCCCAAAACTTAAACTATAAAGCTAAGGCACGGCCATCCGTCTAATAGAATTAGCACATGTAGGTCGTTGCACAGCTATCGGATATTTGGAGTACTTGGTATAGCGACGCACTGACTGTGAGTTCATGTCCCCCTTTTCTCTTAACTCTTTTCAGTTTTATAAACTGCGGGGGTGAAATACATGTTACTATGATTATGAATACTTGATACATGGTATGGTTAGCGTAAGGAGGGTTATTACTTAGATCATGTGAGTGGGTAGGCGGAAACTGGAGGCCATTAATCCTCATTGTAGGACCAAGGGACGTAAGCGGTAGATCTATCTGGGTGTAGCGAGCCCAACTCCAGGTCCAGCATAACGGACCTTGGGGTGACTTTGTGCCCGATGCGAAATCCGCTAGGTTTGAGTCTTCCTACTTGCACTTCACACATATCAATGGACTTGCAAACCATTGGTGATCTCTTTTTCCTTATTTGCTACATACCAGGGTTTTTGATAAATACAAAGGTTTATTTACTCACTTTCACATGAACTCGCTCAACATTATTGTTGATTTTTTTTCAACTTACATGTATTTCAGGGAATTAAAGATCTGGCACGGTATGGCATGTTTTCCGCTGCATAAGTCACCAGGGTCATCCAGGGTTCGGGGAATGTGACTCTTTCCTGGACAAGTCACAGTCCTTGAATCATGTTTATGTTATGGGTTTGTAATGTTTAGACAAGTTTATGGTTGTTGGGTGTTAACCCGTTAAGACAATGTTTTGATTTGATTTTAATGGATGATCTTGCATATTTTTAATTCATATAGCTTTGTTATGATTAAGCTATGGTATTAAGAAGTCACACCAAATTAACCACGCTTCCGCAAAGCCAGGGTGTGACAGCTTGGTATCAGAGCTCTGATCATAGCGAACTAGGATTCCTTCTCGAGTCTAGACTATGATCACTAGGGCTCTCACGAAAACATTTTTACTGCATACCACTTAAGTCCAGATCCAAAACCTTTTTATAAACAAATGTTGAGCATATTTTATTTATTATTTTTAGGCTCAGTCTGGGAGGCTGAGGCTCGGTCTGAGAGACTGAGGCTCGGTCTGGGAGGCCGAGGCTCGATCTAATGGATCGAGGTAGTTGTCTAGTGGGACTAGGGAGTCAGTCTGGGAGGCTGGGAGAATTTGCTAGTGGGACTAGGGAGTCAGTCTGGGAGGCTGGGAGAATTTGCTAGTGGGACTAGGGAGTCAGTCTGGGAGGCTGGGGAGAATTGGCTAGTGGGACTAGGAAGGACAGTCTGGGAGGCTGGGAGGCTAGTGGGACTAGGAGAATTATTTGATTGTTTATTGTTGACTTACATGTTTACATGAATATATGATTGATTATTATACGTATGTGTGTTTGTGTTACAAACGTCATGCTTTCACCATGTACTAGAAGGATGGACACTACGAATCCCATGGCCATAGTATCAGACGACATAGTTTCATCGGAGCGCGAGGTGTACGTTTCCGATACTACCGGCACAGACAATGACGACTTTCAGCCCCTCTGCGCTGCCTGATGTCGTAGCAGAGCCTACTGGTGGCCATCTTGTTGGGAATTTGCCACTCACGGTGATCCCTGCTCCTGTGCCCCTTGCCGCTTATCCTGTTGTTGATATGCCCCCCCCCCGACGTGGCCTCTGACGATGATAACGATCTACTAGAAGAGGACCCATTTGAGGGCGAGGCCCTATTGCTGTTGGTATTAACCTACTGCTTGCGGACGCTCCTGCAGGGGGAAACTCATGCCCATTCCCTTGTCCCAGACTCATTTGAGTTCCTGACATCCGCATTTTCGCATATACAGGGAGTGCAGCACCATTCACACGACGCCGACCCTGATACGGCATCATCAGCTGCACCGGTTCCCGCACACAGCTTTGAGTTTGATCACAGTACTGAGGATGATCTTGTTCTTCCACCCGGTTTTGATCCAGGCCCTGACCTTGAGTTCATACATTTAAACCAGCCCTTGGAGGATCCTGTAACCCTCCATGATGGTTGATCCAGCTAATTTTGAGATGGAGTTTGTTGATCCGGAGCCAGCCGTGGCCCCTGAGCCAGGCGTTGCTCCTAACACCGCATTGGAGCATGACCCTGTTCCTGCCGATGCACCTGCTGTTGCACCTTGATTTATCATCTGCTTGGACGAGAGAAAATTTGGGTAACTGTGCAAGACAAATTATTATTACGGGGGCCCACGTAATAACAACTTGTAGTGCACAGAAATCCTGGTTGACTCTGCAGGTCAAGCTAATGACAACCAATGTAGCAGGAAATAACTCGAACACGAATGACCAAGGCGATGAAGCCTCGAGTTCATTCTATTTCAAGCAACAAGCCATTGGCAAGCCTATGTGAAGGCTCAGAACATTTATTTCCCCACCCATACATTGAGTATATTTATGTGTAAAATTGGGTGAGTACATGATGGCTTACGGTGCTATGTATCTCATAGACAATTGGAAAGTTGTCTAACCCACTTCATGCCATTTCGGCAGAAGAGAATGCCACCCAGGCGTGACACAAACACCAGTAGGTTGCCAAGGATAGAAGCCGAGTTGCAAAAACGCAACTCACAGGCAATTGCACGACATGAAGCTCTTCGCTTTTAGCACAGCAATGGCACTACTGAAAGTAATCCCCAGCTGACCGCACCTATAAGCAGTTCCGAAACTGCAAGCCTTTGAACTTCGACGAAACAGAAAGCGCCGTTGCATTTGTTCGTTGGTCCGAAGAGATTGACTCCATTCTAAGAAAGACTAACTGTTCGCCCCAAACAGAGTGATACCTTTACCTTGGGGTCATTTCTAGACGGCACACTCTCATGGTGGGACCATCAGGATCAGGCCCTTAGCACGGATGCTACTTATGCACTGAGCTGGGACGAGCTCAAGGAAATGATTGAGGAGGAATGTTGTTCTAGGACTGGAATTCAGAAGCTTAAGGTGGAGTTCTGGAAATTTGAAAATGGACAGACCAGAGATTCCTTAACATGTCCAGCAATCGCACGACTTGCCTAGGGTCGTCCCCTACTAAGTCATTATTGTTGTATGACACAGTTATGTACGTGTAAGCTTTACATCGTGGTCTCGATTTGTGGCAATGCAATCGCAGTGATCTATTGTATATGCTTTATGACATGAGATGTTATGTGGCTGATTTATTAATAGCATGAGATGTTATGTGGCTGATTTATTGATAGCATGAGATGTTATGTGCTGATATTGTTGAATATATACGTACATTTTACCTGCTACGACCTAACCTACGTGAAACATCTTTTAGAAGATGCCACCGAGACGCGAAATGCGCATGCCCACCTCAGAGGCGGAACTTCAAGAGATAATTGCTGCAGTTATAGCACAATACGAGGCCCTACGTTCTGAACCTAGCAAAGGTACCTCAGAAAATAACGGTTGTCCCTACTGGCACTTCCTCAACTACAAGCCTCCGAAGTTCGACGGCACTGGAGGTGCCATAGCTTTTGTGAAATGGATTGAAAGTATGGATTCCATCTTTCGAATGAGTGGTTGTACGCCAGAACAACAAGTCCTATACGTTTCTAAGTTGTTTCAAGATGGAGCTCGACTATGGTGGAACCTTCAGGTTCAAATAAAGGGCGAAACCGCAGCATATAATTATCATGGGATGAACTGAAGGGAATGATGCATAAGAAGTATTGCTCCCAAGCGGAAACCCAGAAGTTGGAAGGGGAATTCCAGAGCCTGATGATGGAAGGTCCAAAAATGTTGGAATACATGCAAAGACTTCATGACTTGGCACGAGTTGTTCCCCACTTAGCGGAACCAGAAATGAGGAAATTGGGACAGTTCATTTGGGAACTGGCACCACAAGTCTTGAGCTTGATGGCAGCATCTACGCCACCAACAACTATTGTTGCAAGCAAGATGGGTTTGGCACGCGTTACAGAAGCAATTAGACTAGAAAAACTTGCAAACCCCGACAAGAAGAAGGAAACTCCAGGGGAGACGTCCGAGAAGAACAAAAGAAAGCTCAATGAATTTCAAGGAGGTAATCGGACAAATAACAAGAACAAGGCCAAAAAGGAAAGGGGGTACAAGGGTAAACTACCTAAGTGCGAAGAATGCCCGCGCCATCATATCGGGGCATGCAAAAATGGAAAGTGTGATAACTGTGGCAGGGTGGGACACTACAAGGAGGAGTGTTACCGCCGGAAGAAACGTGGAAATCAAGGTCAAGATGGTAGTGGAAAACATAAAGTAAACAACGACCACAGTAACTATCAGGACGGAAGTGGAAATATGGGGCACCTTGGGAAGGATTGCCCAAGAGAGGTTAACCAAGACCATGAAGGAGCTTCCAACATAGAAGCAAGGGAAGCGCGCCAGGATCCCAATGTTGTCACTGGTACGTTCCTTGTAAACCAACGCTATGCATCCGTTTTATTTGATATTGGCGCCGATTATAGCTTCGTATCATTAGAATTTAAGAATATGCTTGGTTTAGCCGCTAGTAAATTAGATGTCCCGTACGCGATTGAATTAGCGAATGGGAAGTTAGTAGAAGCTAACGAGGTGATTCGAGGTTGCGTAATCGAGTTGGGAGAGCGTGAGTTTGCTCTCGATCTACTACCAGTCCAGTTAGGAAGCTTCGACGTGGTAGTAGGGATGGATTGGTTATCGAGCAACAAGGCAGAGATAGTTTGTCATGAAAAGGGGTCGTTCGTATCCCGACCGAAGATGGCAAAACAATTGTGGTTCACGGAGAGAAGCGTGATACGCCGTTAAGAATTATCAGCTGCTTGAAGGCGCGAAAATGTTTGCAGAAGGGATGTGCTGCCTTTCTGGCACACATTGTGGATAAGAAAGCTGAAGAACCGAAGATCGAAGACATCCCTGTCGTGAGGGAATATCCAGAAGTCTTCCCAGAAGACCTGCCTGGATTGCCGCCTCAAAGACAAGTGGAGTTCCACATTGACTTAGTTCCAGGCGCCGCGCCTGTGGCTAAGGCACCTTACAGACTTGCTCCGTCTGAGATGCAGGAACTGTCGACACAACTTCAAGAGTTGTTAGACAAGGGATTTATCCGACCAAGCTTCTCGCCTTGGGGAGCTCCAGTTTTGTTTGTCAAGAAGAAGGACGGTAGTTTCCGTATGTGCATTGACTACAGAGAGTTGAACAGGCTGGCGATCAAGAATAGGTATCCCCTGCCAAGAATCGATGATCTATTTGACCAACTTCAAGGGTCAAGCTTCTATTCAAAGATCGATCTTCGATCTGGATACCATCAGCTACGGATACAGGAGGAGAGTATCCCAAAGACAGCCTTCAGAACTCGATATGGACACTACGAGTTTCTCGTTATGCCGTTTGGTCTGACAAACGCACCTGCAGTGTTCATGGATCTGATGAATCGAGTTTGTAAGCCGTACTTGGATAAGTTGGTGATCGTATTCATCGACGATATTTTGATTTATTCAAAGACGAAGGCTGAGCACGAGCAGCATCTTAGAGCTATTCTGGAGCTGCTGAAGAGAGAACAGTTGTACGCCAAGTTCTCTAAGTGTGAGTTTTGGCTACGAGAAGTGCAATTCCTTGGGCACGTGGTGAACGGTGACGGAATCCACGTGGATCCAACCAAGATCGAGGCGATCAAGGATTGGGAAACGCCAAAGACGCCAACCGAGATTCGGCAATTCTTGGGTTTGGCTGGCTATTATCGAAGGTTCATCGAGAACTTTTCAAAGATTGCTCAACCATTGACACTCCTCACGCAGAAGGATAAGAAGTTTGATTGGGGAATCAAACAGGATGAAGCGTTTCAGATATTGAAGGATAAGCTTTGTAACGCGCCAATCTTAGCTCTGCCAGAAGGTACAGATGATTTTGTGGTATACTGCGACGCTTCGCGTCAAGGATTGGGTTGTGTGTTGATGCAACGCCAAAAGGTTATTGCCTATGCGTCACGCCAACTGAAAGTGCACGAAAAGAACTATACCACGCATGATTTGGAGCTAGGCGCAGTGGTTTTCGCTTTGAAGATCTGGAGACACTACCTTTATGGTACGAAGTGCACAATCTTCACCGATCACAAGAGCCTCCAGCATATATTCAACCAGAAAGAGTTGAACATGAGGCAAAGACGATGGGTCGAGTTGCTGAATGACTACGACTGCGAGATTAAGTATCAGCCAGGGAAGGCGAATGTGGTCGCCGATGCCCTAAGTCGTAAGGAGAGGATCAAGCCCATAAGGGTTAGGGCTTTGGAGATGATTATTCAAACCGACCTTTCCTCGCGCGTTCGTGTAGCGCAACAAGAAGCTCTCAAGGAAAGAAACCTTGAAGAAGAGTATCTCCGTGGGATGGAGAAGTTATTGGTACCAAACAGGGAAGGAACGTTGTGTTTTGAGAACAGGATTTGGGTTCCTTTGTTTGGTGGTTTAAGGAAGGTTATTTTCGATGAAGCTCACAAGTCACGGTACTCTACCCACCCTGGAGCGGATAAGATGTACCAGGATCTTAAAGATTATTATTGGTGGCCTAGGATGAAAGGCGATGTTTCAATTTACGTGAACAAATGTTTGACATGCGCCAAGGTTAAGGCGGAATACCAGAAGCCCTCGGGACTTCTGCAACAACCAGAGATTCCCAAGTGGAAGTGGGAACAAATCTCCATGGATTTTGTTACAAAATTGCCAAGAACGCCAAGAGGCCATGACACTATCTGGGTGATAGTGGATCGATTGACGAAGTCAGCACACTTCCTACCTATCCGAGAGAAGGATAACACGAGCAAATTAGCTGAGATTTACATGAGAGAGATTGTTACGCGCCATGGAGTACCTCTCTCGATTATCTCTGATAGAGACGGAAGGTTCGTGTCAAGGATATGGCAATCTTTCCAGGAAGCTTTTGGCTCCAAGTTGAATCTGAGCACCGCTTTTCACCCGCAGACCGACGGTCAAAGCGAGCGGACGATTCAGACGTTAGAAGACATGCTGAGAGCATGTGTGATGGATTTGGGCGGTAGCTGGGACAAGCATTTGCCTTTGGTTGAGTTTTCATATAACAACAGCTACCACACCAGTATTGGTGCCGCGCCATTTGAAGCTTTATATGGGCGCAAGTGCAGATCGCCGCTTTGTTGAGCTGACGCAGGTGATAGACAATTGGTTGGTCCTGAAATGGTATAGGAAACCACAGATAAGATCGCACAGATACGGGACCGCATCAGCGCGGCTCGTGACAGGCAGAAAGCCTACGCGGATCGAAGCAGGAAACCTCTAGAGTTTGAAGTTGGTGAGATGGTTTTGTTGAAGGTATCACCCTGGAAGGGTGTGGCACGATTTGGGAAACGTGGAAAGTTGAACCCGAGATATATTGGACCGTTCAAGATCTTGGAGAGAATCGGGTTAGTAGCTTACAAGTTGGATTTACCTGCCGAACTAAATGGTGTTCACGATACATTTCATGTATCCAATCTGAAAAGAAGTCCAACTCAAGATAACGTTGCCATTCCTACCGACGAAATTCATGTTGATGACACGCTCCACTTCGTTGAAGAACCTCTTGAGGTCACGGATTGGAAAGTAAACAAGACCCGCCGGAGCAGTGTCAAGCTCGTCAAAGTTCGTTGGAATGCTAGACATGGTCCTGAATTCACCTGGGAACGTGAGGACCGAATGAAAGAGAAATACCCCCATCTATTTCCTGAGAACCCTGTTTCTACCAGCAGAACTTAAAATTTCGGGACGAAATTTTTCTAACGGGGGGAGAATGTGACAACCCTCACTAAACCAGGTATCCATACGACTTAATTAACTATTAATTGTTGCTTAATTACTGTGCTTAACTGAGATTCCTGATGAACTGCTACTTGACTGTTGATACTTGTACATATCTGCATCATACTTTGATTTCCGTCACTACATTATTTATTTACTGAACTCTAGTGACAAACATGATGCACAAAAGCACAGTAGCATTTGAACGGATAACCTATTGAACATGCTGATATAGCCAGCATCAGGCAGACACTGCCTCTAAAGGCGTGTATGAGCCAGAAATATTTTACTACACCCATAGTGTGTGTAGGGATACAAGGGTTGTATAACTGCGTCTCTAGGAATAAGATGTAATGATAGGATGTGCCTAAAACGTACTCTAATCACGAAACACAGCACTTTTATCAACATACTAGCTTCTAGCTAACTAATAAAGTGCCAAAACATGAGGAAATATTCCTGACACTTTACAGAATAAGATGTGTCACTAAAAATATTATTTACGACGCTTTAAAGATTACTTAAGCACTTTAACGGATTACTATCCAACCGAACAACCGGACTATACCCGGAACATAAAAATATGGCCAGTAATATTATTAGTCTTTTTCTGAGCCAGTTAGGGTCCCTGATTACCCTAACACCCGCGTTAAAGCACGACACGTAACTAACCGAGTTAACCCCTATCTAACTTGGTTGAATGTAACTAATCCCTAACTATATGGTCAAAATCGAACTAGATACCCCCCCCCCATTAGGGTCGGCCAACTAGAGGAGACACAAGAGTACACATTGTGATTATTTTAATTGTGGTGTCTAGTATCAAGAGGACATAATGACCATTGGATTTGGAACTTGTTTATGTCTATAAATACATCACTTAAGCACACAAGGTCATAACCATCCAACACACATCAACCAAACTCTCTCCTCTCCTTCCTAAAATTCTCGGTCGAACCCCCTTAGGGTCACCACCATCATTTTCGGCTCTTGTTCTTCCATTCCAAGCACATACAAGTGTTAGGGATCTCGCATAAAGAGTCTTGGAGCAAACGGAAGCGGAAGGACCTCGTCACCTCGCCTTTATCCACCTATTTTTCGCCTAGAATCTTCCCTAGCCCCGAGATAGAGGTATAATGTTTAAAACTCACTCTCGAACGTATCTAAAGTGGTTAATATGATTTATAACGGTTAAAAGTCGGAATCATACATTTTGAATCTCTAAAGTCTACTAAAACTTGAATTTTGTTGGTTAAAAGCTCATAACATGTGTAAAAGTTGTAGTATTTGAATATGTTGATTATTGAGGCCCGATCTACGTTGTGGTGGCTCTTATCATCGTTTAACCCGACTTTGTTAAGATCATAGATCTTGACATAAGTTTGTTTCTATCGGTACAAGGGTTAAAAGGTGAAACTCCACCACACGAAAGACATGAACCTGTGTAAAAGTATTTTGACTTGTAAAATAGTATTTAAAACTAGCGGATCTACGTATGTACAAGTGGTATATTCGTAGAACCAAGTGTCGAGAAAATCATGTTTTATAAAAGTTGGATGACAAACTAACAAATGTGATTTTACAAACCACAAGTGTATAAACACTTGTGAAATAAGAAGTTTCGTCAAAATAATAATCTTTGGGAAAGATGACGGGAAGTTGTAAAGGATGATTTGTTCTAAAAACGGGGTTTTTACAAGATTAAACTATTTTATACCTAGATCCACTAAATATAACGAGATCTACACAATAGTTTTCAGAAAAACTACAAGTTCATGTAATAATGCGATTTTACATACTAATCGGTAAGTTTGAGGTGTTGAAAAATTAGTTTGATGTGTTGGAAATTGATTGGTTGATTTAAAGAAGTGTTGAAGCGATTTTGTAAAAGAAAATGATACGCTTGAAAGCGTGGCCACCTCCAGTTACAGGGGAAACTCTGGCGAAATTTTTCTAAAATCTAACACTTAGAATTATTTACAAGTGTTAGACTATTTTTGATATATTTTCAAATATATTTCGCCATGACTTTATTTATTAAATAATCGGAGGTGGGATTTTTCACAAAACTAAACGTGGTAAATATTTATTCGATAAATATATTTTTCACCACACTGTTTATGATTATTTTGTGAAAATATATAAATATTATTTTTAGAGTAAAAATAATATTTACAAACGTAGACGAACCCAAAATAATACAAACGCTTACACGACAAACGTATAAGTTACAACGGTAATTACTATTACCACTTAATCGTTAAAACGTAACTTACGCTTTATACGGAAATATTCATGAACGCGTGTCTTGTCAACGTATTATTTTTGGAAATATTATGTGAAGAGAAAATATAATATTTTTGAGAA
The DNA here is from genome assembly GCF_002127325.2 of Helianthus annuus. Taxonomy (NCBI): domain Eukaryota; kingdom Viridiplantae; phylum Streptophyta; class Magnoliopsida; order Asterales; family Asteraceae; genus Helianthus; species Helianthus annuus. The sequence continues at coordinate 158,857,808 of NC_035444.2, forward strand.
AAGTATTTATATTTTGGAATGAGAAGTAAAAATATATTAAGTGGGACTTAATGAGATGATACGAATACACATGTATTAAATCCCCCATCCTTGGGAAGGAAATTAAATTACCAAGTATATACAAGGAACGGTTGTCTAACTGTTTCCCAAAACTTAAACTATAAAGCTAAGGCACGGCCATCCGTCTAATAGAATTAGCACATGTAGGTCGTTGCACAGCTATCGGATATTTGGAGTACTTGGTATAGCGACGCACTGACTGTGAGTTCATGTCCCCCTTTTCTCTTAACTCTTTTCAGTTTTATAAACTGCGGGGGTGAAATACATGTTAATATGATTATGAATACTTGATACATGGTATGGTTAGCGTAAGGAGGGTTATTACTTAGATCATGTGAGTGGGTAGGCGGAAACTGGAGGCCATTAATCCTCATTGTAGGACCGAGGGACGTAAGCGGTAGATCTATCTGGGTGTAGCGAGCCCAACTCCAGGTCCAGCATAACGGACCTTGGGGTGACTTTGTGCCCGATGCGAAATCCGCTAGGTTTGAGTCTTCCTACTTGCACTTCACACATATCAATGGACTTGCAAACCATTGGTGATCTCTTTTTCCTTATTTGCTACATACCAGGGTTTTTGATAAATACAAAGGTTTATTTACTCACTTTCACATGAACTCGCTCAACATTATTGTTGATTTTTTTTCAACTTACATGTATTTCAGGGAATTAAAGATCTGGCACGGTATGGCATGTTTTCCGCTGCATAAGTCACCAGGGTCATCCAGGGTTCGGGGAATGTGACTCTTTCCTGGACAAGTCACAGTCCTTGAATCATGTTTATGTTATGGGTTTGTAATGTTTAGACAAGTTTATGGTTGTTGGGTGTTAACCCGTTAAGACAATGTTTTGATTTGATTTTAATGGATGATCTTGCATATTTTTAATTCATATAGCTTTGTTATGATTAAGCTATGGTATTAAGAAGTCACACCAAATTAACCACGCTTCCGCAAAGCCAGGGTGTGACAATTCTATGATGTTAAAGTGGCTCAAAACCTCACATATATAAAGGGTATGGTATGTGATATGCATGATGTGCTAGTTTCTTAGGCAAATTATTCCCAAATAACCACCCGCTAAATACCCGTCATGCTATTAATTTGAACTTGATCATGACAAAAGACCAAATGGGTTGTGCCATCCTTCGTTGACTTAGTTACTTGTGCTTTTGAGATCGCTTTCGAACAAAGTCATTTTGAAAATTTTATGAAATTTTCCCCCATCCTCACACTTGAGGTAAACATTGTCCTCAATGTATAGTGTTTAAAAGAACGGGTCAAAATTGAAAAACTTTTACTACTCCCCCATCCCCACACTTGAGGTAAACATTATCCTCAATGTGTAAGAACTAGAGTTTTTAAATCGTACAAGGGATGTGACACGGCTACTTTCCAAAAAATTCACCCCGAAAACTAAGGTACAATTAAAATCCACTTATTACTAACTAAGAATCAATGTAAAAGGAAACGTATGCACCTGATTTTTTCTCGCTAGATGCTCATGTATTCTTCTTCTCTTCAAGAAAGCGGTCGTCCCACGAACATAATGTACCTACAAATCTTAACCTTTGTGTAGAAGCATGCTTCTCACAACCATTAAAATTTGTTAGCTACCTAGTTCTACCACTTTTATGAAAGTATTACCAAGTCATACGTTAGTTTACCTTGATTTATGTGGAAAATTAATTTACAACAACAAAAATCCTAACTCACTTTCGTAGGAATCACGGTTGCATTTAGCGTATGCAACAAGCCCTTTTAAACCTCCCGATAGCTCGGGAGGACGAGTAGGTCTCGTGAGGGTTATATAGGGAACACACCCACAACGTTCATTTAGCCTAAAACGAAATAACAAACTTATACAACAACAATAACAATAACAACTAGACTACGGAGAAAAACTAAAACGAATTGTGAAATAAAATATACAACAACAATTGACTTACTGCCTCATGGTGGTCGAATGGCATGCTTGCCGCCTACGAACTCCTCGAAATCACCAACCGGCGATTCATACCATTTGTTGCCAAACGGTCCAAACTTCCTCACCTCCTCTTCCTTCTTCTTTTCTAGAGGTTACTTCTTCGCCTTCTTCTTCTTGGCCGTCTTCTTCTTTGTTTCTCCAAACCTACCAATCATAGCACATACCTTTTTGTTTGGATTCATGTCCTTTTTAGGACACTTATCCTCACCGAGTGGGTTAGTAAAATTTGGAAAACATTTAAATTTAATTCCCGGTCCCCAAACTTCATGCTTACCGTTCCCGTTGCACAATTTATTCTAGCATTAGCAGTTTCCAGGAACGGTCTATCCAGTATAACTATCGGTTGGGTGTCCTCAACACACCCAACATAGTCTACTACCAAAAAGTCAACTGGGTAGTAGAAATCATCCACTTTAACAATCACATCCTCCACCATCCCCCTTGGATGCGTGGGAGTCTGATCGGCCAATACCACGGGAGTATCAAACTTTTTTAATGGACCAAAATCATATTGGTCATACAAACTCCCGGGCACGATGCTCACACAAGCTCCAAGATCTAGGAGCGCCCTCTCAATTTTAAATGTTCCAATTTGAATTGGAATAAGAGGATCTCCCAGATCTTGAGCTTTTTGGGGGAGCGCACTCGATAAGACGACACTAACATGTGATACCAAATCAATCGGTTCGGGTAATTTATTGTGCCATTTTTCAATGCTCAACTCTTTCAAGCATTCCACATGAGTCGGAACTTTTTTATTGTCATCAAGTAACGGAAAATTAATTTTTGCTTGTTTAAAAATTTTCCACCTCTCGTCCTTTGGTGGGCACCGTTCTTCAAGCTTTGATGCATTACTTGAGTTAATTTGATTTAAACAATTTTCACAAAAAGAATTTTTATTCATGTTTTCAATTTTAATTTGTGAAATCGTTTCTTATTCATTTTTACTTTCCGACTCATCACTTGTATTTTCCACTACACCATCAACGCATTGTGGTGGTGGAATGCTTTCAACACTGCTACAAACCTCATCATTTGAAAGGAGACTTACCGCGCTAATGTGCACATTCCTCACATTGCCCGTGCTTGAACTTTGATGTTTTGGGTTCATCGTAGTGTCACTCGGAAGCCTTCCTATACTTCCCCGCATTTGAGCCACCTCTTCCGCTAATTGGCCCACTTGTTTTGCTAATGCTTCATGCGACTTGTCCTGAATTTCATTCTCCTTCTTGGACTCTTGCATCATTGAAAGCATTGCATCCATTTTGGCGTTCAAATCACTACCACCGCCTTGGTTGTTCCTTTGGTAGCCCCCTTGGTTACCTCCTTGGCGAGTTTGATGCGAATACCCACCTTGATTTCCCGATTGGAAATTCGGGTTCATTTGATTGGAGGCATTACCATACCTAAAGTTCGGATGGTTCCTCAATCCGGGATGGTAAGTGTTGGAGTTCATATCGTATTGCCTCCGGTCTCCATACACTTGATTCACATCCACTGTGGCTTGACAATTCTCGGACCAGTGACCGATGTCTCCGCATTCTTCACAAACGACGTATTGCACCGCACCCACTTCCTTTTTCTTCATGCGAGCCAACTCCCGCCCCAACGTTTCAATTCGATCCTTAGAACTCGCATCACGATCGAGCCAAGACCTTGAGGTAGAGTGCTTTTTGGCTCGGTCGGCCGATTCTTTCACCTTTGACCTCTTGCTCATCCTCTCGAGAAACTCCCAATCGTCGTCCTCGTGATTACTCAACAAAGTTCCATTACTCGTCGACTCAAGGTGGTTCCACGTCTCATCATCCAAACCCCTCACATAGCATTTAACCAATTCCCACTTTTCAATTTGGTGATGAGGGCACTTCTGGATTAGTTCTTTGTATCTAGTGAAGGCTTCGTGTAGTGGTTCACTCGAGAGTTGGCGAAAAGACCTAATTTCATCTCTAGCATCATCAGTTTTCGCCATCGAATAATACTTGCCAAGAAAAACCTGTTGCATTCCAGCCCATGTACGAATACTACCCGCCGGAAGTGTGAGAAACCACTGTTTCGCCTTATCCTTCAAATAGAACTGAAATAATCGAAGCTTTACCTCTTCCAACGCGAAATCATGCCCTCTAATCGTACTACATATGGCGGAAAACTCTGCCAAATTGGTATACGGTTCATCATTAGTCCTCCCATTGAAATGGGGGAGGATGTTGATGTAATGTGGCTTGCAATCAAACATTCTTCTCTCGCACACAATCGGTGAGTCATTGTCGGTGACCACCGGCCTAAAACGGTCATTAACGCCCCTTGGAGGTTGTTGACGACGACGTGGACTGTCAACTTCTTGATCTATTAGTCTTCGGTTATCTCTTCGATTACCACCTCTATCTCCACCTTGATTACCACCCCCCACGAATCGGGGAATCTGGTTACGGTTAGCATTGTTGTTATTGTTGTAATAACCGTCATCCCGGTTCCTTTGATTATTGTTTCGTGGCTGGCGGTTATTTCCATAACCATCATTCCGGACATTCCCCTAACCATAACCCTCATTGTTTCCCACAAAATTAGCATTTTGATTGCCAAAGTCCTCATACTCAAATCCCCAAGCATTATGAAAGTTCCCCACGTTATCATCTTCCCAAAAGTCATCTTCAACCCGCTCGTTGTAATTCCCACCGTCATCCGAGTACTCCGAGTGAATACTCACGTGTGCTGGCGATTGGTAACCGGGAACACTATATGGTTCATCGTCGGGGATTGCGTTCCTCAAATCAACGATATTGAAGAATGGGTCTTCATTCGCGGGATTGCCACGATCACAGTTACCTCTACGATCGGAGTTAACGTTTCGGTCATCAAGGTTGGTGGGTAAAGGGTTTTGTCGGTTGAGGTTTTGATGTGGAGGTGTTCTTTGGTTATTGTTGGGACCTCGATTTTGAAACGGTGGTGTAGGTGGTCTCAAATTGTTACCCGGTTGATCTTGCGGAATGTTTTGTTGGATGTTTTGATTGGGACGAAGGTTGCCTCGGTATTGGAATTGGTGTTGGTTGAGGTGTTGGTTTGAATTTTGGTGTTCCATTGAAGTGTGTTCAACGGATGGTGTAGATGGTGAATGGGTAATGGGTGGGTCGGAAGCAAGTGTTGCTTCCAACCGGTTGGCTAAGTTTCTTCGGACTACTCTCTCGATCTCCGGTTCGAATACCAACGATGAAATCCTCCCGGAATTCCTTGTATGCATGCACTACCTGTGGCCTGCACAAATAACACACCCCGCATAACAAGGAAACAAAAGAAAGTAACAAAAAGAAAATAAGCAACTTAAACAGTTAATCACGCAAATCAAACAAAAATCCAAACACAGAGCGCACTAACTCCCCGGAAACGGCGCCAAAATTTAATCGGAGTGTCTCGCTCCTGTCAAAGATAATATTTATAACCCTAATTACCCTTAACAATTAGCTAGTGGTAGTAAGGGGTTGAACCACGAAGAGTATGTGGTTTGCAAATGGAGTTTGAATGAATTGTAATAGTTGTCACTTTTATGAAGCTTGCTAAATTGTTTTTATGGTTTTTGTTTATTGGAAAGATGTTGAACAAAGTTCACTAAATTAATTGGATTGATTATCTACTAGAAATTAAGAAATGCAAGAACACAATTGATAACTTAAACAAGAATGAGAAAAAGGGTTCACACCCAGTTTCGGTAATTGCAAACCTAGGTTTCTACAAGTTTTAGAATTGACCTAATTGGATAAATGGTTAACGGATTTAGTGTACCGTGACTTAGGTGCCAATAACTATCAACATTCCAAAGAATGGACAAGAATGCACTTTGTAATCAACACAAGTAAATCCTAACCAAGATAACGCATAAGTGCACAAATTCATTTCACAAAGTCATAACTTTATCATCGTTCGACAATTTGCAAATCCAATTCAAATACACGACAATTATCAAAGGTGTTCAAAATCAAAACACAATTTGTCACACAAGTCAAAACTAAACACAAATCAAAACGCTAGATAATACAACTACCTACACCGGGGTGAAACCAAGGTGATTAGCCGCTCATGGTTGAAGGAACTTGATCACCGGATGGTTGGAACTCGATTTGGATCATCTTGAAGCTTGAAGAATGGAAGAATGGTTGATGGTTAGGGTTTCGGTGAGAGATGATGGTGAAATTGGTGATAATGATTCTTGATTCAGATGATGGAAAGGTGTTAGAGATGGATTGGAAGTGATGGTGGTGATGATATTAGGCTCCAAGAACAAGTTTCAAACTAAAAAACAAGTGTAACCCCCGTTTCTTGGTCAAAATTGATGTTATAACTCGTCCCCAACAACCCAAAACTCAATTTTCGCGAATCAGAGCAGTGAAGGGCGTCGCCGACGGCCCCCTGGGCGTCCCCGACGGTCCCTAGAAGTGCCAAAATCACCCGACGGCTTAAACGGCTGTTTACGGAGTAAATCTGCCAACAGACACTTCTGAGGGGCGTCGCCGTCGGCCCCCTGGGCGTCGCCGATGGTGCCTATAAACCTCACTTTTTGTTTTCTTCATAACTTCTTCGTTTTAGCTCCGTTTTACTCACCGTTTTCGCCCATGTACTCGTAATTCAGCACTCTATTATGCCATCTTCCAATATATTCGTTTTAAATCCATTAACATCCCCCAAAACACATCCAAACTTCGCGTCTAACCTGGTTTTGTTCATTTCACATCTCCGGTTGATCCCGTTTGCTCCCGGTGGCCTGTAAAGCTCCCGAAAAGCACCTTAAACTCCATTAATCCTGCAAAACACAAATCTAATTAAAAGTAGGCTATTCGGAATAAAAAGTCAAGTAAAAACTCAAACTTAGACACAACTGAATACCGTTATTCGACCACGTATCATTAGGGCAAGTTTCATCATATGGGTTGTGTTTGAATTAGGGTTTCAAAGGTTTATGTTTAGTAGTAGTTTTTGTTTGATTTGGTCTTGGTCACTACATAAAAGGGCACCTTTAGCGCCAGGTGTCGCCGCTATTGCCCTATTTTGTCGCCACTATTAATCTTTAGCTGCGACATGTGGCCGCTAAAGGGTCACCGGTATTGATGGGCCGCTATTGCCCAGTTTGGCGCCGCTATTGATACCGTCTCCGCTAATGCTCTTGCCGAAGAATTCGTAGGAAAGATCACCTGAGATAGATTGCCGGAGATACATAATGTGTGGAACTAATAAACCGTTTATCAAAAACTTGTCAGAACTAATAAATTTAAAGATTACATAACTTTTCATTCCAATTCTCATCTCAAAAAATGGATTTCTGAGCTTGTCGATATAGTTATACATTTTCTATACAAAACTTTACATAACTATACATTTTCTAAACAATAAAACGAAACTGGCCGGAACTTGAACTTGATGATGGCGGTTCAACGGTGTTCAACGGAGGTTAACGGAGCTTCACGGTGTTGGTGGTGTTTCTTGATAATGGTAGTGGTGGAGCTTGATAATGGTGGTGGTGGAGTTTGATGATGGCGGTTCAGCGATGGTTGACGGTGGTGGTGCAGCCGGTCCAATGGTGGCGGTGGAGCTTGATGATGGTTGTCCAACAGTGGTGGGTGGAGCTTCAGGGTGGTGGTGGTAGCTTCACGATGGTGGCGATCCGGTGGTGGTGGTGGTAGCAGGTTGTTGTTGTTGGTGAAGATGATGGAGTTTGGTGATTGTGTTTGTGGGTAATTGTGTTTCTTTAAGGGAGAGAAAGCAGGAAGGAGCCCAAACCGTTGGATCATCCTCTCATCAAGGACAGAGATCAGCTCTTTTCAAGCTTCACACGGATTGAATTTTAGCGAAGGCAGCTGTCGACGCTAATGCCTATTGTCTTGTCGCCGCTAATGCCCTTTAAATCCCAAACCGTTAGATCAGGATAAGGATCAACTGCTGGGGTTTGGTTTCAGACTCCGGGACGCGGATCGACCAATAGCGGTGACATTTCGCCTGTCGCCGCTAATGGTATCGCCGCTAAAAGTGGTAGTTTCTTGTAGTGGGTGTTAGTTGGTTCTTACTAGATCAATAGTATGCTTCAGGATTTTTATTTATGTTATCTGCATTTTTTTATTGTTTTGGATTATTTTGATGTGATTTCTTTATCTCTTTGCTGATTTGTTGAGTTATTTTGGTACCATTTTGGGTTGTTTCTATTGTTAGAGCTAGCCTTTTTGTATTCTTGAAATGTGAGTAGTTATTGATTTTATTCGTTCAGTGTAAATTGACATTATATCAACTGTAGTTGGAGGCAGGAACGTCGTCACATTATATCAATTATAGCTGGAGGCAGGAACGGAGAACGAGAAAAGGTATATCATTGATCTTAATGTTGCAATCTGATTTTGTACATAAGGGCAAATCCTATCAGTAAATTAGGATCATATGTTTATTTTGTGAAAGTGTGTAGCGGTTGGAATAATTTTTGGGGTTGTAGAGGTGCGGACAGATGGTTTATTATCAGGTTTTGTTTTGTTTTATTTATGAGTTGGTGTTAAACGAGGATTTATCTACTTTAAGAATGTCAAGGTTAAATACTACCCAATAATATGAATTTCTGATTTCTCGCATATTTGTTTGTTTCGTTTTAAATTGGTAATAACACCACCATAAAAGGTTTCTACATTCTGATTATTACATTTTATTTCAGGAAAAACTTAATTTAACACCTTTATGGGAGGATATTGTCTTCTCATTTGACAAAGAAGCTGCATAAAAATAACACCACCTGTGATAATACTCATGAACTTGTTTTTAGGTATGCTAAAATATTTACATGAACTTGTTAAATGACTCTTATATGAACTCTGTTTTCATTATAGAAACACTACATCTAGAATCAACATATGCAATCTTTTGTAATATGGTTCTGTTTCACGTTTATTTGTCACAATTATTATCAATGGTTATTTTGTTTATTAGTCAACCAAATTAGTGTTGACAATTTCTATATGTTAAATTAATGTAAGTTTTGGTTGTTTTATTGCAACATTTCTATTGTACCCTTAATTGGACGTCTAATCACATGAACTCATCTGGTCGATGGCAACCTGTTGGAGGTCGTTGGCATTATAATTTTCGACCTTGCGCCTAGAAGAGGATAAATAAAGATGACAACAGTGGCAGCGTAACTACCGTGATCTTTGACCGCGACAACACGATTTCATGGCAGATGGTATTGCCGATGTCAGAAAAGGTGTTTTCCGGAAAAAAGCAGAGCAAGTCAGGCATTGCATGTCCCTGATCTATCTGATTCCAACAAATAGTGTCGGCGGCTTTGACTTTGGTAAGTACTCGATCACCCATACTACTTCTTTCTCATTTTAAAAGCATTATGTTTTTTTTCTTTTGTAGTTTTTTATTTCATTTTGAGCATTTATTATGTGTATAAAACTTGAATTGATTAATTTGCAAGCATTTTGCTGTTTTGAGATGATAATATGGCGATTTAGGATGTGGTAATTTAGTGTATGTTGATTTTTGTTTATGTGTATGTTAGGATCTGAGTTTGGTTTTGATTGTGTTTTACGTTTGAATTAAGATGAAGATGAATGAGTTGTGCAGGGGAATTAAGATGGAAGCAAACTTTTCACAATCAAACAGGAGAATTGCTTTTAGCATACAAGTTTAACATCGAACCGAATGATTGAATTTAATTTCAACAACAATTACAATTTGCAAGTATGCAACAAACTCCCCCTCAGCCTGAGCTCACAGTATTTGTTCGTGCAGGAAGAAGATAGTGAAAGAGCTAATAGAACAGTACAGAGCACTGTTCTATTTATAGGCACGAGCAAACCACTGAAGCATCTAAGCTGACGTCACCATGAAAGTGACATCTAACCTCCTAACAAACTCTAACCTCTGATCTATACAACCTCTGCTATGCTAACTACTGTTATTACATTTCATTACATAAAGACATCTAAACTACTGCTGCATCCTTCCACTGATGTGAACCCAACAGTACTTGTCATGATCAGTAGAGCTTGACTCAAGGCAGTAGATTGAACAGCAGAGCTTTAGTCTTCCATCAGTCTTTTACTTGATCAGCAGTTTGTAGGTCAGCAGTTTGTACGATCACTAGATAGGAGGTCAGCAGATGTTGAAACCACTTTTAAGGGGAGAGACTTATATACATAACATCTGCTTATTCTGGATCCACTGCTCTGATCCAGTTTTGGCTTTAATTATCTGTTCCTTTGGTAGGGTTCAATCTCAACAATCTCCCCCTGGAACAGATAATGCCAAAACTCTTCATTATTTGTAGATCTTTATTGCCTCATCAGCAGTTCCCTTATTTGCCCTTTGAGTTGTAACTCAAAGGCCAGGGCATCTGTGTCATCATCATCCCTGCTAAGTGGAAGATCAAGGAGATCCTGCAAATCTTCAAGACTTAGGCCAAGTGCTTGTTCCCTTGTTATTTTCTTCACTTCTCTACTAGACTTGAACACTGTCAGTACGTGGGACTATTTGTCAGTTTTCCACTTTAGTACTTTTGAGCCTGGTGGGTTTCTTAGGAGATTTTTATTTGATGAGGTGTTTGGAGATGCTGGCCTATTGATGACTGTCTGAGCAGTACTTGTAGGTTGATCCAAACCAAGAGTCTCTAAAATCATTTTCTTTATGCCTTCTTTTACAAGGTCATCACCTTCTATTAGCTCTTGGATTGTTTCAGCACCCAACTGTTTTTGTGGCCTTCTTTTAAAGATGGCTGCACCAGCTGGAGCAGTGGATCTCTTGATTTGCAGCTTTGATGATCTTTTTGAAACCTCTGCTTTAGGGTAGTCAGGCTTTTGTGGAACTATGGGATCTTTATTCCTTAATTCCTCCAACCTTTTGTAGGTGGCCCTGACTATATCTTCTTTCCATCTTGCCACTTGATGTTTAGACTCATAGTCAGCAGCAACTAATTCCTCTTTCATTCTCTTCAGCTCTAGTGTCTTTTCAGGCACATTCTTTTTGTACTTTGACCAATCTGGAGGAGTGTGTTTGACCTTATTCTTTATCATTTCTTGAATCCTGGCTGCTTCTTGTTCAAGCTCAGGAATGGTCCACTCCTTGTACATATGCTTTTCTCCCTTGTACTTCTTGGTTGCCATGATGCTTTCAATGTATTCTTTTCTCAGAGTTTCATCTGCTCCCTCTGAGATTTACTGACATACATTTTTTTGCAAATTGTTCCAAGGATCTGACTTGTGTGAGCAAGTATTGATAGTTCTGCTGAATTTCTCTATCAGATTTCCCTTGTGTATTTCTTTTTGAGATATCCTCTGCTTGCTGAGCCTTGATTTTTAAATATCCTTCAATATTGTTAGGCCTGGGATATCCTTCAACTGATGACAAACTCCTTTTAGTAGGGTCATCCTCATAATAAAAGGACTTGATTTCTTCTCTGACTGCTATGAGCTCAAGAGGAAATTGAACACCTGCAGGAGCTAATGGCTTTTGAATCTAAGCTGATGAGAGAGGAACATGCTTGGGTATTGTAACAAGTGATAGAGGTTTTGAAGATGTTGGTGGTGGTGAAATGTCATCATCTTTTAGGATTAGCCTTCTCCTTTTTGGTTGAGGAGAGGCTGATGATATTCTGGGTGGATCATGGTGGTAGTTTGAGTGGCAGTGATTTGTGATTGACTAACAGTTGTTGAAACAACTGGTGTTTCAACCACCGTTGTCATTACAACAGATATTGTAACATCTGATGTCTTCTGCTTTTTGGCAGGAGGAGATGGCGGTGATGTTGTTTTTGGTGGTGATGGTGGTGGTGGTAAGGCAGTGGTTGTGGTGTGTGTTGAAGTGGTGTGTGTTGAAATGATAGCAGATGTTGAAACAACTGGAGTACCAGCGGATGTTGATACAGCAGGAGTTACAACAACTGTTTGGGTGGAGGTTTGATGTTGGGGGCTTTTGGACGATGGTTTTGGAGTATGCTTTGTGAGTCTGGATGGTGTGGACTTGGGTTCCCTCACTTTTCTAGTGGGATTTCTTTTTGGCACAGGATTTTGAACATCCTTTAGCCCAGAACAACCCTGCGCATTCTGCTCCATGTAAGCTCTTTTCTCCCAATTCCACCTTGACATATCCTTTGTCGCTCTGTCCCTTTTTACACTTGCTACTCCTTCATCAAGTGCATTTTGGGTAACATCAACCTTCTTGCTACCATCTGGCAAAGGAATTTTTCTGGTCATAGCATCCCTTTCTGGTTCAATGTAAAGACCATCATCTATTCCCTTCTTTTTCCACTCTTGAATTTTCTCCCCCTTTTTGGCATTATCTAGGGGTAGTTGATCAATAAAGAGAATAGTTGGAGGAGCAGTGCCAGTGGTTTTCAATAGATGGGCCTTTATAGCCTTGATGTCAGCTTGTGTGTTCTTGAACCTAGACTCCATTGTGTTTCTCAGCTCTTGGACATGTTTTGCATGTTGCTGATCAGCTATTTGTTTTTGTTGTTGGAGAAAAGGTTGGAAGAGGTTCCATATCTCATCTGCAGCAGATGCTTGTGGTGGAGCAGGTTCTTGAGGTGGAACAACAGTGGATTGCACCTTTTGTACTTTTAACAACTGTTGCAGCATTTCTTTGATTTCTGCAACAGAAGTATCCAGTTTTTCAACACGTTCCGTCAATTCCAGGTACTTTAAACCATCACCCAATTTAATGGGATCATCTGATTTCCCACTAGCAGTGGTTTTATCAGTGGTTGAGGTAGGGAGTGTACTCCAAACATTAACCACTGATGCCCCCTTTTCTTGGTACTGGGGTCTTCTTCCTTCAACACTTGACAACCTTTTGATGGTGCCAGTGGTCAAAACGAATCCACTGGTGGATGTCAGAGACTCAGAGGTGCTATGGAAGGAATTGCCTCCAAGGAAGTCTTATTGATGTAACCACTGTCCAAATGCAAACCAGTGGGTTCAGCACTTGTAGTGGCTGCTTCACTTGGATTACCACCAAGAGTTACTTGTAACTCGAGGGGTGTAACCTCCTCAGGCATTGTTGGTGGGTTAACTATGATTGATATATCAGACCCAGTCATTGGTTGAAGTATATTCTCATTGACAGGTGATTGAGAAGGACTGGTTTGTGCCTGGTTCAAATCAATAGCATCCAACAAAAGTTTAGTTGGTGGGAGAATTGTGGATGTGAGGTTTGGTGTAGAAAGAGAATTTCCCCCGGGCATTGGGCTGTGGATGATGGAAGCAAGTGATTCCAGAGCATCATATTGTGGTATCCCTATATGTACAACCTGTTCTTTTTGAGAAGAATCAGGAGGAGTTTCGGTTATGGGTTGAGATATTTGTACCAACTGCTGTGAGGAAGTAGCAGCAGTGGTTTCTTGTGACTTTTGTGCTGTCACTGGCAGTTGCTCTGGTATCTCATCATCCAGAGTTGCCTTTTTGATAGGTTTGGGGGGTTTTTGGATTTTCTTTTGTTTTGGCTTTTTGTGGATTGTAGGTGTGGGTTTCAAAGCAGTTGTTTTGCTACTTTGATCACCTTGAGCAGTGGGCTCAGCAGCAGATACGTGAGGAGCAGTGGTAGCTGCTAAATTCTGCTCAGGCACCTCTGCTTGTGTTTTGCAAGGTGTTGACATCCGTGTAAAAGTTTCAGCAGTTAAGTTGTGCATTTGAAAAGATTCACCTTGTTTTATTGCAGAAGCCTCATCCTTACCAAGTTTCTTTTCAAAAAAGTAACTTAGAAATCTTGGAAACAGTAAGAATGATTTTGTTTCAACATTTTTAACCAGATCATTAAAGATTTCCTGGGAATAATTAAAAAAAATTTTCTTAAAGAATAGCATATCCCAGATTTTGAATCTTTAACAGTATTTCATTAAAAGCAGTGGTTTTGTTTGAAACACACATTAGGAGGGTATGAAATAAAAACCCTGTTGCAGGAGGGAAGAAACCTTTTTGTAAGGTATCCCTCTTCATCATTGTGTCTGCATACCCTCTTTCAAGAAAGTCAATTTTTAACTCGTTTTTAGGGAAAGAAGTTTTACCTTGTTGATCATCAAGCTGAAAGACTTATGATATGGATTGTGGTGTGATTTGGACTGCTTTTCCCTATAGAGTAGAGTTAATGGCTATGACATCTTCGCCTTGTTTGTCAAGGGTGCAATTTTTCCAAAACTCTCTCTGGGTTTGCAGGTAAATGGGAGCATCTGCTGCAAGCAAAGTTTTGTACTTTGACGCAGACATGAGATCAATGATGGAATCAAAAGCATCGGTGGTGTCGAGTTTTGTAAGAAGACCCAAAATGTTGTGAGAGGGTTTGTGTGGAATTTCAGCGGGTTTGGCCTTTTGAGAGGCCTCTTTTGAAGATGATTTGGAAGTGGGTTTTGCAGATGACTTCGATTTTGTCATTTTGGAGATGATGATCGAAGAAAGTTGTGAAGAAATTTGAGGAAATGAGATGAAAAACTGCTTTGAGAAGAGAATTTTTAAGAATTCAATTCGACAGTAAAACCCTGTTTGGGTTTTGGATGGGGTTTTATAGAGAAAAGGTGAATGCTGACGTGGCAGCGATTACAAAAGAATTGACCACTATCTACTGCCCACATGCCAACCCCTGATGAAATGAAGGACAGTACTTTTATGAAAGTTACTGATGAAAGAGAGTGGTTACAACGGTAACAAATGGAAGCAGTGGATGATTTTCACTATCAGTGGATAGCATATCAGTGGATAAAACACTGATTTTGAACAACAGTGTTTACCAAGGAAATGAGAGAACATGGGATGACTTTCAGCAGTGGACAGACTTTGAAGTAGAGCAGACTTTTGAACAAGCAGTGGTTATGGTAAACTTTTAAGGATTTTAATGAAAACTTCATTTTTAGCTATTTTTAAGGATGGATTTTTGATTTTCTGAAAACATTTTAATGCTTTTATTCATAGAAAAACAAGATGTTGCTTGCTATTCCATGTTTAGCATGCCAATCCTAGAGACCAAGCTTTGAAAGGTGGATGTATCTAATGCTTTTGTGAGCACATATGCCAGTTGGTCTTTAGTTGGAACATGATGCAGAGAAATCAAACCTTTTTCATAGAAATCCCTCACAAAGTGATGTCTGATGTCGATGTGCTTGGTGGTTGAATGGGAAACTGGATTTTTGATGATATTTTCTGCTGCCTGGCTATCTAACTTAAGTGGTGTTTTTAAGGCAGTGATACCAAAATCCAGCAACTGATTTTAAAGCCACATGAGTTGGGCTGTACAGCTTGCAGCAGCAATGTATTCAGCTTCAGCAGTGGATGTTGAAACAGCTGCTTGCTTTTTGCTTTGCCAAGAAACCAAGCAATTGCCTAGAAACTGGCACCCTCCTGAAGTGGACTTCCTTGTGGTGTTACATCCGGCAAAGTCACTGTCTGAAAAGCCTGAAAGCTGGATATTCCCATTAGCTGGATACCAGATACCAAGTGTGGGAGCACCTTTTATGTATCTGAAGATCCTTTTTACAGCAATGAGGTTTGATTTTCTGGGAGCTGATTGACTTCTTGCACAGACACATGTTGCAAACATGATGTCTGGTCTAGATGCAGTTAGGTACAGTAAGGACCCAATCATGCTTCTATAAAGTGTTTGGTCAATCAGCTCATCCTTTTCATCAGACATGACAAGCTTATTTGTTGCCATGGGTGTGCTGCATGGTTTACAATCATTCATATCAAATTTATTTAAAAGTTCTTTAGCATATTTGCTTTGATGAATGAAAGTTCCATTTTGCATTTGCTGAACTTGGAGACCAAGAAAGCATTGCAGCTCACCCATTGCACTCACTTCAAACTCAGCTGTCATGAGTTGCCTAAACTCTTCACACATTTTATTACATGTGCTTCCAAAAATAATGTCATCCACATAAATTTGGACAATCATTAAATCCTTTCCTCTCCATTTTAGAAACAGTGTTTTATCAATGGTACCTCTTTTGAAACCATTTGTGAGCAGAAAGGTGGAAAGAGTTTCATACCAGGCTCTAGGTGCTTGTTTCAGGCCATACAAGGCTTTGTTTAGCCTATAGACATGATCTGGATAAAATGGATCCTCAAAACCTGGAGGTTGACAAATATACACCTCTTCTTGAATTGTACCATAGAGGAAAGCACTTTTGATATCCATTTGGAACACCTTCATGTTGTGGTTGACAGCAAAGGCCAGGAACAGTCTTATAGCTTCCAATCTTGCTACAAGGGCGAATGTTTCATCATAATAAATCCCCTCTTCCTGTCTGTAACCTTGAACCACAAGCCTGGCTTTATTCTTGACAACAATGCCCCTTTCATCAGTTTTGTTTTTGAAGACCCACTTTGTGCCGATGGGGCTTACATCTTTTGGCAGTGGTACAAGCTCCCATACTTGTTGTCTTTTAAACTGTTGGAGCTCCTCTTGCATGGCTTCTACCCAGCTGTTGTCTTTCAGTGCCTCTTGGTACTTGACTGCCTGATGAAGTGATAGAAAACCAGCAAAAAGACAAATGTTTTGGGTTTGGCTTCTAGTGAGCACCCCTTCATTGATGTTGCCAATGATTTGGTCAGGTGGATGAGATCTCAAGAAGATTAAATCTCCTTGGTATGGTATGATGGCATTTGTTGGTGAAGGCTGCAGATGTGTATCATCTGATCTAACCACTGCAGGTGACTTTGATGATCTAGCAGTGGCTACAAAAGGTGGTGGAATAGGAGGCAAAGGTGTGGACACATGCTGATTTTTATCCACTGTTTGAGGACTTTTATCAACAGTCCTTGATGATGTGGAAGCAGTGGTTAAGGGGCTACTTTGGTCAACAACTGTTGAGGTAGCAGTGGTTGAGCTTTGACAGCTGTTTTGAACATCTGCTGCTCTTCCCATTTTGACAGACTTTTGAGGGATGATGATTTCATACCCATAGTCTGGTGTTGAATCCTCTGATGGACCTGCACTGTTAGTCTTGACAGCAGTATTTTCAAAATTGAATTTATCAAGATCAAACAAATAAGCAGGATTTGCTGGGATTTTCATTGATGAAAGTTCATTGAATTTTACATTCAAGGTCTCCTCCACTGCTTTGGTCCGTGTATTAAACACTTTGTAGGCCTTGGCAGTGGTTGAGTATCCCAGGTGATAACCACAATCAATTTTCGCTGCAAATTTTGAGATGGAATCTTTTAAATTCAAAATAAAGCATGGGCAGCCAAATACTTTAAAGTATGAGATCAGTGGTTTGATTTTATACAGAATTTCCTAAGCAGTCTTTTTGTGCCTGGGGTTTATTAAAACTCTGTTTTGGACATAGCAAGCAGTGTTTACTGCCTCTGCCCAGAAAGTCAAAGGCAAACCTGAGTCAGCAAGCATGGTCCTAGCAGCTTCAATCAGTGTCCTATTCTTTCTTTCAACTACCCCATTTTGCTCTGGTGTTCTAGGGATGCTGTACTGCCTTACAATCCCTTTCTTCACACAGAAGGCATCCAACTCCTTATTTTTGAATTCTGTGCCATTGTCACTCCTGAAGACTTTTACTGGAAGGTCAAATTGCTTTTCAACTTGTGTCACAAAGTCTTGCAAAATGCCTGCAGTCTCATCTTTTGAGTGTAAAAAGAAAGTCCATGTAAACCTAGAGAAGTCATCAATAATAACCAAACAATATCTCTTCTTTTTGAGACTCATGACTTGAACTGGGCCAATCAAATCCATGTGCAGCATTTGCAAACACTGGGTTGTTTTGGACTCTTCAATGGACTTAAAGGAGCTTTTATGCTGTTTTCCTTTTAAACAGGAAACACAATGCTCAGGACATGAAAACCATTTTTGTGGTAAGCCTCTTACTAGGCCATTTTTTGAAATTTCAGTGATTGTCTTGAGATTTGTGTGCCCCAGTCTTCTATGCCAAAGTTCTGTCTCTTTGTTAGAGGCAGATGAGAACAGACATGCATCAGTTCTGGGACACTCTTTTGACATATCAACAACATAAACATTGCCACTTCTTTGAGCAACAAGTTTTGTTTTTCCAGTTTTTATTATTGCTTCAATCTTTTCAACCATTTCTGGTCCAACAATCCTACAACATTCCTTTATGAAGAATGACCCATACCCCTTATCACTCATTTGTGAAACACTTAGGAGGTTGAATTTTAGATTGTCTATCAGATTGACATTTTCAAATTTTACATTTCCAGGTTGTACTGTACCAGACCCCATAACTTTCCCTCTACTATTATTCCCAAAGGATATATCACCCTCTCCATGGATTTTGAAATCTTTGAGTAGAAGCTCCTTGCACATGAAGTAAAAGGATTAGTTCATTAGGGTTTCCAAAGCCAATAAGGCTTTGGATGGGGTCTCAACAGTGTCTGGGATGGATGCAGATTGATGGACAGTGGTTAGGTCAGGGGTTTGGGCAGTTTAAGGACTGTTTCTTTCTAACCACTATTGTGGGGTTTGACCAATCACCTGTTGATACCCAAAAGGATGCCTGTTCACTCTAGGTTTAGAGGGCCTTTTGTAGGTCTCATAAACGTGTGGAATCCTTTGGTAAGATGGTTGTCCCTTACCTCTTCTGTATTGATTGGCAGGGGGTGCATCAGTAACCTGAACATCTTTTTTGACAGATGTTTGGTTCAGCTGTTTTGTGACAGCTGTTTGAACTGGCACAAACAGTGGTTGGTTCTTGGTGAATTTGACAGATGATGTTGATGGACTCAAGGATGTTTTAGCAGTGTACTCATTCTTTTTCACATCAAAGTTTTTGAGATACACACATGCTTGAGTTTTGTGGTTTGTTTTACCACAGATGGTGCAGCTTTCAGCAGGAACAATGACACTTGTTTTGTTTAGATCATATGCTTTTAAATGGAAACAATCATTTGTTAGATGATTCCTTTTTTCACAAAATTCACAAAACAAGTTTTTGATCTTTTCTCTCTTTCTCTTTTCAGACTCCTTTGTAACAGAGTTTTTAACCTCTGTTGGGATGTCCTTGAGAGGAATAACTTTTGCTTTTGGAGCTTTAACACCATCAGTGGTTGTGAAATCCATGGGTTTAAAATTTTCAAGAATGTCACACTCGTCAGACCATGAGGGTTTAAATTGGTATTTCTCAATCTCCTCAAAAGTAGAGGATCCCACTGGTCTTTCAAGTGTGATTTTGTTACCAAGTTTATCAGTGATTTTCACTTCTTGGCCATTCTTGTTTGTGGGAATGAATTTTGTGGTTACATCAGTGGTTTGAACATAATTTTCAAAAGCAGTGTTTTCATCATCATGTTTTCTATAACCAACACCAAATTTCACATTCCTTTTAATCTGTTTTTCAAGCATTACCTCATATCCTTTATAAGATTCCACCCATTTTTCACATTTGATTTGGGTGGACTCCAACTCCTTTTTGCAAACATGGTATTTTTCTACCATAGTTTGGAGTTGAGTTTTGGTTATGCTCTGCTCTTCTTTGAGGCTGCTGATCTCTTTATCTTTTTCAGCCAATTTGTTTCTAAGTTCTTTTAATGACTTTTCAAATTTGACTTCATCAGTTAAGATTTTATCCCTAAAGTTTTCATTTACCTCTTTGATGTTAGCAAATGCAATAATGCATTTGTCTGAACACAGTATTTCAAGAACTTTAGATGATACCTTGGCAGCAACCATCATAGCACAATCACATTGATGATCCTCTTCATCATCAGCTCTTACTTCTTTCTCACCTGCTTTCTTCTCTTCCTTGTCTTCTTTGGACTAGGGGTCGGACAGTGGTTCAATCAGGGTTTCTGAATTTTCTCCCAGCAGTAGTTCACCAGCAACTGCAATAACCACTGCTTCAGTCACCTCATCCACTGTTTCAGCACTTAGTTGTTCACCTTCAGTTTCTACCCCCTTTGTTATTGACTCTAATGCCATCAAACAAAATTCATCATTAGAAGGTTCATTAAAAGCATAGAGTGCAAAATTTTCCTCACCAAGCTCATCAGGCATGCTGCTCCAGTCAACAAAACCTTGGGTGAAAAAGCTTTATTGATCTGGTTGTACCACTGTTAGAGCAGCTTGTTGAGGTGCAACAGGTTGCACTTGTGCCTGAGGGACAGGGGTTTGAACATACTGAATTTGTGGAACAGTGGTTTGAACATAATGCACAGGCACAGGGGTTGCAGCATAGTGAGCAGTGTTAACATGGGCTGCAGGGGTATATTGAGTATAGTGCACAGTGCTTTGATTTTGTGGTCTAGGGTTTGAGCTAGGATGAGTTATTATTGGACCAGTGGTTTGACTCCTGCATTCCCTAGCAAAATGACCTAGCCTATTGCACTTATAGCACTTGATTTTTGACTTATCTAACCCCACTTTTAAATTCCCATGTAACCCTGGAAATTTTCTCCCTATTCTTTTGTAGAATTTGCTTGTTCTTACACTAAGCAAAGCCAATTGATGCAAAATGTCCATCTCTTCTAAGTCAGTGGGATCAAAGTGTTGCAAATCATTGAGTTCAAAGCACAAGTTATCTGACATCTGGTTTTCACGATTTGCAGTAAAAGCATAATTTGCAGAGTGAGGATCAGGGTTGTTAAAATTTCCACCAGCAGTTATATCAATAAAGTGATCATAACCCTGATCCTTACCACTGCTACCAGATTCTTCCTGACCAAAAAGAGGTGTGCTACCGAGTGAATAATCATCAGCAACTTTGCCAGACTCTTGCAACTTCTTTTTCTGGTTTAATTCCCTTTCATAGGTGAGGAGTCTACCATGAAGTTAGGTCAGGGTCAGATCTTTGAACTCAGCAGAGTTTCTAGTAACAAAAGCTTTGGTATCCCATTTTCTGGTAGTGATCTAAGGAACCTGCTATTTTGAGTTGAATTTGGAAATGTTACTTTAACAAGCCTTAGTTCACTAATGAGACAACTGAATCGCTCAAACTGCTGAGTCAATGATTCACCCTTGATGTGACAAAATGTTTCATACTGCTGATTCAGAATTTCCCTATTGTTTTCAATAACTTCTTCTGTTCCCCCAAACTGTTCCTTTAGTGCATCCCATAGCTCTTTGGCACTGTTACAATGTAACAGTCCAGCATAGATCTCATTGGGTAATGCAGATGCTTTGATGCTAAATGCTTTGGCATCGAGTTCGAACTTTTGAAAATCAGTTTCAGTATAGTTTTTAGTTGGTTTAGGAACGAACTTCTTTGCATCCTCAGCACTTGGCACCATAGGAACATGGGGACCAAAAACAACAGACCTCCAACATCCAGTATTCTGTTGAGCAAGGATGTGACCCATCCTTCTCTCCCAGATGTTGTATTCATTACGTTTAAGCATGGGTGGTTTGAAAAGAGAGCCAATGTTATTCTTATCCTCTTGTGATTGTGACGTCATCCTGGTTGTTTTACAGGCACTGATTAATCAACTTTGATGGTGATTAAACCTTGCTCTTTTTTTCAACGAAACAAACAAACTATCAGTACCAACTATTAAGAGCTGAACTATTTATGTCAAAATGATTGTTAAATCAAATTTGACTGTCCAAGCTCTGATACCAATTGTTAGGATCTGAGTTTGGTTTTGATTGTGTTTTACGTTTGAATTAAGATGAAGATGAATGAGTTGTGCAGTGGAATTAAGATGGAAGCAAACTTTTCACAATCAAATAGGAGAATTGCTTTTAGCATACAAGTTTAACATTGAACCGAATGATTGAATTTAATTTCAACAACGATTACAATTTGCAAGTATGCAACAAACTCCCCCTCAGTCTGAGCTCACAGTATTTGTTCGTGCAGGAAGAAGATAGTGAAAGAGCTAATAGAACAGTACAGAGCACTGTTCTATTTATAGGCACGAGCAAACCACTGAAGCATCTAA
Organism: Helianthus annuus; assembly: GCF_002127325.2. Classification (NCBI taxonomy): domain Eukaryota; kingdom Viridiplantae; phylum Streptophyta; class Magnoliopsida; order Asterales; family Asteraceae; genus Helianthus; species Helianthus annuus. The sequence continues at coordinate 158,879,707 of NC_035444.2, forward strand.
GCTGACGTCACCATGAAAGTGACATCTAACCTCCTAACAAACTCTAACCTCTGATCTATACAACCTCTGCTATGCTAACTACTGTTATTACATTTCATTACATAAAGACATCTAAACTACTGCTGCATCCTTCCACTGATGTGAACCCAGCAGTACTTGTCATGATCAGCAGAGCTTGACTCAAGGCAGTAGATTGAACAGCAGAGCTTTAGTCTTCCATCAGTCTTTTACTTGATCAACAGTTTGTAGGTCAGCAGTTTGTACGATCAGTAGATAGGAGGTCAGCAGATGTTGAAACCACTTTCAAGGGGAGAGACTTGTATACATAACATCTGCTTATTCTGGATCCACTGCTCTGATCCAGTTTTGGCTTTAATTATCTGTTCCTTTGGTAGGGTTCAATCCCAACAGTGTACTAACACACTTATCCTGTTTATCAGGGCTTAGCTAAGGAAATCTGGAAGTTTGTTCTATTATTTCTGAATTTGAACTTCACCTTTTTTTTTTTGAAAGAGTGCATTTTGAATTTTGAGATCCAGGTTCGCAATTGGAGTCTTCATTGATATTTTTCTAAGCATCTAGTGATTGTTTCCTTGGCCTCCATGGTGGTGGATCGAATTAAAGAAGGATCGTTTTGGTGGGCGATTAAGAGTGCTAAAGTTCCGAGTTTATCGCAGCAAAAATTGGAGCAGGTTTGATGACCCGGGAATCATCTAGGCATGTTGTTTGCTTTTTGGGGGGTTTGTATGTCGTTTTTGCTTTTGTTGTAAGGGGTTTTTGTGGCTAAGATTGAGAAAAAAAGAACAAATTGAGTCAGTTTTGCAATGTTCTTAAGGCATGAAATGGGGGTATACAGTGGCTTTTAGGTGTGTGGTGAGGGTGCGTATATATGGTAGCATGACTTCAAGTGATCACATTTGTGAAGGAATTTTCTTTTGGTTCCATGATGATGTCAACGGTAATCGAAATTTCCTTTTGTTCGGTTTACTTTAATTTCTTTTTATAATGTAAGAATTAACATTTTATAATAATAATAATAATAATATTCTTATAGTATATGTAAATAGAGTAATTGGTGTTGAAATATATACGCATTGTCGGTAGAAAATCGACAAAGTTTACACAAGAAAAGAATAGATCAATACCTTGGAATACAACTCTTAGGGGACATGCTGCACTTTTATACGTTGCGATTAATGATTAATGCATTAAATATCTATATGTATATATATTATGGATGAACACGGTATCTTTACCGAAATTCGCCAAATATGGATACCGGTCCCGAAAATGTACGGTATAGTACCGGTGTTTGAAGGAAAAAAATACCAGTACCGTATCAAACCGGTACCGAAAACACTAAAAAGTGGGTATTCGATGGTACCGGTACGGTACGGTACCAATATCTGGTATCAAATGCTCATCCCTAATATATTAATATATATATATATATAGATAGATAGATAGATATATATATATATATATAGGGTAGGGCTATATAGAAAACCCTATATATATATAGAAAAACGTAGAAAAACCCAACCTCCCGACATTTTTTTTTGAAAAAAATAACACATGTAATATACATGTTTTTAAGAGTTTTGGGCCAAAAAAATCAAAAAAGCGCCGAAGGAATGATTTAAAAAAAAAAATCAGCAAGTTTCTGTTTTTTGTGCCTAACACATGTTAGGCAACCGGACATTGCTTGAAATTTGTTTATTTTTTTTTAAAACATCCCTTCGGCGCTTTTTTGTTTTTTTGGCCCAAAACACTTTAAAACATGTATATTACATGTGTTATTTTTTAAAAAAAAAAATGTCGGGAGGTTGGGTAAAAATGGGGGGAGATTTGAGTTTCCAGAGTTTCCTAAAATTTTGAGGGTTTTTTGTCTAGCATTACCCTATATATATATAGTGGAGGGTTCAAATGAGAAGAAATTCTTTGTAAGAAGAAAAAAGAAGAAATTTCAACCAATAGAAATGCTTCATTAGACTTCATTTAATATTTGTACTTAATGTAACTATAAGGGTATATTAGTAAACTTACATACATCATTAATTGGTAGTTTCATCTTTAATAATTAACTATATTAAATTTGTAACTTATTTTTAAGATATATATTTTTCACAAAAAGTAAAAATAAAATTTCATTTATAGTGTAGGATAAATACGAGGCGTGTAGGATAAATTACGAGTTGTGTAAGATAAATTTCAATATGTGTAGGATAAATTTCGAAATGTGTAGGATAACTTTTAATGTGTGTAGGCAAAAATATTTAGTGTGGAGGATTATAGTCTTAATGACTAATTAATTAGTCAAACATAATAATAAATGAGACGAGAAAAAAACTATTTAATGTTTTACAATTATACCCTTTTATTCTTTTTCTTCTCAATAAAATTTTCTTCTCAAATGAACCTTCCCCTATATATATATATATATAGGGGAAAGATAAATCGATAACCCATGTGAGTTGAGAAAACCCAAATAAACCCTATGTAACATTTTTATTTTTTTTCTAAAAAAATAGGGAATGCAATATAAATGTACACGGACCTATTTATGAAAAAAATGAAAAAAACGCTTACTAGTTTTTTTTTTTAATGTTGAAAATTTGTATGTTACATTTTTTTTGGACATATATATTATGTAACCTGAAATTTTTAACATTTTTTAAAAAAAAAACTACTTGGTGTTTTTTTGTCTTTCTTTTTGAAAAATGTTCAAATATATGTATATTACATTTTCTATTTTTTTAAGAAATGTTTCTTGAGTTTACATGGTTTTTTTACAAAGGTTTTCTGAGTTTTCTCAACTCAAGTGGGTTTTCGATTTATCCTTCCCCTATATATATATATATATATATATATATATATATATAGAGAGAGAGAGAGAGAGGAGGGGGAGAAGAGACTGAAATGGTGTATCAATATTAACACCTTATGATCAATGCCTTCACAAGTGAGTTAACGAGGTCAAATTTAATTTTAAAGATATTAAATAAAGCTACTGAAGTCATTTTCCCTTTGCAAAGCAGGTTAGTCCCAAAAAGGATAAAAAATCATATGCTTGTGTGATTGAAGAAGCAAGAGTTTGACTCTACTAATCAGGCTGCAATATATATGATTTCAATAGTTTATAATAAAAGGGGTATAAAATGGATAGTATCTTTTGTTTGGTATGTTGTTATACATAATTAGAGACCGTATCAAAGCCTGTTGGTATCTTATTGTAAAGATGTGATCCCACCTGTGTCTATTTGTTTCATTTTGATATGTTAAGTAAGTAATGGAAGGTTTCTCTCATATAAAAGTTATGTCAAAACTTGTAAATAATATAATTACTTTGGGACCACCCGTGTAACACATGAGTACTTAGACTTTTAGAAATAGAATTTTAGAGATAAAATTACAAGTAAAATATCTCTTCAAAACATTTTACTTAACTTAATAAAGTTACAAAGATACGAAGAATAGCAAGCCACAAATTATAAGTTACAAGTGGTTCATATAGTTAAGTTCTGTTCAAATTGTCAAATGAAAATGAGTACAAAACTAAGGTATATGTGCTCACGTTCTTTCTGAACAAACTTAGAAAGAGGGAGGGCCTTATTTTTTTAAGCAAATGAATACATGATAAAGTTGGTCAGTTGGCCATGTATTCCAAGTGCCGGTAAAGTAAGCAAGCAAGTAGTTAATCAGTTTCATAGAGAAGAAACTAAGGTAAGATCATGTGTTTTATCTTATTGTTGGGTGAATTATTTGATCACTAGGTTATTTTCTTTATATATTTTATAGATCCGTGAATCAGTAGTTTAGATCAATGTAGGTTGATTTCCATTTTAAGTGGTTAGAAATTATTATTTGAACGATTTGGGTTATGTTGTTTACAGTGGGTCAAATGGGTAAATTCTAAAAAAATAACTAAAACTGTAACGGATCAAATGGTTTGAACCAGGTATGTTATAATAGTAACGGGTCACACGGGTAAACCTTAAAAAATAACTAAAACTGTAACGAGTCAATCAGTTTTGTCATCTATTTTGTTTGGAGTGAAATGAAGGGAGTCGATAAGTTTCTAGATGAATTGATCGTCTGGAGGGAGCTACCTGGTAATTTCTGCTACTACGAGCCTCATTATAATTCGTTTATGGGTGCGTGTGATTGGGGCCATTCAACATTGATGGACCATGCTTTCGACAAATGTGCACACATATACACATGAGTGCGTTAGTATTGTTATTAAGTTGTTAATATTTATAGACTTTGGTTTATTACTTATATATGATGCTTGGAGGCTGGAGCATCTGAAGAAGGCTATCAAAAGTTGGTTTGTACTTGAGACAACCCGTTTTTAAACATGGTCAATTGTATGTTGTTTTAACAAGGGTTAAAACACGAGATGGAGAAAAAATACTAACACTTGACAACGACAGTAAACCTACGAATAAAATAACTAATGTTGTTTATAAAGAGATCTTCAATTAGTTGTGATTTTTTTTTTGTCCTATTCATGTATTTCAATTATTTCGTAGACTCTCTAACATTTTCGTTAATAATTCAACGTATATAAAATTATAATTTTCACTTCACAATTTTAAAGGACTTAGTTTTCCTATTTAGCCACCCGTGTAACACACGGGTACTTAGGGGAGTGGGGGTGGTCACTAGTGATAGAAATTCCATCACTCACAATATCCAATCAAGTTCCGCTATGTCATCAACCATTATTTCATCACTCACAACCTTTTTTAGTGGCGGTGCTCATCACTCACAACACCCAACAATAAACCCCCACACCCCTCACATGTTCCATCACTCAAACCTTATAACGCGTAAATTTTATCACGCCAATAATATATCACGCATTAACAATGTTGGTGGCGGTGGAAATTCACCAAATTCCACGCGTTATTTTTTGCTATCACGAAACTATAACTTGCCAACCCCACTCCCCTTAGACTAGTAAATAAATAAACATCAATCAATCAATCAAAACAAACATAAACTACATTAAATATGTTTATATCCATATCATTAAATATGTTTATTTTTATTTATATCACTATTAACAAGTATTTATATCCAAGTTTAACTTATATTTCAACACTTTAGGCATTATAAATTTAACTAAAATCAAGCTTAATGTTTTCCTCCAATTACACACCAATCTGTTTTCTTTATTCGTGTAACTGAGAAGTTCATCTACAAAAACAACAAAACACAAATTACAGTATTACGCAAACATTCAACATGGGCCGGCTGAAAACTTCAGTTGATACATGGGCTGGCTGAAAAATTAATGGAACTTGGGCCTGTTGAACGGTGGGCACATGTAGAGATGGGCATAATACCCGGTTCCAAACCCGGACCTGTAGAACTGATCCGGAACCGGTTCCAATTCGTACCCGGTACATAGGAGAACCGGGTCCAGGTTCAAAAAACCTGGTGGTTCCTACCCGGTTCCATTTTTTCCCATAATAAATGGGTAGTACCCGGTTCCGAACCCTACCCGGTTTATACCCGTACCCGGTTCCTCTGTTGTACCCGGTTCTACCAGTACCCGGTTACTCCAGTATACCCAGTATTTTTGTTACCGTTGGAACCAGTTCTATCCGTTGCAAACTCATTAATATGCATTAAATGCCTAATATATCCGTTGGAACCGGTTCTATCCGTTGCAAGCTCATTGATTTGTTTTTGTAGTAGTAAACTAGTAGTTGAAGGTGAAATGAAGAACCTAGGGTAATAATGTGAGTGAAGGGTGAGAATTTGGGGTTTCATAGGAAAAAAACAATTTTTTTAATATAAAATCGGTCCCAACGGTCATATACCCGTTGGAACCGGTTCCAAATAGTGATATGCAGCTTTTGGTTTGAAAGTACCCGAAAGAACCGGTTCCTGTCAGTACCCGGAATACCCAGTTCCAAACTGTACCCGAACCCAGTTCGAAAATACCCGTAACCGGTTATATCGGTTCTGTTTTTTTATACTTCTACCCGGGTTCAACCCGGACCCGGTTCCTTAGTGTACCCGGTTCCGGGTATTCAGAATACCCGATTATGCCCATCTCTAGGCACATGCCGACCTTGAAAACTTAATGGAACTTTATTATTACAGTAGTAGTCGCAACTTATTTTGACTCGTTTGATTGTCTAAGTGAAATCCATCACTTTATTAACCCGTTTCGGTTTCTATAAGCTTAGCGAGAACTAGTAACTCTTTTGTCTCGGTGAACAACTTGCTGTTTGCAAGATTACCTCTAGAAAGCATCCATAACGCCCTCGCACAACACGTTTTCAACTCGAGATTCAACTCAGAGAGCTCGTTTTCCCTCTCTTTCCTGTTAATCGACCACGTCGTTGTCGCAGACGACGAATTCGCCATCATCGAAATATCCGACTCCGTTATAGGAACAGGTTCTTTATTTTCTGTTATGACCTTTTATAACTTTTACCTATAAATCTAAAATAAGTTAGCAGTTGATCATTGATTGACTGTATTTGATTACCAATGAAGGGGGTGATTGTATTTCGATTGTGAGTGGATCACAAGGTGTTCTAGCTACTGGTATAACATGCGGACCTGGTCATGGAATTAGGTAGATATGTTACGTATTTTCTTTTTTAATTTCATATATCCTCTTAGAAACTTTTCATATATATCTAACAAAAACGAAAAATATCATATATGCCCCTACAAAAACTAAAAATATCATATATGCCCTTAGAAATCCACTCACTACTTGATGTTTTTCTATAGATTAGTTGTTATTTCATTATTACTTGTAAATTCATGACCCTCCTTGTTGTTTATAACAACAAGTGCAGTGGTGAACAATAGAGGTACCTAAACGGAAGCTTTGTTCTTTCTACCTCATGTATGAATTCTATGACACAAAGAGGTGCCTAAACGAAGCCGGCCCTGAGAATTCGTGTACCCTGTTCGAGCTCGAAAAAATGTGCCCTTGGACCTTATCGAAATTGGGTATTTGGCCCACTAAAGGTCTAAACCTAATGCCAAAGGGGTTAATTACTAACCTAAACCATAAGAATTGTTTTGTAAGGAGGGATATGTTGGTGTTTGTATGGATGTACCCGATTAAAAAAAATATTTTACATATACATATCGGGTTTTTTTTCATAAAAAAATGTGCCCCTCGAAATATCGGGCCCTGGCCGGTGGTCCTCCCCGCCCACCCCCAGGGCCGGCCATGTAAACGAAGATTTTAATCTTCTACCTCATGCTTGAACTATTGGACATATTAATACATATTATATAACCTATATAATACATAAACATATTATCCGAATAATCGAATCTTTGATGATGAATTAGTGTTCATATGTCAAGGTACTAGATTATATCACCCTAGACTTTGATAACTTGTCACGATTCTAATTGAACCTTGTTCCATGAAAACATTTAAACTCCTTAAACTCCTTAGAGTTTCCTAGTGTCAAGAACAAGTATCATATGTACTAGGTGATTATTTTCATATATTATATTCTTATGTTTTAAATTCCGAATCTCGACTCTAAACCTATCTTGAACTTCAACCCTTATACATTTGATCTCCTAATCTCATTGCTCGTAAACAATTGGATAATCGGAAAGCATATGCAAACTTTGTGAGTATACTCGAATTCCCCTCTTTACGTTCACAATCACAACCGAGGAGCGCTTACTACCCAAACCATATCAAAATTGATTCTGTGAATGCCCAGAAGAACGATTGAAGAAGAATATTCTGCAGAAAAATAATCGATTGGAGTATAAATAACGAACTGCATAAGAACAATGGAGAAAATAAAGAACAAATCACAGTCAGAAGGTCGATGATAGTAGAAGAATGAACTGTGAAAAGACGACTTTTGCACATGTAATCCCTCAGCTCTTGGCAACTTCAGAAATAGCCCCTCAGCTTCATCAACTTGACAACATCAGTCCAAACTTTCCAAGCAGCAAATCCATTCAGCATCAAGTTTATAATTCCTCACACAAACACAATGGCTTATTACTATTATTGTATCTAAATTAGGTAGCCGTTCGCAATGGCATATTACTATTATTGGGAGGAGGCCCTGATTTATAAAACGGACCAGACCAGACCACACCAAATCAAATCGCTTGAACAAAAAAATGTTCACACAATTCAACATAACTTCATTCACAATGCTAACAAACTATAAAAATTGACATAAATACATAACATATAGTGTTTATGTGAATACATTTTCTATCTTTCCTTTCTTTTCTTTTTCTTCAATGGCGCTCTTAAACTCGAGATGAGATGAATATACACCACAAATTTAGTAAACCGAAAAGTCAAACTACCCATTTTCAGAAACAATCACAAAGGAAGTGGTTCAAACCCATTATCAAATAACAAATCACCACAATCTTGTAACTGGCACTGTGCAACAAGTTCGTGTTCTTCAAATCTTCGTTTTATAAATATCACAACATATGTATTACCTTCTTATCACCACCTCCACTACACTAGATAACTCCAAATATTTCATGGTGAAAAAGGTTCACCTTCTTCACTTTCTGAATCTTTGGACAAACCATTTGTGATACCTGCTGGATAGATGATCCCCACAAATTAGTCCAATTACTAATTTATTCTTCTGATGTATTTGTCAATGGGATTTATGAGGTTATATTAGGTATCACAGAATTATATCTTTTTGAGTCAGCCATGGCCATGCTAGATCATAAATGGGCCATGTTGAGCCTTAATAGTTAGATAAACTTTATTGGACCAGACTAAATCTTAAAGGACTAGAATGAGGGTTGTGGCGAGTAATACTAGATCATACTAGACGATAATAGATCATTCACATCTCCATTGACCATGTTGGCTGTTGGCATGATGGCTCTAAATGGACTACGAGTGTTTTATTAGGTAATATGAGTCTTTAAGATTTTGTTCAGGTTACAATGAGTGATACTATATTATAATGAGCTACAATAGACCATATTGAGTCTTGATAATCATAGTGGCACTTAGTGGACCACTGTAGACTTTATGAAGCCACATTATAGCTTAAAGGGTGACACTGGTTATAGCGAGGCATGTTGGATCTTATAGGACAAATAATAGTTCATACATATCTTAACCGACCATATTATGACTATTGTCATGATGACTCTTTGATGAACCATGTTCGTTTTCTATCAACGGATTATAGTCAAACATCATCCAAGTAATGACCATCAATTCAATAAATCACTAAAACAATTTATAAAAAAAAATTCATTTAATATTTAGTTATAAACTAATTAAAACACTCTTATTAAACTGCCGAGTTTCATTGTGTTTATATTATTCTCAACTTATCATTAGATGTTTTATATGGAAGTCTTGCAATAAATTGAATATGGAATAAAGTAACCTCTATTAAGTGTATCATAGTAAAAAAGGACTTCACGTATTTCATTTGAATGAATTTATTCATTCATTCTAAGGTATTCAATTACAATGGTTTTCTCTTCTTATAGTTACAATCAAGTGCAACAATGATTACAAATATCCGCATCAAAACAACTGAACGATACAGTGTCAAGTACAATTATGAAATGTAACCCTCATGTGTTCAATTACTACACAAATAGAAAAACCAAATCAAGAAAACAGGGTAATAAGATCGAATAACCAAGAAGCAACAACAGCAATCGAAAGAAAGAATTAGAAGCCTACCTTTCCTTTAACATTCCATGAACCAGGCTCGGTCCGCCATTGTCGTCAGAAATCAAGCTAAAGTCAACAAGTTTACAGAATCAAGCTGAACAAATCATGAAGATTACTTTGTTTTCACAATATGTGAAATACAGAGCTAAAGTCAGAAACAGGTTTGACTACATGTAATCCTTTTTTTGGCCGAATGACTATTTGATTATTTGCAAAAAAATAATAATAATAATAAATAAATAAATAAAATTACAATGATATGAAAAGAAAGTCAGTCGGTCAGCTCATAAGTTAAATAGTGAACATCTGTAATAATTGCCTACACATAGAAAAAGTGGAAGACATTTGCATTAAGTTTGAGAAACTTGATGTTAAATGTAATCGTTCGTTGATCCATTACTAACACCATGTGTAGTGGTTTAGCCAAATAATGCCCCCATCATGGGGCATTATTCGACACGTGGCAGTCCAGTCAGCATGGGGCGTTATTGCAAAAGTGGCGTAGTGGGAATAATGCCCAAATAATGCCTCTTCCAATCATTAAACAAAAAAAAAACAACCTAGTTTCTCATTGATGGGTCAAACCCAGTCAACCATTCCACAAACCATTTTAGGCGTTTTATATATAACGCTAAACCAATTTTTTTTCAAAAAACTGCCCAAAAACGCCCTATGTAATGGTTTGGGGGGGGGGGGGGCGTTTTTTTGCAAATAACGCCCCACTACGGGTGGTCTAACAACTGAAAATAAATATCACAACTTATATATAACCTTCTTATCACCTCGACCGGTGCACTTATTGACTCCAAACCTTTCATAGTGAAAAAGGTTCACCTTGGACTTTCATCAAACACCTGGCGGGCGTTCTATTCATCCACTCCACAATCGCCACAGAAGAACGCTGATTAACGGAGCCATATCAAAATCAATTCTGTGAAGACCCAGAAGAACGATTGCAGAAGAATCTTCTGCAGAAAAAACAATGGATCAGGGTATAAAGAACGAATGGAATCAGAACAATGGAGAAAACAAAAAAAATCACAGAAGCTATTGGAGAAGATGGTGTCACTAATCCGTTATTGTGAAAATAGTTAAAAAATGATTGTGGTGTATGATTACATTGCATGCCCATGGGACTCTACGTGAGCATCATTACAAAACCCAAAACCAGCTTATAGAACCGAACAAGCATTAAATTGGTCAAACATCTAGATACCTATTGAGGCATTTAGGTGAGCGGAGTGGGTCGGTAAACACGTCGGTATCGCGGTTTACCGATCGGTAACACCGTCGCTGTCCGTGTTTACCGATCGGTAATGAAGTGGGGCGGTGAACCTTCACCGATTCGGTGAGAGGGAGGGAAGGGCGGAGAGATGAGTGCGTGGTGGGGTCCATTTCTTCTCAACCAATCACACATTTTTTCCTTTTTTTAAGATAGTTTACCTAAACCCCATTAGGTAAACCACTGCCAATGTTTTTGAGTATTCGGTAACTTATTTAGGTGAATTGACATGGCAATGTGTGATTGGTTGAATTAGGAGTTTACCTATTTGGAATAGGTAACCACTCCCTTCACCCTTATGACTTCAAATGATTAAAACAATAGAAATCAAAGCCATCTAATGAAATTGTAGCTAAATGATCATCAATCGTGTCACTGCCACTATGCAACCAGCTCGCGTTCTTCGAAATCTTCTTTTTATAAATTTGCATAATATCTTGACCCTTGAGCATTCTTAAATGTCAACTTCTGATGATAGCTCATAAGAATCAAGACTTTGATCTTCTAAGGGTTGACCTTGGTTCCATAGATATCCGTTATTGATCGAGTCATCAATGGACCCTGTTGCACTTGCGGTGCATCCTGGTTGGGTTCTGGACCTTCTGGTGGTTACTAGACCTATTGCAACTGAGTACAGGAAAAAAAGTAGGGCATGAGCAAACTTTGGGTTGGACTGGACCGGTTAAGCAAAGCATATTTGGTTTGGTCCTCGGTTTTATTTGAGGTGAATTCGGGTTCGGTTTGGTCCCTAAAAATTGAAATATTATACATCTTAGTATAAAAATCATATAAGGTCCTGGCCCAATCCGATATCAAACCAACCCGAAAAAACGGAGATCGACCCACCTTATGTCGTTCCAGAGCCTTTGGTGACGATTTTCAAAAAAAAAAAAAAAATTGGGTTTGTGTTTGATTTGGTTTCAACCCCACATACACCCCTAAAAATAAGTACATTAAAGATATTTGAAATAAACCATTTTTTTATAAACCGTTTATTGTTCAATTTAAAATCGTGTAAGTACTATTTTTCCAATTCCTCTTTTGATCGAGTTAAGCCCCATGTCGGGCGTGTGTCTAATTCGTCTCCTATGCATCTTCAATGTGGGATTTTTTTTAAGTCTCCATTGATATCCGACTCTAATACCCGTTGATATGGATACAAACAAGATTGGATAAAAGAAGAAAGAAAGATATGAAGATTCTTGGATCAATTCTGTGATATTCATTCATAAAAATAAAATCGCCTTTCACAGGCTTACAATCCAAAGAAAAATAAATGAAAAACACCCACTAACTCCTACTAATGAGTAATGAACCCATTATTAACAACTGAAAATAAATATCACAACATATACATTACCTTCTTATCACCACCTCCACCACACTATAGATGACTCCAAACATTTCATAGTGAAAATGGTTCATCTTCTTCACTTTCTAAATCTTTGGAGGAGCCACTTGCAATACCTTGTAGTTAGATGATACCCACAAACGATTCCAATCACTAGCCCACTTACAAAACCAATAAGTATAACAACCCAATCAATTCCATTTGGGAAGTCGGAATTGGTATCTTCTTCTAATGAAACTTTTGGAGGCTTTGATGCTTCTGAATCCCCACATTTCATAGATAAAGGCAATCCACACAATGCATTTCCCATGTAAGAATTGTTCGGAAAGGTATTGAATTGTTTACCTTATGGTATGGGTCTAGTGAGGCTATTGTTGGATACATTTAAGGACTGAAGGAAATTCAGTTGTACCAAGTCTTGAGGTATCATTCCAGAAAGCTTGTTACTTGAAAGATCCAGTGATTCAAGATGTACGAGATTCCCCATAGATGGTGGGATGACGCCAGAAAGTTCATTATTCGAGAGGTTGAGCAACTTAAGACCACCGAGGGTTTTAATAGACTCCGGAATCTTTCCTCTAAACATGTTACATGAGAGATCAACTGCAGAAAAGGTGTTCATAATTTTCTCATAGTCCAATTTTACACGTTTGTTAGTCATCTGAACCGAGAACGAATAATATATAAGAAAATAGTATTTCTCCCTGTATTCCTTAATAAATGTTTGCATATATGTTGTGTTTGCCATGGTCTCCTTCATTGCTGACCACTCTTGGAAATACTGATGTGGCAGATCACCGGAAAATAAATTGTTCGAGAGGTCAATAATGCGCAATTTTGGAAAGTTAACTTTGATATTACCTGGTATTCTAATAATGCCATGAAATTTGTTAAACCTGAGAATGAGAACCTGTAGCTCTGAAAGTGCTCCCAACCAGAAGGGGAATATGCCTTCTAGAAAGTTATATCCAAGATCTAGCAATCGGAGTGACTCACAGTTCTCCAATGATCTAGGAACATGACCCTCCAATTTATTTTCACTTAGATCAATCATCTTAAGCTTACTTTCAGTAGTGAATATATTGGGAATTATTCCTTGCAAAGTGTTGCATCTGAGATTCAACACTGTCAAACTAGTATTGCTTAATTTCTCCAAGCACGGAGGAATCGAGCCAGTAATGTTGTTGAATGACAAATCAAGCAACTGGAGAGACGGCAAGTCACATATCGATTGTGAAATTTCTCCGGTCAGGTTATTGTTTGAGACATAATACATGATGGTGCTTGGCTGTGGGACCGGGATCGATCCATGCAGCATGTTGTGACTCAGGTCCAGATTCTGTAAACTGACCCAAGAAGCAACTGGTGAATGTTGCTCAAAACCGATTAGGAGATTATGAGCAAGCGAAAGTTGAATCAGTGTTTCCTTGCTAATGTTCCACATCCATCCGGGTATGAGACCCTCAATATTATTGTTATCAAGGTTCAAATACTCCAGTTGATGTTGAAACCGCAAAAATTCAGGAAAGACTTTCAAGTTACAGGATGCCAACGATATATGTTTGAACTTCGGTTGGGTTTCATTTGTGTGGCTATCTATGACTGAAAGTGAGATATTGTTTCCATTTAAATTCAGATTTTCAAGTTTCTTAAGAGAAAGAAAAAGATAAAAGTCCACTGTGATGTTGTTACCATTCAAAACACAACGTACTAGATTTTGGAGATTCAACAATGAAATTGGAAGTTCGCCTTTTAACTGATTTCTGGGAAGGTATAATTTTTCAAGTTGGGTCAGATTGAAAAAAGATGATGGAATTTCACCATACAGGTTGACATCACCAAGATCCAAATAAGTGATCTTGTTGAGCTTACCAAACCAATCAGGCAGCTTCCATTTATCAAAATTATTTCCCCTAAGGTCCAAATATGTGAGGTTTGAAAGGCTTTGTAAAGAGGGAAGATTACATGTGAGCTTATTAAAAGAAAGATCCAGATGTGTAAGCTGTGTCAGGTTGCTTACTGATGCAGGTAGAGTCCCCGTGAAACCGCAGACACTTAAAGACAGGACGTTCAAGTGTGTGAGATTCCCGATTGAAGCTGGTATGGATCCTTGAAACTTTGTTTGATGCACAATCAGTTGTTTCAATTCACTATTACCGTGAAACTCAGGGATAAAACCAGTAAGGTTGTCGTTAGCTTCCAAATTAAGAACTTGCAGTTTTTGCAAGCAAAGTATACCTGTTGGGAAATCACCACTAAGCCCACAATATCTCATAACAAGTGATGTTAAAGAAGATGAATTTACCAAGCTATCTGGTACAAAATCAATGTTGACCGCTGAGAGAAAGAGTTCTCTTTAGGGGTGTTCAAAAGTATCCGAAAATCCGATTCGAGATATCCAATATCCGAATCCGAAATAACCGAAAAATCGGATATCCGAAATTTTGGATATCCGAATTTCGGATATCCGAATTTTTCGGATTCGGATTCGGGTAGTGATTTTCAAAATTTTCGGATAATTCGGATATCCGAAATATCCGAAAATTTAATTTTCCATTTTTTTCGGATATCTGAATATCCGAAAATATCCGAAGTATCCGAAAATATCCGAAATATCCGAAAAATATCCGAAAATATCCGAAATATCCGAAAAATATCCGAAAAGTTATATTCGGATATCCGAAACTATCCAAAATATCCGTTTCCAAATATAAAAAAATAATAAAAAATAAAAATTAAATAGAAAGTTGGATTTTCGGATATCCGATTCACTATCCGAATCCGTATCTGAAATTTCGGATATCCGAAATTTCGGATACGGATTCGGATAGTGAAATCTGGTATCCGAAAATTTCGGATATCCGAAATTCGGAAATCTGAATTTTCGGATATCCGGTTTTGAACACCCCTAGTTCTCTTAGAGTCTCACTTGTATTTTGAACTAGATTTTGGAAGTCAGAACCTTGCTGCGTTAACTTGTAGTTTTCTGTTAGATCCAAGGAAACCAAATTCCCGAGATGCGAGATTTGTTTTGGGACCTCTCCACTGAAAAAAGAATTTGACAGATTCAGATTTATTAACTGCGAGAGTCGTCCTATTCAAGAAGGAATTTGAGAGGAACGAAAATCGTTATTTGCAAGGTTTAGTGTGCGAAGGTGAATGAGGTTGAACAGACTATTATTGGAGGAGATGGGGTCGTAGAGAAAGCTGCTGCTCAAGTCGAGCCCGATCACATGACCTAACCGGCACTCAACCCCATCCCATAAGCAGCAATTCCCGCACCATCTGATCCATTGAGGTTCCATGAAGCAACCTTTGGATAAGCACGAGAATCATAGATGGATGCAGACTTGGTAATAGACACGCTCTCTTTGAATTGGAATAACAGAGAGCACTCATCAGCAAGGCTTAATGAAGAAAACTTATTGGCCAAGGCTGATTCAAGAACATGAAGTACCAGTATCAGAATAAACACTTGAACAGTTTTTGCCATGATGCTTATGAATGAAGTTTAAGTTGATGTAGCTGAAGAATTATGAGAAGAAGAAGTAGACACAAAATAAAAGAGAAAATCGAAGGAGAGTTTAATAGTTTGAAAGATAGTACAATGGAAGATGAAAAGGATTATACATATGAGCTAGCATTTATAGGCATACCTCTGTTAATTATTATCTAGACAAAAAGTTGAAATGTGGGCCCTCCCCCTCTCCCCTCCTCTTACATTTCACTTTCACTTCTGGTGAAAACAATTATTGAAACTTATTGGAGTTATTGGTGAAATAATTACAATTCAACATATAGTGACCTAATGTGATTAGCCTTGATCGATTTAGTTACCTGAACATGCAAATTATCTCTTAAAACATCCACATTTCATTATATCAAAGGAGATAACTAACTAATCAACAATTATCCATTATAATATTTAAACTGTAATTTTGGATATCCGAAACTATCCAAAATATCCGTTTCCAAATATAAAAAAAATAATAAAAAATAAAAACTAAATAGAAAGTTGGATTTTCGGATATCCGATTCACTATCCGAATCCGTATCCGAAATTTCGGATATCCGAATTTCGGATATCCGAAATTTCGGATACGGATTCGGATAGTGAAATCTGGTATCCGAAAATTTCGGATATCCAAAATTCGGATATCCGAATTTTCGGATATCCGGTTTTGAACACCCCTAGTTCTCTTAGAGTCTCACTTGTATTTTGAACTAGATTTTGGAAGTCAGAACCTTGCAGCGTTAACTTGTAGTTTTCTGTTAGATCCAAGGAAACCAAATTCCTGAGATGCGAGATTTGTTTTGGGACCTCTCCACTGAAAAAAGAATTTGACGGATTCAGATTTATTAACTGCGAGAGTCGTCCTATTCCAGAAGGAATTTGAGAGGAACGAAAATCGTTATTTGCAGGGTTTAGTGTGCGAAGGTGAATGAGGTTGAACATACTATTATTGGAGGAGATGGGGCCGTAGAGAAAGCTGCTGCTCAAGTCGAGCCCGATCACATGACCTAACCGACACTCAACCCCATCCCATAAGCAGCAATTTCCCGCACCATCTGATCCATTGAGGTTCCATGAAGCAACCTTTGGATAAGCACGATAATCATAGATGGATGCAGACTTGTTAATAGACACGCTCTCTTTGAATTGGAATAACAGAGAGCACTCATCAGCAAGGCTTAATGAAGAAAACTTATTGGCCAAGGCTGATTCAAGAACATGAAGTACCAGTATCAGAATAAACACTTGAACAGTTTTTGCCATGATGCTTATGAATGAAGTTTAAGTTGATGTAGCTGAAGAATTATGAGAAGAAGTAGACACAAAATAAAAGAGAAAATCGAAGGAGAGTTTAATAGTTTGAAAGATAGTACAATGGAAGATGAAAAGGATTATACATATGAGCTAGCATTTATAGGCATACCTCTGTTAATTATTATCTAGACAAAAAGTTGAAATGTGGGCCCTCCCCCTCTCCCCTCCTCTTACATTTCACTTTCACTTCTGGTGAAAACAATTATTGAAACTTATTGGAGTTATTGGTGAAATAATTACAATTCAACATATAGTGACCTAATGTGATTAGCCTTGATCGATTTAGTTACCTCAACAT
Source organism: Helianthus annuus (assembly GCF_002127325.2). Classification (NCBI taxonomy): domain Eukaryota; kingdom Viridiplantae; phylum Streptophyta; class Magnoliopsida; order Asterales; family Asteraceae; genus Helianthus; species Helianthus annuus. Next base: position 158,897,163 of record NC_035444.2, read on the forward strand.
GCAAATTATCTCTTAAAACATCCACATTTCATTATATCAAAGGAGATAACTAACTAATCAACAATCATCCATTATAATATTTAAACTGTAATTTTGGATATCCGAAACTATCCAAAATATCCATTTCCAAATATAAAAAAAAATAATAAAAAAATAAAAATTAAATAGAAAGTTGGATTTTCGGATATCTGATTCACTATCCGAATCCGTATCCGAAATTTCGGATATCCGAAATTTCGGATACAGATTCGGATAGTGAAATCTGGTATCCGAAAAATTTCGGATATCCGAATTTTCGGATATCCGGTTTTGAACACCCCTAGTTCTCTTAGAGTCTCACTTGTATTTTGAACTAGATTTTGGAAGTCAGAACCATGCAACGTTAACTTGTAGTTTTCTGTTAGATCCAAGGAAACCAAATTCCCAAGATGCGAGATTTGTTTTGGGACCTCTCCACTGAAAAAAGAATTTGACAGATTCAGATTTATTAACTGCGAGAGTCGTCCTATTCCAGAAGGAATTTGAGAGGAACGAAAATCGTTATTTGCAAGGTTTAGTGTGCGAAGGTGAATGAGGTTGAACAGACTATTATTGGAGGAGATGGGGCCGTAGAGAAAGCTGCTGCTCAAGTCGAGCCCGATCGCATGACCTAACCGGCACTCAACCCCATCCCATAAGCAGCAATTTCCCGCACCATCCGATCCATTGAGGTTCCATGAGGCAACCTTTGGACAAGCACGAGAATCATAGATGGATGCAGACTTGTTAATAGACACGCTCACTTTGAATTGGAATAACAGAGAGCAGTCATCAGCAAGGCTCAATGAAGAAAACTTATTGGCCAAGGCTGATTCAAGAACATGAAGTACCAGTATCAGAATAAACACTTGAACAGTTTTTGCCATGATGCTTATGAATGAAGTTTAAGTTGATGTAGCTGAAGAATTATGAGAAGAAGAAGTAGACACAAAATAAAAGAGAAAATCGAAGGAGAGTTTAATAATTTGAAAGATAGTACAATGGAAGATGAAAAGGATTATACATATGAGCTAGCATTGCATACCTCTGTTAATTATTATCCAGACAAAAAGTTGAAATGTGGGCCCTCCCCCTCTCTCCTCCTCTTACACTTCACTTTCACTTCTGGTGAAAACAATTATTGAAACTTATTGGAGTTATTGGTGAAATAATTACAATTCAACATATAGTGACCTAATGTGATTAGCCTTGATCGATTTAGTTACCTCAACATGCAAATTATCTCTTAAAACATCCACATTTCATTATATCAAAGGAGATAACTAACTAATCAACAAACATCCATTATAATATTTAAACTGTAATTTCATCGCTCTTATGTATAATTAATCATTCAGATTAGTGGATTTGAAAATTAGAGGGAAATAAATCAAATAACGTAGTTCATATGATTATACAGATATGCATAACCAATAAACATTTTTATATTGGTTTTAAGCACTACAAAAGCGATTTACATATTTTTCACATATCGAAGATTTCTAAGAGTCAATAATCAGAAGTGAAAGTGTACACAATTTAAATGTTAGATGTGGACAAAGTGGTCGTATGATTCTCCGTTTCCTCGAAGCTTCCTTCTCATCTTCGAGGAAATTTCCTTCTATATATCCTCAAATTGGTACTCCTTTTTTTTCTGAAGCCTATTGATCCAATAATTGAAATGAAGATATTATTTAGTGAAGTGGAAAGCATAGGCAAAAAATGTGTCTATGACATAACCCCACTTCTTTTGTTGTGCTACTTTATTTTTGTAAAGCATATGGTCACAATTTGATGAGTAAGTGGAACCCTTCATTTCTTTTAAAAGCGGAATCTATTAAAAGTTGACCAGCAAGATGCTAGATCGATCAAGGAAACTATCTTTAATATTTAAAATATGACATCTAGAAAACAAACAAAACCCGGTTTTATAGGAGGGCTTGCATACTCTGGATGACAATACATACTGATCGATACATAAAAGAAATCGGGTACTACTTGGTCTGATCACCGTTCGATCCAATGAACAGGATTATATGTATATATGAAAGACAGGGGATTTCAAAAGATATATAGTAGAGAGAGAAGTAAGCTTTCTAGAACCATCAATGCTAAAGAAGCGAGTATCACCGACGACTTATATTATCGATGGGCGAGGTCTATCGATAATTGGATGGTGGAATTTCACCAGTCAGCCGATTGTTTGAGACGGAAAAGAACTCCGTGGTTGGTGATGGCACTGAGATTGATCCATCCAACATATTTTGACTCAGATCCAGTGACCGTAAATTAACCCAAGAAGCAACTAGTGAATGTTGCTCAAAACCCATTAGGAGATTTTGAGAAAGTGAAAGTTTACTCAGTGTATTCTTGCTAATGTTCCACATCCATCCAGGTATCAGGCCCTCAATATTATTGTTATCGTGGTTCAAATTCTCCAGTTGATGTTGAAACCGTAGAAATTCAGGAAAGACTTTCAAGTTACAGTATGCCAGCCATAATTAAAAATGCTGAAAATAAAAAGAAAAACAGATAGACAAGATGAATCACTTGGTTCCGACTCGTGTATAGTGTAACCTTTGATTATTTCCGCACTTTTGCACTTATTTAAGAGATTATCTTAGTTATTGTAGTAGGCCCCTCTTTTGAAGGTGGCGTTACCCTCAACCCAGTAGTTTGAGTCAGCAAGGATACAATCCTAAAGTGTCGGATTATTGAAAGATAATTAATTAAGTTATTAATGCAAATTATGGTAGGCCCCTCTTTTGGAGGTGACGTTACCCTCGACTAAGTAGTCTGAGTCAGCAGGGATACAGTCCTAAATAGCCGAGTTATAGTATTAATAGTAGTTAACTTATGAGGAGATCAAAGAGTTTGGACCCCCGCCATCCAATACCGTTAAGTATTGAAGGAGGTCCTACTAAATTTGACCCAGGTCCATTGCAGGACCTCTAAACGCTGAACAATGGCAAGATTCTTATCAAACCGTTCCCTTAACCCCCGATCAGGTAGCCAACATACCTCCATATAGACCGTGGAGATATGAATGGTGAAAATCTTTTATTTTATATAGACAGTAAAATAATGCCAAGACACCACGGACAAACGATAAGGAAGAATCACCTTCAACATAAGAAACTAGTTATTAAAGCCATTAATACAAAACCAAGTAAAAAGTGCGAAAAGATTAGAAATAAAAAGTATTACACTAGACACTTGTCTTCACCAAGTGATGTAAGAGACTTAGGCAAACATGGCCTTGATTGTCAAGAACTCTTACGATCAATCTTGGATCCCGAGACGACTCACACACTCTATGATGGACAATGGATGATGGTGGTGGATGATGGTGTTATGGTGGTGGTGGGTGGTGGGTGAAGTGTGAGAGAGGTGGTGTGCCAAGGGATGGTTTGAGCTTGAACCAAGCACTCCTATTTATAGGCTGAACAGAAGCTCGGGCACGGCCCCGTGTCCACATCCTTCTCTTTCTTCATTTAATGCAGCTTGTCTTATTAGTTGACCACGCCCCCGTGTCCGCTGAGCACGACCCCGTGGTGCAGAAGAATCTTTGTACTATGAAGATTTGCCTGGATTGTGCGAATCTTATAGTTGACCACGACCCCGTGGTGGGCAATAGAAGCTTCTACAACTTTGTCTTTTCTGCTGACAATTGGGCACGCCCCCGTGCTGGCTGAGCACGGGGCGTGTTCAGTCTTCTGTTATCTTGTTTTGCTTGGGAAGATGCTGTCGTGGGGTCGGGCATGTCACGTCTTGTTCCTTTTCTTGTATTTATGTTAGATTTTGATGTCTTTTTGCTTCTTTTGTTAATTTGAGCTCATTTAATCCTGAAAATACAAAAGGAAGACAAAAGCACACTTTTTCCAACATTAGTACTAAAAAAGGGTTAGTTTTATACCGCAATTGATGTAATTTATATGTTGCATTTTGCACACATCAATGATTATATATATATATATATATATATATATATATATATGTTATAGAAAATAATACTTAAAAGAAATAGTTACGTAATTTTGTTCAGCCACTGGATCAACCCAATTCCCTTGATTGTCCGTGTGGGTTTTAGCATACGTAGGTACCCAATCCATATCATGTATAACATTAAACTTAGATTAGACATTAAATAAACAAAAGCTTACACACACGCACACATACATAAAACATTACATTTTTATAGGCGGTGCTACCGTACGACGATGTCCCCCCACGGTATGGGAATTATTGTTTCTCGTATACTTGTTTGTTGGCCTCGCTTCTTTTAATATATTTTTGGTCCCGGAAACCTTCGATGGTTCTCAACCAGTTATCATAGGGCATATCCGCGGGATGGTATGCCCTTGCCCTATCAATATCATTGTAACCTCCCTTGCTCTTAAATATTTTTTTTGCTTCGTACTTGCGGTCAGAGTACCGCTTCATAAGCACAGTCCTAATACCACCCGTCAAGTTTCTCGCCTCTAAATCATGTTCCACTTCATCAAAATTGAAATTTTCCCACGAATTAAATAAAAAAGTTAAAATATTATATATAAATTAGATTTGCAGATGGCTGCAAAATCGCCGTAAACGGGCCTTTAAACGGCTGCAAACTCAGTCGCAAACGGCAGTGATTTCGCAGCCCTTTAACGACGCGTTTGCAGCCATTTAAAGGCCTGTTTACGGCTGCAAATGTGTCGGTAAACGGCAGCGAATTTGCAGCCGTTTAACGGCACATTTGCAGCCGTAAACGGGACTTTAAACGGCTGCAAACACAGCCGCAAACGGCAGCGATTTCGCAGTCCTTTAATGACGTGTTTGCAGCCGTTTAAAGGCCCGTTTACGGCCGCAAATGCGTCATTAAAAGGCAGCGAATTCGCAGCTGTTTAACGGAACATTTGTAGCCGTAAACGGGCCTTTAAACGGCTGCAAACACAGCCGCAAACGACAGCGATTTCGCAGCCCTTTAACGGTGCGTTTGCAGCCATTTAAAGGCCCGTTTACGGCTGCAAATGTGCCGTTAAATGGCAGCGAATTCTGTAGGATCGGATTGTGACCCAAACGAGTCGTTCAGAAGAGATTTTATCAGTTTCAGATGCGGAAAATAAGAAACTAACTTTGAAACAGCTTGAATATCACTTTAAACATCTTGTGTATTGATTTAGTAGCAATTTACAATCACAAGGTGTCACGACCCCCGACCCACCCTGACGGAATCGAGAGCCGCGAACAGCCCAGTGGTACCGGTGATTATTTTGAAAAAAATGTTGCAGCGGAAATTTTATCAGGACCATGAGTTAGGAAAATATCAGAGTTTAGAAAACACCGGATTTTATTTATAAAATAGATGGGATAAACCCATGTTTTATAATGGTAGCTTTAATAAAGATAAATTTGATTACATAAAACAACATTTCTTAATTTGATTTAATTAATAAAATAAGCCACTTCTTGATGCCTTTCAGTGCCGTATCCACCTTTTACTCCAATCTACTGTAATTACCTGAAACGCGTTTTAAAAAGGTTTTGTCAGCGGAAAATACTGAGTGAATCATTCAGTTTTACTGAAAATGACACATTTGTTATAATCACAGTATTAAGAGCGATTACAATGTTTCTGTTTATCAACCAACTACCCACAGTATTTGTCACTCGACCAGCCATCGGTAGCCTCATTGCCGATGGTGTCTGTGACTATGGTCATATCACCCCTTGGCTAACTCGTTGTCCAATGGTGACGGTTATCAAGTAATGTATACAAAACCCCACATACCGGCTGTAATTTGGTGATTACAAAGACTTAATCCCTGTAATTATAACTTTGAAAATAACTTGGAGATTTGTAAAACAGTTGATAAAAAGAGAATGACTCACATTATAAGCATGCAGATTCATACGGGCAAAGTTTAATCTACAGATATGCCTTGATATATTGCAGATTTATACAGGCAGAGCTTAGCCTATTGATTTAGCCTTGTAACCTAGTGCACACGATTAGGTAAATAACTAATACAGCAGTTACGTCAATTCACGAGATTAAACCCTCACAACGATTAATAAAGTGCAATACTTAACAATTCAGCGGATTCACAACGAATGACAGAGTATAGTCCGAGTTCGGACAGCACTCAAACATTCAAGTTGAAATCACGATGAATAACAAAGTATAAACTCAATTTGAGCAGCACTCAAACAATCGTTGGATAGTTACAATCGATCAGACGTTGAATCGTAATAGCGATCGAGTTAGTACCCTGTTTTGCGGCAACGATTAGTGAATTGTGTGTGTTTGTGCAGTATACAGGCGATATCTCCGTGTATATTTCGACTTTTTACGTTGTTTCAACTCCCAGAATCCAGTCCCAAAGTCTGCTAGTTATACACAAAATTGGACAGGCTTACGGACCGTAAAGAATTTTTCCCTTACGGTCCGTAAGGGTTGCATTTTCACTATAGGGCGGCCATGTGTGGGTGTAGGCTTGCTGAGTCGACATTTTCTCGAAATTCAATTTAGACAGCAAGATATATGGATAATCATTAAGTAGGGAATACCCCCCTGAGTTTTAGGGGCCCTGATCCTGATTCTGATTGTTCTGAAATTTGTAGGGTTTGTGCAGAATCACTTGGGTGTCTCAATTAGGGTTTCCTATTGAATAAAATAATAAAATAAATAGGACTTTTAATGAAGGTTGTTACATTCTCCCCACCTTAATAAAAATCTCATCCTCGAGATTTGGGCTACGATATTTCTTTTAGAGTTATGTTACATCTTTGTCAATAAGAATAGTATTAGGGAATGATACAGAATCAAGACATCAAATTTTGTGAATATGAGTTGTAAAATAGGACTCAATGGTTTAACTGAATTAATTCAAGAAATCGAGGTCAAATAAATGAAACGAAATGATATAAATTCCAAAGTGACTAGGTTCAAGCGAAAAGATATATGAATAATGGATGTGAATGGTTTAAATGATATTTTAGAAATAATAGAATTTATTGTCAACAGAAAATTTATTTTGATTGTCAACTGATGAAGATTCAAAATTAACAAGTTTGAATAAAATAGAAGTATGAAAAATGATTTGTCAATTATTGAATTATAGAAAAAAAATCAGTGTGTAGACATTTATTGAATTGTAAGGATACACCGAATTACAATAGAATTTAGTGTATCATTGTCTTAATACATAGTTGTATCAAACACTTTCAAGAATGAGTTAAGTGAAAGAAAATGATTCGTATGCTTATGATTAGCCCAAGCTACAAGTTTATATTAACACCGCAAGGTGTCGTAATGATTGAAATAATTCAATAATTATGGTGATCGAACAAATTCACTGTGTAATCAACTGAAAGCTTTTAATGAAGTAGATTTGGATATTCATTTCGAATAGGATTTTTAATTGATGATGATAAGACTAAATAAATATCATAGAATTTTCGATCAGTTATGAAAGAAACTTTTTAGAGGTACACGGAATATGATATGAATTTGTGTACTTTATCTTAACACATAATTGTATTGAGACTGTTTAAGAAAAGGAACGAACAAAATTAAATAATTTAAATCCGTACATCAGGTGTGAAAATGAGAATAGCTCAAATTTCAAATTAAAGAAAACACCACCACAAGGTGTCGTAGCGATCGAAACAATAATAGCGGTGAATGAAATAAGTTTCACCATGCTTTAAATCAAATGAAAGTTCAACGAAGCAAGTCCGAAAACAATTCTAGTAGGATTTTCAATTGAAATTGAAACAATTGAATAATGATGATAAAGCAATAAAGATTATGAAACACTTGATTGATGATGTAAGAATCATTAAAAGATACACCGAAATATGAAATGAATTTGTGTATCATTATCTTAGCACAAGATTTGTGTTAAGATTGCTTTTATAGAATAAATCAACAAAGCGGATTCAATATGAATAAATAATTAAATCCGTATATAATGTGTGCAAACGAAAAACATAAATAGTTCCGCATGAAACGACTAATAGTAATTTAGCACAAGTTGCAAGTTTATACCAACACCACAAGGTGTCGTAGTGATTGAAACAAGGAAATAGAAGTGATCAAATAAGTATCACCGTTTTCTAAAATTTAAGCGAAGGGTTCACAAAGTAAATCTAAATATATGTTTCAAATAATTTTTATAGGATCTACAACTGAAATTGGAACGAATGAACAGTATTTTTGAGCGAAGAGAAAAGGTAATGAATATCACGAAATGTTCGCTCGATGGTGGAAGAACCATTAAGAGGTACACCGGAATATTTAACACGAACTGGGGTACCACTATCTTAACACACAATTGCATTAAGACTGATAATACATAGATCAAACAAGCGGATTTAATATCAATACACAATAAATAATTAAATAATTAAATCCGAGCATGGTGTGAGCAACGAGATTAGCGCAAGCTTCAAACTTGTGAAAACGTCACCACAAGATGATCGTGATCCAAGAAATAATTCAGTAAAGTCGAAGGCCAAACAAGCATGTTATGATTCAAAACAAATGAAGTGCTTGTTGGTATTATTTTGAATATGATAGCTTCAATCCATCATATGGGTTTTTGTAATGAATATGTAATGCGAGCAAGTTCAAGCAGTTGAACAAAACGAGTTCATGTATCAATAAGAAAGTTCGGACATGGTCACAACAAAACCATGTATACCAAAGAAAATTGAGTTTTTCAAGAATTTTATTGACTCGATATCAAAGAGTCATCGATTTGCAATAATGCGGTTCACAGTGCCAAAAATCAAGTATGGCGAAATTAATTTTGAGTTGGATGAAACAACAAATTGGAATGAAGCCCTCCAGCGGTCTTCATAAATTAAACAACCCACATGCGCAACAAACAGTGTGGTTTTACCAAGAAATGAAATAGATCAATATTTATTACTATGAAAAATTCCTCATGGTATGATGACCAGAAGTAGAAATGTAAAAATCTATTCACAGAGGTCAGAATTTTTACAAAAGAAATTTATCTGGAATTTTGGGTGATAACCATTGTTAAGTGACTTTACCAGAGAATGTCAAATAGAATGAAATAGGGGAATTGTAAAGGTATGTGACCCTTTTTACATTGCTAATAATTATAACTCTGATTAGATTATGCACCGATGGTTGTGAAATCTTGTTCCAACTTACCTCGGCGATATTCATATTGTTTGTAGGATCACGTGGCAGAGTGCCGCTTTTTGCTTAGTAATTCTTCCATTGACGGGATTCATGTCGTGGTGCCTAATCATATTTTCCAGAGATCTTGCCTCGAAAGTCGTGTGTGATATACTTTAACGTCGGTGGACGTATAATTTAAGTTTCATGTATTTTCTTGTGCATTAGCACAACTTTACATGCTTCTTACTTGCGTTAAGAGTTTATGGTAACGTATTGGAAATTCTTATACTTTTAATGGCGTCCCAATTTAGAGGGTTTCCAGTGTTTATATAGTCGCACGAGTTACGAGACAGATGATCAAACGAAATAATGTTTGATATCGGAAAAGAGATTCCAAATAAAGAAATCTAGACACATATGCTTGTGCTTTATTCCTATTTGGCTTCTGGAATTCCTTATAGATATATATATATATATATCTATATAATCATATATTTCACATGCTGTAATATACATACCCTCTATAAGGTCAATGTATTTAACATATTCATATTTCCAAAAACAAGTCAGATATCATGTCATGATATTATTTAGGGAAATCTTGTCACTTGTTTTGACATACTATATACCCCGTCTTATCCGGTTCGCGCCGGAGAGGTAATCTCAGTATATCCGGACAAACTGGAGAGTCTGCTACTCAATACCCAGTTTTGCCGGAGAAAATTTTCTATTTCCCATAAATAGTATCTTTTCAAGATAAATGTCTCTTTTATTAGGGCTTTTATCCAGAATCAAGGAAATTTTGTATTTCCATACATATCTTTATTCTGGACTAAGTAATATCAATAAACAAGAATAAATAGTAATTAAGTGCTATTGCCTGCTAATCGTCGTTCTTATGGCATACAAATATCCATTACATTATACTTATATAAGTAATTTTATCTTGAAGCTTATATTAAGGCAAAATTCTTAAGTTCAAGTCTAAATATCATCCTGAGTGCTACCAGATAATATTAAGTTCCTAACTCTCCGTTTAAACTTAGGTACTATTACAACATCTATTTGTTTAAATAAGTGGCTTAGCTTATACTAAGGCATCTTTTCTTATGTTCAAGTCTAAATGCTATCAGATGTGCTACCAGTTAATAGCAATCTCCTAACTCTTTTAGGTATTATTGTCACAACACCTAAAGACTTAAAGCAGTGGCTCTGATACCACCTTCTGTCACGACCCCCGACCCTGGACGGAATCGAGAGCCGCGAACAGCCCAGTGGTACCGGTGATTATTTTGAAAAATATGTTGCAGCGGAAATTTTATCAGGACCGTGAGTTAGGAAAATATCAGAGTTTAGAAAACACCGGATTTTATTTATAAAATAGATGGGATAAACCCATGTTTTATAATGGTAGCTTTAATAAAGATAAATTTGATTACATAAAACAATATTTCTTAATTTGATTTAATTAATAAAATAAGCCACTTCTTGATGCCTTTCAGTGCCGTATCCACCTTTTACTCCAATCTACTGTAATTACCTGAAACGCGTTTTAAAAAGGTTTTGTCAGCGGAAAATACTGAGTGAATCATTCAGTTTTAGTTTTACTGAAAATGACACATTTGTTATAAGTCACAGTATTAAGAGCGATTACAATGTTTCTGTTTATCAACCAACTACCCACAGTATTTGTTACTCGACCAGCCATCGGTAGCCTCATTGCCGATGGTGTCTGTGACTATGGTCATATAACCCCTTGGCTAACTCGTTGTCTAATGGTGACGGTTATCAAGTAATGTATACAAAACCCCACATACCGGCTGTAATTTGGTGATTACAAAGACTTAATCCCTGTAATTATAACTTTGAAAATAACTTGGAGTTTTGTAAAACAGTTGATAAAAAGAGAATGACTCACATTATAAGCATGCAGATTCATCCGGGCAAAGTTTAATCTACAGATATGCCTTGATATATTGCAGATTTATACAGGCAGAGCTTAGCCTATTGATTTAGCCTTGTAACCTAGTGCACACAATTAGGTAAATAACTAATAGAGCAGTTACGTTAATTCACGAGATTAAACCCTCACAACGATTAATAAAGTGCAATACTTAACAATTCAGCGGATTCACAACGAATGACAGAGTATTGTCCGAGTTCGGACAGCACTCAAACATTCAAGTTGAAATCACGATGAATAACAAAGTATAAACTCAATTTGAGCAGCACTCAAACAATCGTTGGATAGTTACAATCGATCGGACGTTGAATCGTAATAGCGATCGAGTTAGTACCCTGTTTTGCGGCAACGATTAGTGAATTGTGTGTGTTTGTACAGTATACAGGCGATATCTCTGTGTATATTTCGACTTTTTACATCGCTTCAACTCCCAGAATCCAGTCCCAAAGTCTGCTATTTATACACAAAATTGGCCAGGCTTACGGACCGTAAAGAATTTTCCCCTTACGGTCCGTAAGGGTTGCATTTTCACTATAGGGTGGCCACGTGTGGGTGTAGGCTTGATGAGTCGACATTTTCTCGAAATTCAATTTAGACAGCAAGATATATGGATAATCATTAAGTAGGGAATACCCCCCGAGCTTTAGGGGCCCTGATCCTGATTCTGATTGTTCTGAAATTTGTAGGGTTTGTGCAGAATCACTTGGGTGTCTCAATTAGGGTTTCCTATTGAATAAAATAATAAAATAAATAGGACTTTTAATGAGGGTTGTTACACAAGGAATACCGGCAGCACCTCGGTATCGATTCCTAGTCTTCTCCTGTTCTGATCTGGTTCGCTTCAAATGAAAGACATGACACATATTTATAGTGTATGCCAGTTCACTTGAACCTACCTAAATCCATTTCAAGCGAACACAACTGATTTGTCTTCAAGCGAACATACATACATTAATTCAAGCGAACATGACATATTTGACTTTCAAGCGAAGATTATACAATCTTGTTTCATGTGCATTTGTTGTAATGATGATGTCATATTCATGATGTCATCAATGAGTAAGATGACATCATGTCTTGATCAAATCCGCAATGAAACTGAAACTCGACATAAGACGAAGATGACAGATGAATGCACCAACAGACTCCACCTCAGATGTTGACGAGTCTTAAGTGTCGAGTCTTTGCATCTTCAGTCTTTATCAGTCCTTTCAAACTCTTTGAAATATCTGACGCTATAAGTATCCTCAAACTATATCTCCTTCTCCTCTTCAGCATCAACAGGCTCCCCACGAACAATCTCTACTCGGATGTCTTCAGACTCCCCCTTTCGATATGCTGGGATCGCAGTCTAGCATGTTGAAATCATACATTCCTCAGGTATCGGAACCTAGCTTTCTATCATTCAAATAACCTGCACATTCTCTACCTCACAATAAATTTTCTGATGATAACTTGTAAAAACAATCTCATCACCTAATGAATCACTTGAAGGAATTATACAATCAAAGAATGATTTTTCAATGTTAATCTTTTGATGTACCACTTGAAGATATATCATTTTTATTTTCAAAACAACACACTCTCCCAAACCATCTGTTCATCATGTTTAGCACTCGGAATTTTGAAAATTAGCTCTCTAACACCAGTTGTCGAAAATCTTTTTGAATTTTTCAAAATTTATGCTATAACACACTAAAATCTTTTTGAATTTTTGAAAATTTATGCTAAAACACACTAAAATCTTTTTGAATTTTTGAAAGAAAATAAATGCAGTAAAGAAATATATACAGACAATATTTTTGTGAGTTTGTGCAAGAGGATCATATCAGTTTTTGAGACAAATCACTAACACCGTTAAGCTTGATTTCATTTTAAGTTCTAAAGGATTCACATTGATTGACGATATTGTTGTCCACTTAAACTCAATCTAAAAACTTTCGAAATGCTTACCGATACGTTAAGGTATATTAATTTGCACTAAATTCTTATGGACCCCACAATCTCAGCATATCCCCTCATCATGCAATACACTGACTCAAGTAATGCCTTTAAACTTTTATCAACTGTGATTTGTGCGAAAACAAAGCAGAATGTTTAAACATTAACAATCAGGTCGATACTTCCGTATACGCAGAGAAAGTCCAATGTTTAAACAAAATAAGAAAAATAAAACAAGTTGAAGTTGTTTAGGCTTTAACCACCAGGTCGATACTCCCATATACGCAGAGGAGGTCCAAAGCTTAAACGAAACACTAAAGAAAATAAAGCAGAACGTTTAGGCAACAACATCCAGGTCGATACTCACGTATACGCAGAGGATGTCCGATGCTTAAACAAAATAAAGAAATAAAACAAGTTTAAATCTTTGCAAAATGAAATGCACAATCACAGCGACTTTTCAGCAAAGTTGTGAAAATTCACAGACTTAACCTGTTTTATGTCTTTCGACAATCAGCGATTACTGAGTAGGCACACAGTCAAGAAGGACAAAACTAAGTACTATGCTTTTGACCATGTTTCCCACTAGAACTAGGCTTTTTCATTTAAGTTTGTATCGTTATCGCAAATCTACTAATCTAGCTGAGCCTACAATCACATCTTTAGTGAGACCGTTTATCACATTTTAACTTTCCATTTCTTTGGCATGTTGTGACAGTCTACTGATGTACTATCATTTCCTCTTTTATGCAACAAAAACTCATTTATCATTTTATCATGTTTTTGGCTTTTTTTCAAATTTTCTAATGTTTTTGGATTTTCTGAAATTATACTCCCCCTAAAATACAAATACATCTAAAGAAAAATTGAAACCAAACTGTACAAAAACATGACAACTGATATCGAATTGCCTCAATTCGCCATCCACTTGGCATAAACAATCAGAACTCCCCCTCACAACAAACTATTTTCCCATTGATTTCAAAACACTTAAGTTTGTTTTAATCAAATGGTTTTTCCGGAAAATTAGTTTTGTTGATTTTACCATTTGTAGGTTAGGGGTTTGGTTCATCACATTGTTTTTTTTTTAACCACTTGTAGGAAATCAGATACAACTTAATGTCCCTGATTTACCACTTGTAAGATCAATCCAATCAAGCATTTTCAACTAAACATCATCTGTTGGTTGAATTCTCAAGGTGCCGATTCCTACTCCACACTTACCAACCTGGGAGTTCCGGCAATTCACACTTATACAAAAACAATTTTCATACACAATGAAAGATGCCGATTCATGCTCCGCGATAACCAACTTGGGAGCTCCGGTAAGTCAGGTTTTTACTTTTTGAAAAATATATCCACCCAAGCCTGACCTTCCTTGGGTGTAACAACCTCTTCTTCATCTTTACTTTCAACAGACTTGTAAACATTTATTTTGGAAGCATAGAATTCTTTAACTCCTTTGGCCTTACCATCGACCATTTTTCCAAAAATGTGTTTCACATTTCTGTTAAAAGCCTTATCAACATCAAATTTCTTCTTGTCAAAATAAAATTGATTTGAAATTTCAACGTTTCCAACTTTCTTCTTAAAATTTTCAGCCCGCAAAGGTGGAAAATTCACATCATCCACATTCGGAACTGATTTCTCAACCTTTTCTTTAACACGTGGCTCCTCTGATTTTGTAGAATCAGATTCATCACCAGAACTGTTTCCTGGACCCTTAACCACCCATATTTGGTTTTTCAGATTTTCTTTTCGTTTTACCACATTCTTTGAACATTCTCCAACCTCAAAAGTGGAGTTTTCAAAGCCTGTAAATTTCCTGGTTGTAAGTTCAGTTTTCTCAATGACTTTTTCTTTCATTTTACCAAAGACTTCCTGTTTTGGTTTGAATCTTTTCGGACAATTTCTAGCAATATGACCAGCAGTTTTGCACTGAAAACAGGTTCTCGTCTCTGTAGTCTTCTAAGCAATACTCTTCTTCATGTCCTCTTGCTTCTTTGCAAGGAATTCTTGATTTGTCTGCTTTCTGAATGCTTGCTCTTTCTCATCATCTAAAGATTTTTCCTGAAACAAACACAGTTTTTGGTTTAAAAAATTTTTCATTCTTATAATTTTTCGGTTGATTAAATCCTAATCCTTTCCTTTTGAAATTACAGTTATGGTTTGGTTTTTTATGAATACCATAACCAGAACTGTAACCCTTTTTCTTGTTTAATCTTTGTTGCACTCTTGAGGTGTAAGGTCTTGGATTTTCAGAAAGATTAATATCTTTTATTTTAGAAATGTTGATTTCTGTTAGTTTGAAAACCTTTTTAATCATTTCAGTTTTAACACCTCTTATTGGAAAAATCTCATCAGAATATAATTTGCCAGAATTTTTCAAAGTATATGCTACTTTGACCGGTTCGTCATTCAAATTAGATTTTGATAGCAAAAATTCCTTATCATAAACCCATTTGTCCTTTTTGATTGTTGACTTTGACTTATCGGACCCAGATTTTGACTCGGATTTTGACTCCGGTATTGACTCCTCTATGTCATCTTTGTCTAACACCTGATCGACCACACTTTTTATCAACTCGGACTCATGATCAGTATCAGACGATGTGAGTGTAACATTAATATTTTTTGGCAAATTATCAGACGACCCTGACTCCCACTGTAAGTTAATTGCCTTTTTGACTCTTTCGGAATTTGGATTTCGAGACAAATGATGTGTGTAAAATGCAACACATAAAACACATCAATTAAGGCATAAAACTAACCCTTTTTAAGTACTAATGTTGGGAAAAGAGTGTTTTTGTCTTCCTTTTGTATTTTCAGGATGAAATGAGCTCAAAATCACAAAAGAAGCAAAAAGACCACTAATTCTACCATAAATACGAGAAAAGGGACAAAAGTGGACTGCCCGGACCCTCAACGGCACCTCCCAAGACAAAGAGAAGAAAACAGAGTCTGAACACGCCCCGTGTCCAGCGAACACGGGGGCGTGCCCAGGAAGCAGCAGATAAGACAAACCAGTAGAAGCTTCTATTGCTGGGCACGGGGCCGTGTCCAGCGAGCACGGGGGCGTGTGGAAAGTACAGCAGGCGCATTAATTGTAATTCGCAATTACAATTAATGAAGAGAGAGAGTGTCAGACGGGCACGGGGCCGTGTCCAGCGGACACGGGGCCGTGTCCAGCGTTCTGTCCAGCCTATAAATAGAGGAGCTTGGTTTCATTCTCTCTCATCCCTTGGCACACCACCTCTCTCACACCTCATCCACCACCCACCACCACCATAACACCATCATCCACCACCATCATCCATTGTCCATCGTAGAGTGTGTGAGTCGTCTCGGGATCCAAGATTGATCGTAAGAGTTCTTGACAATCAAGGCCATGTTTGCCTAAGTCTCTTACATCACTTGGTGAAGACAAGTGTTTAGTATAATACTTTTTATTTTTAATCTTTTGCACTTTTTATTTGGTTTTGTATTAATGACTTTAATAACTAGTTACTTATGTTGAAGGTGATCTTTCCTTATCGTTTGTCCGTGGTGTCTTGGCATTATTTTACTGTCTATATAAAATAAAAGATTTTCACCATTCATATCTCCACGGTCTATATGGAGGTATGTTGGCTACCTGGTCGGGGGTTAAGGGAACGGTTTGGTAAGGGTCTTGCCCTTGTTCAGCGTTTAGAGGTCCTGCTTGGGACCTGGGTCAAATTTAGTAGGATCTCCTTCAATGCCCATAGGTATTGGATGGCGGGGATCCAAACTCTTTGAACCCCTCATAAGCTAACTACTATTAATACTATAACCCGGCTATTTAGGACTGTATCCCTGCTGACTCAGACTACTTAGCCGAGGGTAACGTCACCGCCAAAAGCGGGGCCTACCATAATTTGCATTAATAACTTAATTCATTATCTTTCAATAATCCGACCCTTTAGGATTGTATCCTTGCTGACTCAAACTACTGGGTTGAGGGTAACGTCGCCTTCAAAAGAGGGGCCTACTACAATAACTAAGATAATCTCTTAAACAAGTGCAAAAGTGCGAAAATAATCAAAGGTTATACTAATACACGTGTCGGATCCAAGTGATTCATCTTGTCTATCTGTTTTTATTTTATTTTATTTTTCAGCATTTAGTTAGTTTTTATTTTTCTTAGTTTAAAACATTTTTCTAACTTTTTGATTTGGTTAGACGTTGAGGATAAACCGGTATTAAAAGCTCTTGTGTCCTTGGACGACCTCGGTATCTTACCAACAC
Source organism: Helianthus annuus (assembly GCF_002127325.2). Taxonomy (NCBI): domain Eukaryota; kingdom Viridiplantae; phylum Streptophyta; class Magnoliopsida; order Asterales; family Asteraceae; genus Helianthus; species Helianthus annuus. The sequence continues at coordinate 158,914,493 of NC_035444.2, forward strand.
TATACTACGTCCACGATGGGTGCACTTGCCCATATGTGTGTTTAGTGTTAGTGAATATCGTGTGTTATAAATTTAAAACTTGGTTAAAAGTGTAAAAAGGGCTTAATTATATATTAAAAACATATACACACTGACACGCATCAAGTTTTTGGCGCCGTTGCCGGGGACACAAGGATTTTAAGAAAGTTAGGAATCAACGGCCTAATCATCTTTTTTATTTTTCTTTAATTTTTAGGATTTTTTTTAGATTTTTCAGCTTCTGCAGAGCTCAGCACGGGGCCGTGCCTGGTCGGACACGGGCCGTGCTCAGCAACGTTACTGGCAGTTTTTGTTTTTCAAGTTACAGAAGGCTGACCACGGGGCCGTGTCGGTGCAACACGGGGCCGTGTCCAACTTCCAGTAACTGGGATCTGAAAAACAATCACTGTAACTCCGACCACGGGGCCGTGGTGAACCTTCTGACCAACATTCCTTTCTGTTTTTATTGCAGGACTTGGAACCCGATGCCAACTTCACGTAGTGTATGAGCTCCAGTTCCAATAAAGACATAAAGGAACCATTAGAAGAACCCGAACGCTTTCTCAGAAAAAGGTTAAAAGCCAAAAACCAAGAGAAGGTCTCGGGTGATCCACCCCCAATGGCGGACCAACGTACCCTCATGGATTACTTACGGCCCACCGTAGGTAATCTCGGCGCCGCTATCAATGCCCCGAATGTCGAAGCCAATAACTTCGAACTTCGACCGCACTTGATACAAATGCTCCAAAACTCCGCGACCTTTCACGGGCTCGCGGACGAGGATCCCCATCTACATATAACTAATTTCTTAGAAATATGTGATACCTTTCGGATCAATGGAGCATCAAACGACGCCATCCGCCTTCGTATGTTTCCATTCTCACTAAAAGACCGAGCGAAAGCTTGGCTCAACACCCTCCCAGCTGGATCGGTAAACACCTGGGATGAACTAGCCCAAAAATTTCTATATAAGTATTTCCCTCCTTCTAAAACTGCTAAATTAATGGCTGAAATTAACACATACTCACAAGAGGACGGAGAATCCTTATATGAAACTTGGGAAAGGTTCAAGGAGCTATTACGCAAGTGTCCCCATCACGGCCTCGCAATATGGCAACAAGTATCCACTTTCTACAATGGGTTGTTGCCACACACTAGGCAGACACTTGATTCTAGCTCCGGGGGACTTTTAGGTAATCGTCGCCCACACGAAATATATAATCAGATTGAGGAAATCGCTCAAACCAATTTTCAGTGGCACACTCCCCGGGGAAATAAAACTATCGCCCCGGGCGCCCATAAGGTAGACGAAAGCACCTCTTTACAAGCCCAAATCGAGGCCCTTTCTTCAAAAATAAAAAAAGTAGAAATGACCAAAACAGTCTCGGTCATGGCTTGTGAAGGGTGTGGTGGGTCACATGAAAATTGGAGTTGCATGAAAGAAACGGACGATCAACAAGAAATGGTAAACTACATTGATAATAGACCTAGGCCGTCGGGTCCTCCAACGGGGACCTACAACCAAGGATGGCGAAACCACCCAAACCTTGGTTGGAGGGAGCCCGGCAATAGTAGTAACCAACAACCGCAACGAACAAACTTTCAGCAATCAAGAAATGAGTCGCAAAATTTCACTCAACAAAGTGGAAGAGAGAGGCTCGAAGATACCATATCTCGCCTTGTCTCCGACACTGATAAGAAAAATTCGGAAAGATTTCTACAATTAGAATCAAATTTTAGGAATCAACAAGCTAGCATTCAAAACATAGAAAAACAAATAAGTCAACTAGCTCAAAATTTTTCCGAAAGACCACAAGGCGCATTACCTAGCAATACCGAAACCAACCCAAAGGCGCAAGTTCACCTCATCACACTACGAAACCGCACCGTAGGGCCTGCAGAAGTACCTCCAGCAACGGAAGAATCAACGCCAACACATCTGCAGGAGACGGACACTCCCCCATCAACAGAGCCTACCAAGGCCCCTCGAGTTCCGTACCCCGGTAGGTTAATTCGTCAGAAAACCAATGAGCAATTCGCAAAATTCGAAAGTTTGCTAAAACAATTGCATGTCAATATTCCTTTTATCGAAGTCCTAACCCAAATGCCCAAATACTCTAAATTTATGAGGGACTTCCTTACACATAAAAAGAAAATTGAAAATTTGCAATTAGTTAATTTAGGCGAAAAATGCTCTGCCCTCGTACTCAATAAACTACCCCAAAAGAAGATCGATCCCGGAAGTTTCACGATTCCATGCTCAATAGGGGAATCTCCCGTTCGCAATGCCTTGGCCGACTTAGGGGCTAGCATTAACCTCATGCCCTCTTCAATGTTCAAAAGGCTCGGCTTGGGAACCACAAGCCCCACAAAAATAAGCATACAACTCGCTGATCGATCGGTCAAGTTCCCGCAAGGTGTCATCGAGAATGTCTTGGTAAGGGTAAGCAGATTCGTTTATCCTGTTGACTTTGTCATACTCGACATGGAGGAAGACACCGAGGTCCCCCTTATTCTAGGGAGGCCTTTCCTTGCCACCGCACAAGCAGTAGTGGACATGAATGACGGGACACTAACTTTGAGATATGGGGACGATGAGGTAAAGTTTGGAGTTGGGAAGAGAATAGAGGATGACGACCCGGTCCACTACATGAAGGTTATTGATTCAAGCTTGGATGCCGCTCTCCGACGGTGTAACTTGGGAGGCAAGGCACTCCAATCAAAAGACGTGTGACCGGGAATCGGGTCTAGCCAAGGACCCTTATAAACGTGGCGCACCACGGAGGCATTCCGCGGACCTATCCTTAGTTTAGTCTAATCTTTTAGTTTTTGCAGAATAAATCACACTCATGGTGGTAATGGATGAAAAAGGGAACGAGAAAAAAATGGAACTATGCAGAAGAACAGAACAAACCGACAAAAATCTCCATAACAGAAGGCTCCACACGGGCCGTGCCCAACCAACACGGCCCCGTGCTGAGCCCCCTGCAGGAAATCACCCAGTTCAGGTAACTGGACACGGGCCGTGTTCAGCGGACACGCCCCCGTGTCCAGGCTTCTGTTTCAATTCTATAATTTTTGTTACTGGCACTTGACCACGGGGCCGTGCCCGGTCAACACGGGGCCGTGTCCAGAGCGCCAGTAACACAAAACTTTGTTTTTAAACACACTTTTACATATTCTAATCAACCAAAAACTTTATTTTTAGACACATTGAGGACAATGTGTAATTTAAGTGTGGGGGGGATGCTAAAACCTTGAAATTTTGCAAAATCCTAAAACAAGCCCTACACAAAACTCTATTGGAACCGCTAAACACCCCAAATTTTTTTTTTTCAAAAACTTTTTCGTTTTTTTTTATTTACTTGTCTTAGTTTAAGTTGGGAATAACAAGTTATAAAAGGGTTATAATTTTTTTTTTTACAACCGATAGCGTCGTGATAAAAAGAACTAACATAAGAAAATTATGAAACGGTATAACAAGTCTAGCTAAAATTCGATTATATATGCTTGGTCACATTAAAAACCCATTCCCACAAAAGTGAGTTTTGAGCCTTTATTGAGCATAAAAATATACATATTTAGATTAAATGCTCATTTTTCGTTTCTTGTGTGAATAGCCGCTCGGTCTTTACAAATCTAGAACTTGCCACGACGATACATTCCCGGTCCTTACCAACTTAAACCCAAGTAAGTAAATGATGGAGGCATTAGGACTAACTATTTTTCTTTCAAAACCATTATTTTTCATTTTTTTTACCTACCCAAAATCCCCCTAGAAAAACCCCTTTGAGCCTAAACCTTTCATTTCATTACCCCCAAAACAATTTTTTTTACCCACCAAAAAACCTTTTTCATTTTTTCACCCTTATTTTAGTAACAAGCTCGGTTTTTCATAAACATACCCTTTACGTGACGAAAAAAAAATATATGAATAATGAAGTCAAAAACAAACATAAGCTACAAAAGCTTGTTTGGAGAAATACTTCAAAAATAAATGTCACTAAAAATAAGGTATTTTACGAAAACCGCCACTTGTTACGATTTTCGCCCTTTTTACTAACCACTAACCAACCACCCACCTTTAAAACCCAAGCCTTCACCCCAAAAGTCCTCTTGATATTTACAAAGGTAAAAAGTTAAAAAGGAGGAGGATTGATCGCTTGGCAAGCCTATGGAAAACGTAAGTCCGTGCCGCTCTCGAGCGATTCACTTAAATATACACCTTCGGCCGAGTGATTGAGTGATCTCCCGTGAGGTATGTGAACTTGTATATAAATGGAATTTTGATAAGGCATGTTATGCCCAAATAAGTAGTTTATCTTATGAAAAGTTCAAAATAAATCATGACGAATAGGATTGTAAATAAAATAAAAATAAAACCTATACAAACCTTGGATTCCCGACACTCTAGGACAAGCTAAAAAACTTCTCTTCTACCTATTCCATTTGGGAGTGTAAGCCACATTAAAAGAGTTTTGCTTGAGGACAAGCAAAAGTTCAAGTGTGGGGGTATTTGATGTGTGTAAAATGCAACATATAAAACACATCAATTAAGGCATAAAACTAACCCTTTTTAAGTACTAATGTTGGGAAAAGAGTGTTTTTGTCTTCCTTTTGTATTTTCAGGATGAAATGAGCTCAAAATCACAAAAGAAGCAAAAAGACCACTAATTCTACCATAAATACGAGAAAAGGGACAAAAGTGGACTGCCCGGACCCTCAACGGCACCTCCCAAGACAAAGAGAAGAAAACAGAGTCTGAACACGCCCCGTGTCCAGCGAACACGGGGGCGTGCCCAGGAAGCAGCAGATAAGACAAACCAGTAGAAGCTTCTATTGCTGGGCACGGGGCCGTGTCCAGCGAGCACGGGGGCGTGTGGAAAGTACAGCAGGCGCATTAATTGTAATTCGCAATTACAATTAATGAAGAGAGAGAGTGTCAGACGGGCACGGGGCCGTGTCCAGCGGACACGGGGCCGTGTCCAGCGTTCTGTCCAGCCTATAAATAGAGGAGCTTGGTTTCATTCTCTCTCATCCCTTGGCACACCACCTCTCTCACACCTCATCCACCACCCACCACCACCATAACACCATCATCCACCACCATCATCCATTGTCCATCGTAGAGTGTGTGAGTCGTCTCGGGATCCAAGATTGATCGTAAGAGTTCTTGACAATCAAGGCCATGTTTGCCTAAGTCTCTTACATCACTTGGTGAAGACAAGTGTTTAGTATAATACTTTTTATTTTTAATCTTTTGCACTTTTTATTTGGTTTTGTATTAATGACTTTAATAACTAGTTACTTATGTTGAAGGTGATCTTTCCTTATCGTTTGTCCGTGGTGTCTTGGCATTATTTTACTGTCTATATAAAATAAAAGATTTTCACCATTCATATCTCCACGGTCTATATGGAGGTATGTTGGCTACCTGGTCGGGGGTTAAGGGAACGGTTTGGTAAGGGTCTTGCCCTTGTTCAGCGTTTAGAGGTCCTGCTTGGGACCTGGGTCAAATTTAGTAGGATCTCCTTCAATGCCCATAGGTATTGGATGGCGGGGATCCAAACTCTTTGACCCCCTCATAAGCTAACTACTATTAATACTATAACCCGGCTATTTAGGACTGTATCCCTGCTGACTCAGACTACTTAGCCGAGGGTAACGTCACCGCCAAAAGCGGGGCCTACCATAATTTGCATTAATAACTTAATTCATTATCTTTCAATAATCCGACCCTTTAGGATTGTATCCTTGCTGACTCAAACTACTGGGTTGAGGGTAACGTCGCCTTCAAAAGAGGGGCCTACTACAATAACTAAGATAATCTCTTAAACAAGTGCAAAAGTGCGAAAATAATCAAAGGTTATACTAATACACGTGTCGGATCCAAGTGATTCATCTTGTCTATCTGTTTTTATTTTATTTTATTTTTCAGCATTTAGTTAGTTTTTATTTTTCTTAGTTTAAAACATTTTTCTAACTTTTTGATTTGGTTAGACGTTGAGGATAAACCGGTATTAAAAGCTCTTGTGTCCTTGGACGACCTCGGTATCTTACCAACACTATACTACGTCCACGATGGGTGCACTTGCCCATATGTGTGTTTAGTGTTAGTGAATATCGTGTTTTATAAATTTAAAACTTGGTTAAAAGTGTAAAAAGGGCTTAATTATATATTAAAAACATATACACACTGACACGCATCAACAAATATCCATTTTCGACCGGGGGCGGACATCTATTGTAGACAACACTTGGTTTCTTACCAGAAATTTCTACTTCATCCTCTTCTTTTGTCTCGGAATTCTTTTCTTCCGAAGTCTTCTCTTCTTCAAATGTCTTCAATCTTTCAACGATCGGGTAAATCCTGTCAACAACAAAAGTAAAACATGAGTAACTTTTCAATAAATTGTTGACTCTTTCAGTTTCAATCTTTTGTGTTGCCAACTTCAATTCCAGCTCAGCACATTTCTCTGTGTAATAGTTGACATCATCCAGCTGTCTCATGTAAGCTCCTTTGAGTGTATTCAATGCAACTGCTTGTTCACTGTTCGAATCAGTGTACTTGTTAATCTCTCTGTTCAAAGTATCATAAGATTCTTTCAATCTTTTTATGTTGTGTAGCAGCTCATTGTTTTGCATGATCAAAGAATCACAATTCAAGCACTTTTCCGGAACTTTGACTGCTTCAGTATCAACTTTGATTTTAAATTCAGGAACATCTTTAACTTTTCTTCTCGTTTGGAAAAACTCAGCTCTTTTCTTTTTCTCGGCTTCAGCTTCAGCTTTTAACCTTTCTTCTTCTTCTTCTTCAATTCTTCTCCATTTTTCTTCTTCAGCTTCCCTGACTTTTCTGTATTTTGCAGCCCATTTTTCATCATAGGCATTAGCAATAGTCATCTCTTTCAAGCGAAATCACAAGAATATACTTTCAAGCAAGATCTCTGTTTGAAGCAGAATCACCCTGAATCTTTAAGCGGAATCACCAGATAATTTTGGAGCGAATTACTAAGTAATTTGAAGAGGAATCACACAGAAATTTCGAGCGAGATCTGAATCTGTAACAGTTTAAATGGACTGAATACGTAACAATGTGTGTTGATGAAATCAATCTAAGACTCGTGTCTAAGATTTGTGAACTCGTTTAATGTAACCCGCAAACTGAATGAATGAACTAGCTCAAAAATGCCACGAAATATGGGCTTCCAATGGGCCGCAAACAATGAAGTTCACTTGAGCTGGGCTTAGAAAGATTTGGACCGAGATGTATACTTATCAATATTGTGACTGTTGTTGATATAAGAAGCCGACAATATTATCTTTCAAAATTATATGATTGGGCCGTATACTTTAATCAGACAACACTATCCATTTCATTAGGTAACTTGATTGGACCGAATACTTTGATTGCGCCTGACACACTTTAACTTTGAATCACATGCAAATTGATTGGATCGATAATCACATTCAATGTACCGACAACATCACATGATCAAATGTCTCAATTTCCACACTTATATCGAATACCAAAAACAAAATTAATTCAATCACATGTATTCTGACAAACACTTTCTTGGGCCGATGATCACATGCACATATTATACCATTACCAAGTTTCAAGACTTATTGATTGGACCTATTAACTGTTATGTTCACGTGAAGGCTGACCCAACTCAATGTATTCTATTGAACCAAGAAATAAAGTTCACATGCACATTAATATGAGCCTACAACTTTCATCACCCCTGAATTCTCATTGGACCTCAAATGTAGTGACCAACACCTTTATCTTTAAATCATATGCACGACTTTTCTTTTGAATATAATGAACCTACAATATATGCTTTGTCACATGTAAACTGAAATGGTTCTGTTCACCTCATGCAAACTGACACAAAACACGAAATTTCTTTTCCCAACTACTGACAACTCGTTTAGTGATTCAATTAACTCGATGCACTTTTCACATGAACAACAAAAACAGTTCAAGCGGTCATTGTTTTCAAGCGGTCGTCATTTTCAAGCGGTCGATGTTTTCAAGCGGTCACGGTGAATTTTCAAGCGAGATACCAGTTTCAAGCGGACTCACGGTGTTATGTTCGCTTGAACAGTCAATGACTTCAGCAACTACGAACAAGTTTCAAGCGAAACACCAAATTGAACCAGATTTAAAAGCCGATTTTAAAGCTGAAACTTTACAGGATTTGTTTAAACATGATTACGCACAATATATGAAAGTTTGAGCCGTTTTTAACCGTGAAAAATGTTTTAATTTGAAAGAGAATGGTGTAGAAATCAGAAATAGTGACAAAAACAAGCTGTTTTTGCGAGATCTCTTCCTCCTGAGCTCTGATACCCTTGTAGGATCGGATTGTGACCCAAACGAGTCGTTTAGAAGAGATTTTATCAGTTTCAGATGCGGAAAATAAGAAACTGACTTTGAAACAGCTTGAATATCACTTTAAACATCTTGTGTATTGATTTAGTAGCAATTTACAATCACAAGGAATACCGGCAGCACCTCGGTATCGATTCCTAGTCTTCTCCTGTTCTGATCTGGTTCGCTTCAAATGAAAGACATGACACATATTTATAGTGTATGCCAGTTCGCTTGAACCTACCTAAATCCATTTCAAGTGAACACAACTAATTTGTCTTCAAGCGAACATACATACATTAATTCAAGCGAACATGACATATTTGACTTTCAAGCGAACAGTCACTATACAATCTTGTTTCATGTGCATTTGTTGTAATGATGATGTCATATTCATGATGTCATAAATGAGTAAGATGACATCATGTTGATCGGAGTGTCACGCTCCGGTCAAAGATAATATTTATAAGCCCAAATTACCCTTAACAATGTGCTAGTGGTAGTAAGGGGTCGATCCACGAAGAGTATATGGTTTGTGTGTGGATTCGAATGAACTAAATAATTGTGTCACGATTATGAAGCTTGCTAAAGTATTTTTGTATTTCCGTTTAATGGAGAGATATGATTGTTTAACTAATTGAATTTATGCGAATGATTAACAACTACTAATTAACAATTGCAAGAAAAGTGATTACTAGAACAATAACAATAAAAAGTAATCACACCCGGTTTCGGTAGTTATTAATCTAGGATTTCTACAAGTTTTAGTTTCAACTCAAATGCATTCGGTTAACGGATTTAGTGTACCGTGACTTAGGCGCTACTAGCTATCAACGTCCCGAAGAACGGACAAAAAGACACTTTGTAATCAACACAAGTAAATCCTAACAACGACAACGTACAATTACATATCACCGTTTCGCAATGTCATAACTTTTAACATCGTTCGACAATTCACGGATTCGTAACAAATGTAATACTATTGTCAAAAGTTTCAAAAACCAAATACAAATTGTCACTAAGATGAAACAAGAACAAATTGAAACCCTAAAATTAACAACTACCTACACCGGGGTGAAACCGAGATGATTAGCCGCTCATGGTTGATGCAACTTAATCACCGGATGTTTGGAATGCGGATGGAGTCATCTTGAATCTTTAAGGATGAAGGAATGATGGGTGATTGAGATTTATGGATGATAATGGTGGGATGGATGATGAAAATGGAGAATTAGGGTTTTGGATGGTGAGTAAATGATTGATGGTGATGATCTTGATCCGGATGATTGATGTTGTTAGAGATGGAATAGAGATGGATGGGTCGGTGAATTAGGCTCCAAGATTGAGATTCAAACTTCCAAGAAGTTGTAACTTACGTATTCAATGCCCAATAACCAATAGAATTCGATCCTTAAACCCAAAAGCCAACAGTTCACGCCAGCAAAATCTGATGCCCGTCGCCGACGGGCCTGACCCCGTCGCCGACGGGTCCCCAAAACCTCAAGTTCTGCCGACGGGTTATGCACCTGGATATGGGTGTTTATGGCCGACGGGTGTTTGACCCGTCGGCGACGGCCTCTTGAAACTCGATTCTCATTTTTTTGCTCCTTGCACTCCCGGTTGATCCGTAACGCATCCCGGTGTTCCGGTTTTCGACCCGATGACTCGTAAAGCTCCCGAAAAGCTCCTTAAACTTTATCAAACCTGCAAAATACATATTTGATTAAAATTTGGCCATTCAAGATTAAAACTCATATAAAAACATAAAGTTATACGATTACGAGCACCGGTTTTCAACCACGTATCACATTCCCACACTTGTCTTTTGCTTGCCCTCAAGCAAATCTGTTTTTCACTTTCACGTGGGTCGAACAATGAATACACACCCCATCCCCGAGACAAAGGTTAAGGTCTATTGTCATACAAAAGTTCGCATTCTTTACACTCTCCACATATTTACCGGTAAAGTGAATAATCACATATAATAATGGTTATCCAAGATTAACCCGCCCGTAAAACTAATAAGTCATGCATATCCCTCACAATGTTCTCTCCACTCGGCTTAAAATTTGGCTAATATGTATAATGTATTAGCACTACAATCAATTAATCGCTCAAAACCGGTTAGAACACGTACCCGCATAGGCTTGCAACTCAATCATTCTCCACCATTGATCACAAATACTAAGCACAAGACAAAAGGTCTTTGAAGGGTTGTAACGCGGCTAGGCTAAAGGTAGGGAAAAAGGATATTTAAAAGTGGCTAAGGTGATGAAAATTTGATCTTTATTAAACTCAAGTACACTATAAACTTCAATTCCAAGGCAATGATTTTCGCCTTTTATTCAATAACTAGAAACACATATTTTTGGATTTTTCTCAATGGTTTTTTTTTTCTTTTTCGCAACATTTTCTGAGATTTCTCTCTCTTTTTTTTTACAAAAGAATCACAACTATACAAACTTAAATTCCTAAAATCGAATTTTCATCACACGGGTTTAAAAAGAAAAGGCTTCTGGTTATGGGCTAAATGGGTTGTCAAACGAAAGGTTTAGGCTCAAAGTTGGCTACTAAGGGATAATTTTTTTTTTGGGTAAGGATGTAAAAATGGTGTAAAAAGAAAAGGTTTACCTAATGCCTTAATCATTCTCGTGCTTGTATTCGGTCTATGGTCTCGAACGTATCGAAAGTTGCAAGTTCTACAATACGCGACTAATGGTCCACTCAACAAAGAAACATGTAAATGCAATTCTATGATATAAAAGTGGCTCAAACCTCACGTATAAGGGTATGATATGTGATATGCATGATATACTAGTCTCTTAGGCGAATTATTCCCAAATAACCACCCGCTAAATACCCGTCATGCTATTAATTTGAACTTGACCATGACAAAAGACCAAATGGGTTGTGCCATCCCTTGTTGACTTGGCTACTTGTGCTTTTAAGATTGCTTTTGAGACAAGAAATGTTTGAAAAATTTTTGAAATTTTCCCCCATCCCCACACTTGAGGTAAACATTATCCTCAATGTGTAGTGTTTAAATGAACGGGTCAAAATCGAAAAAAATTTTTTACTACTCCCCCATCCCCACACTTGAAGTACATATTGTCCTCAATGTGTAAGAACTAGAGTTTTAAAAATGCACAAGGGATGTGACACGACTAACCTTCCCAACTTTTCACCCTGGAAATTAAAATACACATTACAATCCACTTATTCTTAACTAAAAATCAAAGTAAAAAGAAACACATGCACCTGATTTTTATCGCTTGATGCTCATATCCTTCGTCTCTTCATAAAAATGGTTGTCCCGCGAACATGTTGTACCTACAAATTCTAATCCTTGTGTAGAAGCATGCTTCTCACAACCATCAAAATTTGTTAGTTACTTAGTTCTACGCTTTTTACGAACACGTTACCAAATCATGCGTTATTTTACTTCGATTTATGTGGAAAATATTTTACAACAACAACAAACCTAACTCACTTTCGTAGGAATCACGGTTGCATTTAGCTTATGCAACAAGCCCTTTTAAACCCCCCAATAGCTTGGGAGGACGAGAGGTCTCGTGAGGGTTATATAGGGAACACACCCACAAAGTTCATTTAACTAGACATAAATTAAATAAAAACCACAAGAAATAAAAGAACAAAATATACAACAACAACAACATAAAATATACCATACCTCTACCGCTGATATCGCTCGTTTGGATCCATTGGTGGGTTGGGTTGGTATGGATAACCAGTGAGGGCCTCGAACATCTCCCTATAGTTATCGAGGGGACTTTGCTCCCCTTGAGGCGGCGGTTGGTACGGGATCGGAACAAAGCTAGACCCTACCGCTTCGGGCCAATGTGGAGTCAGGTCGGATGGGCCTTGTGGGTGAGGAAGGTCGGGGTAATTTGTCCACCCCGAGTGCTCGGCATATGGGAGGCCGGCTTGGTAGTCTCTTTGGTGCCGCTCCTGATCATGGAGCACTTTGGCGTTATTAATCGCCATTTGTTGAGAGACGTACAAGGCACTCCAACGACGTCGGTTCAATTCTCTTTCTTCCTGTTGACGCGCTGCCGCTGCTTCTTCCCATGCCCGTCTTCGGGCAGCCTCATCCTCTTGCATCTTTGCCAACTGTTCCATGTGTGATCTTTGCATTGCTTGGAACAGTTCTTGCTCTTCCACAAACTTGTTCATTCTTTCCCTATGGGCTTCTTGAGCTGCCCAATACCCTTGCATTGAGGATCCATGGGACCCCTCCCAAGTTTCCCTTCTTCGATTGTATTCCCTTCCTTCACCTATACAAGCGGAGACATTGTCATATAGCTCATGTTGCCCCGATCAAAATTCTTGTAGGAAGGCACCCGTCTCATGGTCACAAAACCCGCCACATCTTCGTTAATTTCCCTATGTGGCCGCATGTACCGTTGCCTTGGTCTTTGTGCACCGGAGGGTTCAACTTCCTCCTCTTCATCCCCCATTTCTTCATCTTCTTCCGATGCGGGTGGTGCTCTAGAAGTACGACACTCATACTTGTTACCCAAATCATCGGTCACAACGTACTTGTTTCCCGAGAATTTAACCTCTATCTTCCAATTCTTCCTCATGTACGCCATGTTAAATTCCTCCAACGGCTTAGGAACCCATAGTGATTCCGCGAGTAAGCAATTTTGTTGCACAATCATGGCGCTAATGAGGCGTGTGTACGGAATAAAACGCCTCTGGGACGACTCCCTAGTAGCCCACGTGTTCATCATCACTATATGTCGCCATGACAATGTTGGGGTTCCATAAAGCAAAGCGTGCACCACCCTACAGTCGCTCACTCTAACACCTCCACGATCACCAAACCTCGCTAAGATGTTCTCAACAGAAATCCCTTGAAGAATCTTTCCCTCAAGCGACATTTGCTTCCTTTTCATTTCTCCCCCTTTGTTGAACGGTAAAATGACATCTAACAGTTGCTCGGGATCGTCGTTGTGCATATGATTATCCAAAAAATGCTCGATGGGTGGGTAATCGTATGCTTGTACTCCCAAGGAGTCGAAACGAGCAATACAATTCATTGTCTCGAAGGACATTGTCATGTTCCCTCGAGTAGTCTTTCCCACCAACTTCCACTGTGATGGAGATTCATTCTTGTTCACGAGCTTCAAGGTAGATAACCATTCACATACTTCCGCTAAGTATATCCTGGAGGTATTATCTTCACACCAATCAAGGACACTTTCCCATCCTAGACGTTCAAACATCTGCACAATCCCGATCTGACAAAATTCTTCTACGTTCACTACCCTTTCACATATTACCCTGGTTGGAACTGAAGTGTTCACACCGTTCACCATCTTCCACTTCCACAACTTAGCCTCTAACTTCCTGTCTTGATAACCCGACAACGGTTTGTTTTTCTCATCATCCCAAATTCTAGCGCTTTGGCTATCCTAAACTTCACCCACTCCCAATCCTGCCTGTATAATCTTGCATCGTTCTCCTCTACGGAGCTTAGTTGCTCCCACTTCTTCGGTATTAAACCGGAAGAAGAACCGACCCCTGATGATGATGCTTGGCCTGTAGTCTTTTGTCTTGCCACCCGCCATAACTACAATCACAAACAAGCAAACATCAATGCAAACTCAACCTTCATTAAACTCCCAAACTTTGAACATGAGGTGCGATGTTGAAATTTTTAATTAACAAGTGAAAGTAAAATCGCATTTTTAAACTTTAAAAGTCGCAAATTTTATCATGAACTTATTAATTTCCTTGTTAATCTTACAACTTCTTATAATTTCAACAATGTATTCAACATCACTTTCATGTTCAATCATGTGTATAACAAGTGCAATTACTTCAGTATAGTTATAACATACTCAAATTCCATTCATAACAACTAATCATACTTAAAATCATGCTAGATCAACACACATTGTCTAAACAACCTACTCTTAAACAAAAAAGTTTAAAACTTCGGAAGAAAAACATTACATATATGATAATCAAGCATAAGATTAAAGAGAATCCATACCTTGTATTGTTGAAACAAGAAAAACTGTGAAAAGATGTAAAACAAAGATCTTGATGAACACCCCTTTAAAAACCTTAAGTAACACGCCCAGAAATTTCGCAGACTAGCAAAAATTGATACAAACCGTGTTGGGGGTTTTGTTTCTCTTGAAAAGTTACACAAGATGGACCTAAAAATCAGTTGATTTGGTGAAGATTTGATGAAGTTATGAGGGTTTGAAGGTTTTAGGGTTCTTAGGTAGAGAATAGGGAAGATGAAGTTGAGGAGGTGAGAGGAAAAGATGTTATGCAGTGAATATGAGGGTGTTAGGGTGAATGGGTGAAGTGGGAAGGATATGGGTCGAATTATGTTGAAAGAATTGAGTTTAGGTTATGTTTGAGGAGCTTTAGAGATGTTTGGTGTGACACCTCGTATTTTCAATCTTTCCATTTTTGGCAAGTCTACTTGTACTTTCTATTTTTGTAAGTTGTACCTTTGTGGTATTTGGTTCTATTCCCAAATTGTACTCGAGACTTGAAATCATAATGAAAGTGCATTATTTTATTCATATTTGTGTTTGGATACTATGTATTGTCAAAACAATTAAAAACATGTCAAACTATGTTAAACACGTAAAAACAGTGAAAATACATCTTAATCTCAGCTCTCAAATTCATCATTGCCAAGAGATTACCCTAAACCGTACAAAAACCGGGAATTTATACGTTAATTCGGTAAAAAATATCAAAATTGGGTTAAAATAATTTTTATATTATTTTATTAATATTTTAAATAAGTAAACTAATAATTAAAATTAAATAAATAAATATTTTAAAACTGAATTTTTATGATTTTTGGAGTATTTTGGATAGTTAAACTAACTCCGTTAGTGAAAACCCAGTTAATTCAGCTAACTGGGTTAATTATATCAAAGGGCAGCACTAACTGAGTTAGAAAACTCAGTTAGTGACTAACCCAGTTAGTCAGACTAACTGTTTGTAAAAAAAAGGGGGGGTTGAACCGCGTGGAACCAGGATCGAACTCGGGACCTCTCGGTTAACAAGCAACAACTTAACCACTCGGCCGGGCATGCCACATCCGGCATATCTTGGACCTGAATTGTATTTAACATCACATTTAATGCGCAGAATTTAAAAAAAATAAAAAAAAAACCGGCAACCGATCATCTTCTCCGGCTGTTGAGTTGATGATCGGAACTTGACCTTCCATTATTTGTAACCGTCACCCTGCATCACTATATAAACCCGACCAAGCCTCGATTCATTCGTTCCTTTCACATCCGAAACAAACCGAACCCGATTCGCTCTTCGTTCACGTCTCGCCGGAATCCCGCACCACCACCTTCGCCGCCGGGAACCACCAACCACCGCCGTCTGCCGCCACCTGCAACAGTCCGGTACTTTCTTTTTCCGGCTTTACGTCTTGATTCCGATTCTTTTTTTGTTATTATCTGGTTACACTTTTTATTATTATTATTATTATTATGTTTATTATTATTATTATTATTATTATTATTATTATTATGTATTAATAATACTATGTATATTATTACTAGTAAGGTTTTGTTTTTTTTAAAATAGAAACCAGTTATGTGTAAATCAATAATAATTCTGATATTTGTTCCAGATTTATATTATTGTTATTTTTATTCCAGATTTATTAATATAATTATTATTATTATCATTAAACATATATTATTATTATTCTTATTATTTATTCCAGATTTACTAATATAATTATTATTATTATTAAACAGATTTATTAATATATTTTTAAATCTGAAATTTTATAACAGAATTATTATTTCTGTTTTTTTTATATAATCAGAATTTTTACAACAAAATAAATTAGATTTATTTTTTTAAAATTTTCAGAATTATTATTTAAATTATTATTTAAATCCGAAATATTATTCCTTATTTACTCAGATTTATTATTTTAAAATCAGAATTTGTATTCTAATCAGAATTTATATTTTAAAAACAGAATTATTATTTTATTAAATCAGAATTATCATTCTTATATATATATATATAATAATCAGAATTATTATTTTATATATATAATAATAGAAATTATTATCTAAATAATCCAGAATTTTAGTATTTATAATATTATGGTAAAATCAGAAATATTGTTTTAATAATAATATATAAAAATCAGTATTTATTTTTACTCACTTATTTAATAAATTGACATTTATTGCATTAAATACAAGATTTATATAAGACATATTATTATTTCACTCTAGAAATACTAATATTATTTTGTAAATGTTTTGTTATGTAATAACCATTGAATTCCCAATATTTAACAATCCTCAAAATTAATAGGGTAAATCTCTTGTGCACATTCTCTTGGGCAATCTCTTGTTCTTAATCTTTTCCAAGAAAAACGCAACGCAACCTAAGGTGAGTATACATGACCCATTTTCTATTTTACACTTTTGGGTGCTGTATGCATTTCTATATCAAACACACTATGTTAAACATTTTTGCACCCTCAATCCACATTTCATGTGAATCTATTTGACTCATGTTAATCACGTTATGCTACTGTTAAACATTTATGACTGTGTGTTCATTAACTTTGTAAGCCTCCCCTAACAATGGCAGCGCTGTAGGTTGAGAAACGCCCCTCCCATAATATTATGGGTATTGTTAGGTTTATTCTATGTTACTCATGTTACCACCCTTCTAGGGTTAGGCTATGTTAATTGCGTTAAACTTTGGTTTGAACACATAGATTTCATCCTTACGAGTATAACTGTAAATATGAAATCATATAGTCACGTGGATTTGAGCATGTTAAACTATTTCAAACATATTATACTATATTCAAACTTGTATACTCGCCAACATGTTTTGTTGACTTTATTTTAAATGCATACTGCAGGATGAGGAAGTCAAGATTTGAAGAAATGAATAGGATGGCCTAGAAACCCACTTTTGAAATAAACTATGTTTAATGTTTGTTACTTCCTTTTATGACAATGTATGAAACTTTGCAATTATAATAAATGAAATTTAATATTATTGTCACCTGTAGTGTTATGATGTTTTGAGCAATTTGTTCGTCTCATCCCGATGTTTCCG
Source organism: Helianthus annuus (assembly GCF_002127325.2). Classification (NCBI taxonomy): domain Eukaryota; kingdom Viridiplantae; phylum Streptophyta; class Magnoliopsida; order Asterales; family Asteraceae; genus Helianthus; species Helianthus annuus. The sequence continues at coordinate 158,932,008 of NC_035444.2, forward strand.
CCATCGGTTGGGGTGTGACAGATTGGTATCAGAGCCATAACTATAGGGAATTAGGTAGAATTGCTATACTTTTCCCTAGTCTATAGTAGGGGTACTCTGATACCAGATTGGTATCAGAGCCATAACTATAGGGAATTAGGAAAAGTAGGAATGCTTTTACCTAGTCTATAGTTTAGGAGCTTTCTCATTTATTTGCTGTTTAAGACAATATTCCCTTCTCTCTTCCTTGCTTCCCTCTATTCTTTTGGACTTCTAATATACAAGCCTTTCCTAAGGCTAACACAATACACACATGGAAGCTTTGAAGACACTCATGTAACACAATCGAAATGATTCATCAAAACAGGGGTGATTCCCATATTTGGTGATGATTTTCATTCAGCTTAAATTTGATTTTTGCACGAAACCTACCCTCAAGTTAGGAGTGACATCCAAACCTTGGTGGGAGTTTCCATTTCATTTTCTAGTGGACCCTCATCTTTGGATGAGTACCAACCACATCAGGGTACGATGTTATCAAGTTAGAGGTGAAACTCGCATCTTGTTAACTAGTCCCATTCCTTGATTTTCGATCTCGCCAAAGTTTCGATTTTCCCAATCGATTAAGGACGTGTAGTAACTGGAAGGACAAATATCGTTAGTCGCTCCTCGATGAGAGTATTTGTCTATTAGGCCAAAACACGTCTCCTTAATTCGAAAAGGATTTCGATTCACTTTGGAATAGTCTTATGTTACGTTCCGTGACAATCCATATTTTTATGATAAATCTCTTTTTATGTTATCTCAATTATCATGTGATTTACATTTGAGCGTTATCTTCATTTCAAGTTTGGGAACACGAATCACGTTATTATCGCAATCTAAAACAATTAACAATTACTCCATCGTGAACAAATTAAATTTATTATGCTTTCATCATACATGTTACCCTGCGTGAAATTCGTGATTATGCTGTGTGAAACTAAATGATCCTTTTATGTGCTATATGAAACTATATGCTATGTGATGCATTCATGAAAACAATTTTCTTAAACAAACATTATGATCAATTCTCATCTATTCTCTCTTTTGAATCTTTAGATGTTATTTTTTTCAAAAGTCTTTTTCTTAAGATTTCGAGGACGAAATCTCCTAAAGTAGGGGAGACTGTGACACCTCGTATTTTCAATCTTTCCATTTTTGGCAAGTCTACTTGTACTTTCTATTTTTGTTAGTTGTACCTTTGTGGTATTTGGTTCTATTCCCAAATTGTACTCGAGACTTGAAATCATAATGAAAGTGCATTATTTTATTCTTATTTGTGTTTGGATACTATGTATTGTCAAAACAATTAAAAACATGTCAAACTATGTTAAACACGTAAAAACAGAGAAAATACATCTTAATCTCAGCTCTCAAATTCATCATTGCCAAGAGATTACCCTAAACCGTACAAAAACCGGGAATTTATACGTTAATTCGGTAAAAAATATCAAAATTGGGTTAAAATAATTTTTATATTATTTTATTAATACTTTAAATAAGTAAACTAATAATTAAAATTAAATAAATAAATATTTTAAAACTGAATTTTTATGATTTTTGGAGTATTTTGGTTAGTTAAACTAACTCAGTTAGTGAAGACCCAGTTAATTCAGCTAACTGGGTTAATTATATCAAAGGGCAGCACTAACTGAGTTAGAAAACTCAGTTAGTGACTAACCCAGTTAGTCAGACTAACTGTTTGTAAAAAAAAGGGGGGGTTGAACCGCGTGGAACCAGGATCGAACTCGGGACCTCTCGGTTAACAAGCAACAACTTAACCACTCGGCCAGGCATGCCACATCCGGCATATCTTGGACATGAATTGTATTTAACATCACATTTAATGCGCAGAATTTAAAAAAAATAAAAAAAAAACCGCCAACCGATCATCTTCTCCGGCTGTTGAGTTGATGATCGGAACTTGACCTTCCATTATTTGTAACCGTCACCCTGCATCACTATATAAACCCGACCAAGCCTCGATTCATTCGTTCCTTTCACATCCGAAACAAACCGAACCCGATTCGCTCTTCGTTCACGTCTCGCCGGAATCCCGCACCACCACCTTCGCCGCCGGGAACCACCAACCACCGCCGTCTGCCGCCACCTGCAACAGTCCGGTACTTTCTTTTCCCGGCTTTACGTCTTGATTCCGATTCTTTTTTTGTTATTATCTGGTTACAGTTTTTATTATTATTATTATGTTTATTATTATTATTATTGTTATGTATTAATAATACTATGTATATTATTACTAGTAAGGTTTTGTTTTTTTTAAAATAGAAACCAGTTATGTGTAAATCAATAATAATTCTGATATTTGTTCCAGATTTATATTATTGTTATTTTTATTCCAGATTTATTAATATAATTATTATTATTATCATTAAACATATATTATTATTATTCTTATTATTTATTCCAGATTTACTAATATAATTATTATTATTATTAAACAGATTTATTAATATATTTTTAAATCTGAAATTTTATAACAGAATTATTATTTCTGTTTTTTTTATATAATCAGAATTTTTACAACAAAATAAATTAGATTTATTTTTTTAAAATTTTCAGAATTATTATTTAAATTATTATTTAAATCCGAAATATTATTCCTTATTTACTCAGATTTATTATTTTAAAATCAGAATTTTTATTCTAATCAGAATTTATATTTTAAAAACAGAATTATTATTTTATTAAATCAGAATTATCATTCTTATATATATATATATATATATATAATAATCAGAATTATTTTTTATATATATAATAATAGAAATTATTATCTAAATAATCCAGAATTTTAGTATTTATAATATTATGGTAAAATCAGAAATATTGTTTTAATAATAATATATAAAAATCAGTATTTATTTTTACTCACTTATTTAATAAATTGACATTTATTGCATTAAATACAAGATTTATATAAGACATATTATTATTTCACTCTAGAAATACTAATATTATTTTGTAAATGTTTTGTTATGTAATAACCATTGAATTCCCAATATTTAACAATCCTCAAAATTAATAGGGTAAATCTCTTGTGCACATTCTCTTGGGCAATCTCTTGTTCTTAATCTTTTCCAAGAAAAACGCAACGCAACCTAAGGTGAGTATACATGACCCATTTTCTATTTTACACTTTTGGGTGCTGTATGCATTTCTATATCAAACACACTATGTTAAACATTTTTGCACCCTCAATCCACATTTCATGTGAATCTATTTGACTCATGTTAATCACGTTATGCTACTGTTAAACATTTATGACTGTGTGTTCATTAACTTTGTAAGCCTCCCCTAACAATGGCAGCGCTGTAGGTTGAGAAACGCCCCTCCCATAATATTATGGGTATTGTTAGGTTTATTCTATGTTACTCATGTTACCACCCTTCTAGGGTTAGGCTATGTTAATTGCGTTAAACTTTGGTTTGAACACATAGATTTCATCCTTACGAGTATAACTGTAAATATGAAATCATATAGTCACGTGGATTTGAGCATGTTAAACTATTTCAAACATATTATACTATATTCAAACTTGTATACTCGCCAACATGTTTTGTTGACTTTATTTTAAATGCATACTGCAGGATGAGGAAGTCAAGATTTGAAGAAATGAATAGGATGGCCTAGAAACCCACTTTTGAAATAAACTATGTTTAATGTTTGTTACTTCCTTTTATGACAATGTATGAAACTTTGCAATTATAATAAATGAAATTTAATATTATTGTCACCTGTAGTGTTATGATGTTTTGAGCAATTTGTTCGTCTCATCCCGATGTTTCCGCCATCGGTTGGGGTGTGACAGATTGGTATCAGAGCCATAACTATAGGGAATTAGGTAGAATTGCTATACTTTTCCCTAGTCTATAGTAGGGGTACTCTGATACCAGATTGGTATCAGAGCCATAACTATAGGGAATTAGGAAAAGTAGGAATGCTTTTACCTAGTCTATAGTTTAGGAGCTTTCTCATTTATTTGCTGTTTAAGACAATATTCCCTTCTCTCTTCCTTGCTTCCCTCTATTCTTTTGGACTTCTAATATACAAGCCTTTCCTAAGGCTAACACAATACACACATGGAAGCTTTGAAGACACTCATGTAACACAATCGAAATGATTCATCAAAACAGGGGTGATTCCCATATTTGGTGATGATTTTCATTCAGCTTAAATTTGATTTTTGCACGAAACCTACCCTCAAGTTAGGAGTGACATCCAAACCTTGGTGGGAGTTTCCATTTCATATTCTAGTGGACCCTCATCTTTGGATGAGTACCAACCACATCAGGGTACGATGTTATCAAGTTAGAGGTGAAACTCGCATCTTGTTAACTAGTCCCATTCCTTGATTTTCGATCTCGCCAAAGTTTCGATTTTCCCAATCGATTAAGGACGTGTAGTAACTGGAAGGACAAATATCGTTAGTCGCTCCTCGATGAGAGTATTTGTCTAATAGGCCAAAACACGTCTCCTTAATTCGAAAAGGATTTCGATTCACTTTGGAATAGTCTTATGTTACGTTCCGTGACAATCCATATTTTTATGATAAATCTCTTTTTATGTTATCTCAATTATCATGTGATTTACATTTGAGCGTTATCTTCATTTCAAGTTTGGGAACACGAATCACGTTATTATCGCAATCTAAAACAATTAACAATTACTCCATCGTGAACAAATTAAATTTATTATGCTTTCATCATACATGTTACCCTGCGTGAAATTCGTGATTATGCTGTGTGAAACTAAATGATCCTTTTATGTGCTATATGAAACTATATGCTATGTGATGCATTCATGAAAACAATTTTCTTAAACAAACATTATGATCAATTCTCATCTATTCTCTCTTTTGAATCTTTAGATGTTATTTTTTTCAAAAGTCTTTTTCTTAAGATTTCGAGGACGAAATCTCCTAAAGTAGGGGAGACTGTGACACCTCGTATTTTCAATCTTTCCATTTTTGGCAAGTCTACTTGTACTTTCTATTTTTGTTAGTTGTACCTTTGTGGTATTTGGTTCTATTCCCAAATTGTACTCGAGACTTGAAATCATAATGAAAGTGCATTATTTTATTCTTATTTGTGTTTGGATACTATGTATTGTCAAAACAATTAAAAACATGTCAAACTATGTTAAACACGTAAAAACAGAGAAAATACATCTTAATCTCAGCTCTCAAATTCATCATTGCCAAGAGATTACCCTAAACCGTACAAAAACCGGGAATTTATACGTTAATTCGGTAAAAAATATCAAAATTGGGTTAAAATAATTTTTATATTATTTTATTAATACTTTAAATAAGTAAACTAATAATTAAAATTAAATAAATAAATATTTTAAAACTGAATTTTTATGATTTTTGGAGTATTTTGGTTAGTTAAACTAACTCAGTTAGTGAAGACCCAGTTAATTCAGCTAACTGGGTTAATTATATCAAAGGGCAGCACTAACTGAGTTAGAAAACTCAGTTAGTGACTAACCCAGTTAGTCAGACTAACTGTTTGTAAAAAAAAGGGGGGGTTGAACCGCGTGGAACCAGGATCGAACTCGGGACCTCTCGGTTAACAAGCAACAACTTAACCACTCGGCCAGGCATGCCACATCCGGCATATCTTGGACATGAATTGTATTTAACATCACATTTAATGCGCATAATTTAAAAAAAATAAAAAAAAACCGCCAACCGATCATCTTCTCCGGCTGTTGAGTTGATGATCGGAACTTGACCTTCCATTATTTGTAACCGTCACCCTGCATCACTATATAAACCCGACCAAGCCTCGATTCATTCGTTCCTTTCACATCCGAAACAAACCGAACCCGATTCGCTCTTCGTTCACGTCTCGCCGGAATCCCGCACCACCACCTTCGCCGCCGGGAACCACCAACCACCGCCGTCTGCCGCCACCTGCAACAGTCCGGTACTTTCTTTTCCCGGCTTTACGTCTTGATTCCGATTCTTTTTTTGTTATTATCTGGTTACAGTTTTTATTATTATTATTATGTTTATTATTATTATTATTATTATTGTTATGTATTAATAATACTATGTATATTATTACTAGTAAGGTTTTGTTTTTTTTTAAAATAGAAACCAGTTATGTGTAAATCAATAATAATTCTGATATTTGTTCCAGATTTATATTATTGTTATTTTTATTCCAGATTTATTAATATAATTATTATTATTATCATTAAACATATATTATTATTATTCTTATTATTTATTCCAGATTTACTAATATAATTATTATTATTATTATTAAACAGATTTATTAATGTATTTTTAAATCTGAAATTTTATAACAGAATTATTATTTCTGTTTTTTTTATATAATCAAAATTTTTACAACAAAATAAATCAGATTTATTTTTTTAAAATTTTCAGAATTATTATTTAAATTATTATTTAAATCCGAAATATTATTCCTTATTTACTCAGATTTATTATTTTAAAATCAGAATTTTTATTCTAAATCAGAATTTATATTTTAAAATCAGAATTATTATTTTATTAAATCAGAATTATCATTCTTATATATATATATAATAATCAGAATTATTATTTTATATATATAATAATAGAAATTATTATCTAAATAATCCAGAATTTTAGTATTTATAATATTATGGTAAAATCAGAAATATTGTTTTAATAATAATATATAAAAATCAGTATTTATTTTTACTCACTTATTTAATAAATTGACATTTATTGCATTAAATACAAGATTTATATAAGACATATTATTATTTCACTCTAGAAATACTAATATTATTTTGTAAATGTTTTGTTATGTAATAACCATTGAATTCCCAATATTTAACAATCCTCAAAATTAATAGGGTAAATCTCTTGTGCACATTCTCTTGGGCAATCTCTTGTTCTTAATCTTTTCCAAGAAAAACGCAACGCAACCTAAGGTGAGTATACATGACCCATTTTCTATTTTACACTTTTGGGTGCTGTATGCATTTCTATATCAAACACACTATGTTAAACATTTTTGCACCCTCAATCCACATTTCATGTGAATCTATTTGACTCATGTTAATCACGTTATGCTACTGTTAAACATTTATGACTGTGTGTTCATTAACTTTGTAAGCCTCCCCTAACAATGGCAGCGCTGTAGGTTGAGAAACGCCCCTCCCATAATATTATGGGTATTGTTAGGTTTATTCTATGTTACTCATGTTACCACCCTTCTAGGGTTAGGCTATGTTAATTGCGTTAAACTTTGGTTTGAACACATAGATTTCATCCTTACGAGTATAACTGTAAATATGAAATCATATAGTCACGTGGATTTGAGCATGTTAAACTATTTCAAACATATTATACTATATTCAAACTTGTATACTCGCCAACATGTTTTGTTGACTTTATTTTAAATGCATACTGCAGGATGAGGAAGTCAAGATTTGAAGAAATGAATAGGATGGCCTAGAAACCCACTTTTGAAATAAACTATGTTTAATGTTTGTTACTTCCTTTTATGACAATGTATGAAACTTTGCAATTATAATAAATGAAATTTAATATTATTGTCACCTGTAGTGTTATGATGTTTTGAGCAATTTGTTCGTCTCATCCCGATGTTTCCGCCATCGGTTGGGGTGTGACAGATTGGTATCAGAGCCATAACTATAGGGAATTAGGTAGAATTGCTATACTTTTCCCTAGTCTATAGTAGGGGTACTCTGATACCATTGGTATCAGAGCCATAACTATAGGGAATTAGGAAAAGTAGGAATGCTTTTACCTAGTCTATAGTTTAGGAGCTTTCTCATTTATTTGCTGTTTAAGACAATATTCCCTTCTCTCTTCCTTGCTTCCCTCTATTCTTTTGGACTTCTAATATACAAGCCTTTCCTAAGGCTAACACAATACACACATGGAAGCTTTGAAGACACTCATGTAACACAATCGAAATGATTCATCAAAACAGGGGTGATTCCCATATTTGGTGATGATTTTCATTCAGCTTAAATTTGATTTTTGCACGAAACCTACCCTCAAGTTAGGAGTGACATCCAAACCTTGGTGGGAGTTTCCATTTCATATTCTAGTGGACCCTCATCTTTGGATGAGTACCAACCACATCAGGGTACGATGTTATCAAGTTAGAGGTGAAACTCGCATCTTGTTAACTAGTCCCATTCCTTGATTTTCGATCTCGCCAAAGTTTCGATTTTCCCAATCGATTAAGGACGTGTAGTAACTGGAAGGACAAATATCGTTAGTCGCTCCTCGATGAGAGTATTTGTCTATTAGGCCAAAACACGTCTCCTTAATTCGAAAAGGATTTCGATTCACTTTGGAATAGTCTTATGTTACGTTCCGTGACAATCCATATTTTTATGATAAATCTCTTTTTATGTTATCTCAATTATCATGTGATTTACATTTGAGCGTTATCTTCATTTCAAGTTTGGGAACACGAATCACGTTATTATCGCAATCTAAAACAATTAACAATTACTCCATCGTGAACAAATTAAATTTATTATGCTTTCATCATACATGTTACCCTGCGTGAAATTCGTGATTATGCTGTGTGAAACTAAATGATCCTTTTATGTGCTATATGAAACTATATGCTATGTGATGCATTCATGAAAACAATTTTCTTAAACAAACATTATGATCAATTCTCATCTATTCTCTCTTTTGAATCTTTAGATGTTATTTTTTTCAAAAGTCTTTTTCTTAAGATTTCGAGGACGAAATCTCCTAAAGTAGGGGAGACTGTGACACCTCGTATTTTCAATCTTTCCATTTTTGGCAAGTCTACTTGTACTTTCTATTTTTGTTAGTTGTACCTTTGTGGTATTTGGTTCTATTCCCAAATTGTACTCGAGACTTGAAATCATAATGAAAGTGCATTATTTTATTCTTATTTGTGTTTGGATACTATGTATTGTCAAAACAATTAAAAACATGTCAAACTATGTTAAACACGTAAAAACAGAGAAAATACATCTTAATCTCAGCTCTCAAATTCATCATTGCCAAGAGATTACCCTAAACCGTACAAAAACCGGGAATTTATACGTTAATTCGGTAAAAAATATCAAAATTGGGTTAAAATAATTTTTATATTATTTTATTAATACTTTAAATAAGTAAACTAATAATTAAAATTAAATAAATAAATATTTTAAAACTGAATTTTTATGATTTTTGGAGTATTTTGGTTAGTTAAACTAACTCAGTTAGTGAAGACCCAGTTAATTCAGCTAACTGGGTTAATTATATCAAAGGGCAGCACTAACTGAGTTAGAAAACTCAGTTAGTGACTAACCCAGTTAGTCAGACTAACTGTTTGTAAAAAAAAGGGGGGGTTGAACCGCGTGGAACCAGGATCGAACTCGGGACCTCTCGGTTAACAAGCAACAACTTAACCACTCGGCCAGGCATGCCACATCCGGCATATCTTGGACATGAATTGTATTTAACATCACATTTAATGCGCAGAATTTAAAAAAAAATAAAAAAAAAACCGCCAACCGATCATCTTCTCCGGCTGTTGAGTTGATGATCGGAACTTGACCTTCCATTATTTGTAACCGTCACCCTGCATCACTATATAAACCCGACCAAGCCTCGATTCATTCGTTCCTTTCACATCCGAAACAAACCGAACCCGATTCGCTCTTCGTTCACGTCTCGCCGGAATCCCGCACCACCACCTTCGCCGCCGGGAACCACCAACCACCGCCGTCTGCCGCCACCTGCAACAGTCCGGTACTTTCTTTTCCCGGCTTTACATCTTGATTCCGATTCTTTTTTTGTTATTATCTGGTTACAGTTTTTATTATTATTATTATGTTTATTATTATTATTATTGTTATGTATTAATAATACTATGTATATTATTACTAGTAAGGTTTTGTTTTTTTTAAAATAGAAACCAGTTATGTGTAAATCAATAATAATTCTGATATTTGTTCCAGATTTATATTATTGTTATTTTTATTCCAGATTTATTAATATAATTATTATTATTATCATTAAACATATATTATTATTATTCTTATTATTTATTCCAGATTTACTAATATAATTATTATTATTATTATTATTAAACAGATTTATTAATATATTTTTAAATCTGAAATTTTATAACAGAATTATTATTTCTGTTTTTTTTATATAATCAAAATTTTTACAACAAAATAAATCAGATTTATTTTTTTAAAATTTTCAGAATTATTATTTAAATTATTATTTAAATCCGAAATATTATTCCTTATTTACTCAGATTTATTATTTTAAAATCAGAATTTTTATTCTAAATCAGAATTTATATTTTAAAATCAGAATTATTATTTTATTAAATCAGAATTATCATTCTTATATATATATATAATAATCAGAATTATTATTTTATATATATAATAATAGAAATTATTATCTAAATAATCCAGAATTTTAGTATTTATAATATTATGGTAAAATCAGAAATATTGTTTTAATAATAATATATAAAAATCAGTATTTATTTTTACTCACTTATTTAATAAATTGACATTTATTGCATTAAATACAAGATTTATATAAGACATATTATTATTTCACTCTAGAAATACTAATATTATTTTGTAAATGTTTTGTTATGTAATAACCATTGAATTCCCAATATTTAACAATCCTCAAAATTAATAGGGTAAATCTCTTGTGCACATTCTCTTGGGCAATCTCTTGTTCTTAATCTTTTCCAAGAAAAACGCAACGCAACCTAAGGTGAGTATACATGACCCATTTTCTATTTTACACTTTTGGGTGCTGTATGCATTTCTATATCAAACACACTATGTTAAACATTTTTGCACCCTCAATCCACATTTCATGTGAATCTATTTGACTCATGTTAATCACGTTATGCTACTGTTAAACATTTATGACTGTGTGTTCATTAACTTTGTAAGCCTCCCCTAACAATGGCAGCGCTGTAGGTTGAGAAACGCCCCTCCCATAATATTATGGGTATTGTTAGGTTTATTCTATGTTACTCATGTTACCACCCTTCTAGGGTTAGGCTATGTTAATTGCGTTAAACTTTGGTTTGAACACATAGATTTCATCGTTACGAGTATAACTGTTAATATGAAATCATATAGTCACGTGGATTTGAGCATGTTAAACTATTTCAAACATATTATACTATATTCAAACTTGTATACTCGCCAACATGTTTTGTTGACTTTATTTTAAATGCATACTGCAGGATGAGGAAGTCAAGATTTGAAGAAATGAATAGGATGGCCTAGAAACCCACTTTTGAAATAAACTATGTTTAATGTTTGTTACTTCCTTTTATGACAATGTATGAAACTTTGCAATTATAATAAATGAAATTTAATATTATTGTCACCTGTAGTGTTATGATGTTTTGAGCAATTTGTTCATCTCATCCCGATGTTTCCACCATCGGTTGGGGTGTGACATTTGGTTCGGTTCTAAACACTTCAAAACGAACCAGCATCGGAGCACAAAACACAACCCGTCGCCGACGGTTCCCAACCCGTCGCCGACGGGTTCCCTTTTTCTCAAAATTGGGCGACGCCCTATGTGTCTGGATACGGGACTTTTATGCCGACGGAACCTTTAGAGAGCCCGTCCGGGACGGTAATCACCCCGTCGCCGACGGGCACCAATTTTTCACTTTCAAAAATTTTTTCTTTTTTTCTTTTTTTTTTTTTTGAAAAAAAATGAGGAATTTTGTGCACTTTTTCTAAAAGGACTATGTATGTACAAAAATCCTATAAATTATTAAAAATCTTTTTGTGAGATTTTATAAGTTAAAGTTTTTAAACGCAATAACCGTCAACGGCCCTACCACCCCCAAAAAATTGTGTATTGTCCTCAATACACATAAACAAGTCTAAAAACATACCTTGTATCTTCATGACCCGTTCGTAATGTCTGGACTTCACACAATCAAGAGAGATTAGTAGGAATTGAAAACGATTATCCTCGAAACACACAAACAATTAAAAGATTGTACATAACTTTACACAAAGTGTTACCGGTCCTTTTCATTCGACCTCGTAAACCGGGAAACTTACCACAAAGCTTACCGATTCCTTGTTTTCATCCACTTTCTCGTTACCCTCGAGAAACGGTTTTAGCCGATGACCATTTACCGTTTGCCGCACCCCATCCTTCGGGTCCTCGATAGTAACATCACCCAATTGTCCGACCCGGGTGATAACATAGGGTCCCATCCATTTGCTCTAGAGCTTACCGGGAAAGAACTTGAGCTTCGAATTGTAGAGCCACACCTTTTGACCCACTTCAAACTCTTTCTTCCTCAGCTTGGCATCATGCGCTCTTTTCATCCCATCCTTATACTTGGACGCGCATTCATATGCCATCTCCCTTAGCTCCTCCAATTCACATAACTTGAGCTTCCGTTCCTTACCTGCATCATCATATTGCACATTAACCTCTTTAATAGCCCATAATGATTTATGCACAAGTTCAACCGGTAAATGGCAGTTTTTACCGTAGACCAACCGGTAAGGTGTAGTGCCTATGGGTGTCTTATGTGCCGTCCGGTAGGCCCATAAAGCATCGTTCAATTTAATTGACCAATCCTTCCGGTCCGCCCGCACGGTCTTTTGCAAAATCTCTTTGATTTGCCTATTTGACACCTCAACTTGCCCGCTTGTTTGCGGGTGATAGGGGGTGGCAATCCTATGGTCAACACCAAACCGCTTTAAAAGTTTCCCAAACCGAAAATTTTTAAAATGGGATCCTACATCACTTATAATGACACGAGGAATCCCAAACCTTGAGAAAATATTGGTTTGGACAAAATTACATACCACGGAATGGTCATTTGTCTTGGTGGCTATTGCTTCGACCCATTTTGACACATAGTCAACGGCCACCAAGATATACAAATTGCCATAGGAATTGGGGAATGGGCCCATGAAATCAATACCCCATACATCGAAAACATCGACTACAAGGATTGGTTGCATGGGCATCTCATCCCTTTTTGAGATACCCCCTAATTTTTGACACTCTATGCAATTTTTGGCAGACTCATTTGCATCTTTGAAAATAGTAGGCCAATAAAGGCCACTATTCAACACTTTGGGACCCGTTTTGTGACCACTAAAGTGACCACCACATGCAAACGAGTGTAGATGCTGCAGCACGCTTGGAATCTCTTCGTCATCAATGCATCTTCGTATTACTTGATCCGCACACTCCTTCCACAAATGTGGTTCTTCCAACCGATAGTATTTGATTTGGGACATGAAGTGTTGCCTTTTCCGTCTATCCCAATGTGCCGGCATATCACCTGTAACAAGATAATTGACAATGTTAGCATACCATGGCAATTTATCTAGTTTCATTATATGCTCATCTGGGAAAGATTCATTGATTTCTAAGGCTTTCGGATCCTCTTCAACCATCAATCGGGACAAGTGGTCCGCTACCACATTCTCAATACCCTTCTTATCCCGTATCTCCAAATCAAACTCTTGAAGCAACAACACCCATCGGATTAACCTCGGCTTTGCATCTTTCTTCTCCATGAGGTACCTAACTGCAGTGTGATCAGAGTAAATAATCACTTTACTACCCCATATATAAGACCGAAATTTATCCAATGCATATACCACCGCAAGTAGCTCTTTTTCGGTGGTTGTGTAATTCAATTGCGCATCCGAAAGAGTCTTACTTGCGTAGTATATGGCAACGGGTTTCTTGTCAACCCGTTATCCCAACACGGCCCCCACCGCATAATCACTTGCATCGCACATTATTTCAAAAGGTAAAGACCAATTTGGCGATTGCAAGATTGGGGCCTCCACTAGTTTCTCTTTTAAATTGTTAAAAGCATTTTGGCAATTTTCATTGAAATCAAACGGTTGGTCCTTTAGCAACAAATTACATAAAGGCTTTGTTGTATCACTAAAACCCTTAATAAACCGCCTATAAAACCCCGCATGACCTAAAAACGACCTAACACCTTTAACAGTCGTGGGATATGGTAAAGAAGATATGACTTGTACCTTAGCACGATCAACCTCTATCCCACGACTTGACACCACATGCCCCAACACAATTCCCTTTTGAACCATAAAATGGCTCTTTTCCCAACTTAGGACCAAACTAGTCTCAACACATCGTTTTAACACTTTATCTAGTTGGTCCAAACAAGCCTCAAAAGATGATCCAAAAATCGAGAAATCATCCATGAAGATTTCCAAAGACTTTCCCACCATATCGGAGAAGATACTCATCATGCACCTTTGGAAGGTGGCGGGAGCATTACATAATCCAAACGGCATTCGCCTAAATGCGAAAATACCATAAGGACATGTAAAAGTAGTCTTTGATTGATCTTCCGGATGGATGGCAATTTGGTTATAACCGGAATAACCATCTAAGAAGCAATAGAATTTTTGCCCCGACAATTTCTCAACTATTTGATCTATGAAAGGTAAAGGAAAATGATCTTTGGAAGTTGCGGTATTCAACTTCCTATAATCAATACAAATTCGCCACCCGGTTACCGGCCGGGTGGCTACCTCTTCACCTGCGTCGTTTTTGACGACTTGTATACCCGCTTTCTTGGGAACCGTCTGTGTTGGGCTCACCCATTGGCTATCCGAGATCGGGTAAATGATACCCGCATCCAGCCACTTCAACACTTCTTTCTTCACGACCTCCCACATGTTCGGATTTAACCGCCTTTGTGCATCTCGAACGGGAGTCACATTCTCTTCCGTGATGATTTTGTGCATCACCACCGAGGGACTAATACCCTTCAAATCCGCAATGGTCCATCCAATCGCCGCCCGATTGATGACTAATACCTCCATCAACTTTTTCTCTTGCTCCACGGTTAAATTCGATGCAATAATAACCGGGAGGGTATTGCCTTCTCCAACATAAGCATACTTGAGGTGCTTTGGCAATGCTTTCAACTCAACTTCCGGAGGCTCTACTAAAGACGGCTTCAATTTAGTATCAATGCTCTCCGGTAAGCTTTCAACTTGGTGCGTCCATGTCGGTTTTCTTTCTCTAACCGCAAGCACCTCCAAACTCCTTACTTCCTCGTCTATGCTTTGCTCCACCTCCACCTGTGACCTGTCAAACATATAACAATCCTCCATTGTGTTTTCCCCGTAAACGACTGTGTCGCAAAGAGGTATACACGTGTCAACAATGTCTGCCATATAGCATTCATCATCAACTAGAGGGCTCATAAGTCCGGAAAAAACATGCAACCTCAACCTTCGGTTTCCAAATGTCATGTCAACCGTTCCTGTTCTGCAATCAATTTGAGCATTTGCAGTTGCTAAGAACGGTCGACCCAAAATCACCGTAGGTTGTTTGGTTGGGTCCTTGGCCACATAATTAAGTACTAGAAAGTCCACCGGATAGTAAAAATCGTCAATTTTCACTATCACATCCGAAACAACTCCATGGGGTAGCTTGGGTGTCAAATCGGCTAACACCACGGTGGTGTTCGACGATTGAAGTGGACCAAACTTGTATTGGTTGAAGTGGACCAAACTTGTATTGGTCATACAAGCTACCCGGTAGAATGCTTACGCTAGCTCCAAGATCTAGAAGTGCCCGGTTGATTTTAAAATCGCCTACTTGAATTGAAATGATAGGCGCACCCGGATCTTGGAGCTTGGGTGGAAGTGCACCCGAAAGAATCGAACTCATGTTTTCGGTTAAATCTAATTTTTTTGGAAATTTGTGAGTGCGTTTTTGGGTACACAAATCTTTCAAGTACTTAGCATACGACGGTACTTGCTTAATTGCATCCAAAAGAGGTAAGTTAATTTTGACTTGTTTGAAAATTTCCAACAACTCTTCTTGTTGCGGACCTCTTTTGTTTACAATTTTTTTCATGGGTCCCTTCAATGCTTCGGGATAAGGGGCGGTATTAGCCTCCACACCCTTTTCCTTTGCCTTGAGGACGGGGATGGTCGCAACGGGAGTAACATTATTCTTTTTCACATCATTTTTATTATAACCCGTTTGACCATCCTCAAGCTCATCATCACTAGCATCTTCCACAACCCCTTCAACAAATTGGGGTGGTGGTGTTTTGACACCATTATCAACAACTCGACCACTACGTAAAGTAATTTTATTAATTGGTACCTCACGTGTGTTCCTCGAGCTCGACCCTTGATGCTTAGGGTTTATGGTGGTGTCACTTGGAAGCTTCCCCATGCTTCCCTTTATTTGGGCCACTTCTTCCGCTAGTTGGCCCACTTGTTTCGCCAATGCCTCATGTGCTTTATCTCGAATCTCGTTTATCTTCTTCATCTCTTTGACATCGTTGTGAGTCTCTTTTATGTTGCTTTGAGATTCCTTTTGCATATTCAGCAAGGCATCCATCTTGGCACTCAAGTCATCGCCCCCGGTTTGATTATTCGACCTGCTTCCGTTACCGCCTTGATTATTATAATTCTTTTGATACCCACCTTGATACCCTTGGTTGTAATTTCGTTGATAACCTCCTTGGTTACCACCTTGACGGTTTTGATATGATGACCCGCTTTGCCCTCCTTGATTACCCGATTGGAAATTCGGGTTCATTTGATTTGAAGCGTTACCATATCGGAAGTTGGGGTGATTTCTCAAACCCGGAAGGTAAGTGTTGGAGTTCATGTCGAATTGCTTCCTATCTCCATACACTTGATTGACTTCTTCCGTGTAGTTACTCGGCCCCGTTGGACATTCTTCCATTTTATGCCCAATATCACCACACTCCTCACACACATCAAATTGGACCGCGTTAACCTCCTTCTTCTTCATTCGAGCCATTTCCCTCTCTAGAGAGGAAATCTGATCTTTAGAGTCAAGATCGGGAAGTGATCGGGAAACGGGGTGTTTTTTAGCTCTATCGGCCGACTCTTTCTCTTTTGACCGCTTACTCATCCGCTCTAAAAATTCCCAATCATCGTCTTCGTGATTGCTCAAGAGAGTCCCATTACTTGTCGACTCGAGACGATTCCATGTTGTGTCATCTAAACCCCGTACAAAGCACTTGACCAATTCCCACTTCTCGATTTGATGATGTGGGCATCTCCGCATCATTTCTCTGAATCTAGTGAACGCTTCGTGCAACGGTTCACCCAATAATTGGCGAAAAGACCTAATTTCATCACGAGCATCATCGGTCTTTGCCATAGAATAATATTCATCGAGAAACGCTTGTTGCATCTCTCCCCATGTGCGGATGCTATTGGCCGGGAGGGTAAGGAACCATTGCTTCGCTTTATCTTTCAATGAGAATTGGAATAAACGAAGTTTGACCTCTTCTAACGCAAAGTTGTGCCCTCCAATAGTGCTACAAATAGAAGAAAATTCCGCCAAATGTGTGTACGGCTCATCGTTGGATCTCCCGTTGAAATGGGGAAGTATGTTGATGTAATGAGGTTTACAATCAAACATCCTTCGCTCGCAAACGATTGGTGAATCGTTTTCGGTAACAATGGCTCTAAAACGGTCATTCACTCCCCGTGGAGGTTGTTGACGACGATAAGGACCGTTCACTTCTTGATCATCATTTCTTCGGTTATCTCTTCTATCGTCTCTTCTCTCATTCCTTCTTTCATCTCGTCGCTCATCTCTTCTCTCGCCCCTTACTTGATTCCCACCTTGATTTCCTCTTTGATTTCCTCTTTGATTGCCACCTCCCATGAAACGAGGAATCCGATTGGGGTTTCCGTTATTATTGTTATTGTCATACCCTTCATTTCGGTTCCGTTGGTTGTTGTTTCGTGGTTGGCGGTTATTCCCGTAACCGTCATTCCTTCCATTCCCGTAGCCATACTCTTCATCCCCAACGTAGTTGGCATTTTGATAGCCAAACTCTTCATCTTCATAATCCCTTGCGTTGTAGACATTACCCCTATTGATGTATCCCCAATCTTCATCATCGTTCGCTCGATCGTCATCATAACCCCCGTCATCCGAGTTTTCCGTATGAATGCTTACATGTTCCGGCGAGTAATAACCGGGAACACTATAAGGTTCATCATCGGGGATTGCATTCCTCAAATCGTCGATATTGAAAAATGGGTCTTCATCCGCGGGATTGCCGCGATCACGATTACCTCTATGGTCGGAATTGACATTCCGATCATCAAGGTTGATAGGTAACGACGCTTGTCGGTGAAGGGTTTGTTGTTGGGGTGTTCGTTGGGTGTTATTGGGATTTTGGTTTCGGAAAGGTGGAGTGGGTGGTCTAGCGTTGGTGTTACCACCCGATTGTTCTTGAGGTATAGGTTGGACATTTTGGGCGGGGTAAAAGGTGCCTCAAGATTGAAATTGGTTTGGATTGAGATTTTGGTTGGAATTGAAGTTTTGATTGGAGTTGTGGTTCGCCATTGAATCGGTTTCAATGGTTGGTGTGAGTGGTGGTATTTGGTTGGTTTGATTAGAAGCAAGAGTTGCTTCTAACCGGCTTGCTAGGTTCCTTCTTGCGAGTCTTTCGATTTCCAGTTCGTAGACTAAAGGTGAAGTCCTCCCGGAGTTCCGCGTATGCATGCACTACCTGTAACCTGCACAAGTAACACACCTCGCGTAACAAAGAAAAAGACAAGTACAAAAAGAAAGCTAAACAATTTAAACAGTTAATCACAAAAATTCACACAATATCCAAACACAATGCGCACGCACTCCCCGGCAACGGCGCCAAAATTTGATCGGAGTGTCGCGCTCCGGTCAAAGATAATATTTATAAGCCCAAGTTACCCTTAACAATGTGTTAGTGGTAGTAAGGGGTCGATCCACGAAGAGTATGTGGTTTGCGTGTGGATTCGAATGAACTAAACAATTGTGTCACGATTATGAAGCTTGCTAAAGTATTTTTGTATTTCCGTTTAATGGAGAGATATGATTGTTTAACTAATTGAATTTATGCGAATGATTAACAACTACTAATTAACGATTGCAAGAAAAGTGATTACTAGAACAATAATAATAAAAAGGAATCACACCCGGTTTCGATAGTTATTAATCTAGGATTTCTACAAGTTTTAGTTTCAACTCAAATGCATTCGGTTAACGGATTTAGTGTACCGTGACTTAGGTGCTACTAGCTATCAACATCCCGAAGAACGGACAAAAAGACACTTTGTAATCAACACAAGAAAATCCTAACAACGACAACGTACAATTACATATCACCGTTTCGCAAAGTCATAACTTTTAACATCGTTCGATAATTCACGAATTCGTAATAAATGTAATACTATTGTCAAAAGTTTCAAAAACCAAATACAAATTGTCACTAAGATGAAACAAGAACAAATTAAAACAATAAAATTAACAACTACCTACACCGGGGTGAAACCGAGATGATTAGCCGCTCATGGTTGATGCAACTTGATCACCGGATGTTTGGAATGCGGATGGAGTCATCTTGAATCTTTAAGGATGAAGGAATGATGGGTGATTGAGGTTTATGGATGATAATGGTGGGATGGATGATGAAAATGGAGAATTAGGGTTTTGGATGGTGAGTAAATGATTGATGGTGATGATCTTGATCCGGATGATTGATGTTGTTAGAGATGGAATAGAGATGGATGGGTCGGTGAATTAGGCTCCAAGATTGAGATTCAAACTTCCAAGAAGTTGTAACTTACGTATTCAATGCCCAATAACCAATAGAATTCGATCCTTAAACCCAAAAGCCAACAGTTCACGCCAGCAAAATCTGATGCCCGTTGCCGACGGGCCTGACCCCGTCGCCGACGGGTCCCCAAAACCTCAAGTTCTGCCGATACACCTGGATACAGGTGTTTATGGCCGACGGGTGTTTCTAGAGCCCGTCCGGGACGGCCCTAGACCCGTCGGAGACGGCCTCTTGAAACCCGATTCTCATTTTTTCGCTCCTTGCACTCTCGGTTGATCCGTAACGCATCCCGGTGTTCCGGTTTTCGACCCGGTGACTCGTAAAGCTCCCGAAAAGCTCCTTAAACTTTATCAAACCTGCAAAATACATATTTGATTAAAAGTAGGCCATTCAAGATTAAAACTCATATAAAAACATAAAGTTATACGATTACGAGCACCGATTTTCAACCAAGTATCACATGTCTTGATCAAATCCGCAACGAAACTGAAACTCGACATAAGACGAAGACGACAGATGAATGCACCAACAAATTCGCAACCGTTTAACGGCACATTTGCAGCCGTAAACGGACCTTTAAACGGCTGCAAACCCATCCGCAAATGGTAGCGATTTCACAGCCCTTTAACGGCGCGTTTGCAGCCGTTTAAAGGCCCGTTTACGGCTGCGATTTCGCACATGTATGGTAACGGCGCATTTGCATGTGCTTAAATATTTGATAAAATTTTATGCATATAACTTGTTTACCCGTAAGTGGTTCATGAGGGCATCCTTGTGCGATTGTGAAACGTTATCCCATCCAATTTTATCAAATGGGATGGTCCGACACATATACAGGCTGGCCTCCCTTGAAAGCAAATCTCTTGATTTACCAACGAGGGTATACGTCACCTGTCTGTCAAACGTAAGCGATACGCCCCCCCCCCCGCGCTTTTACCAGAGGCCGTAGTTTCTCATTTTTGGCTTTCCCCCTAACCCGCTTCGGGGGAACCGCTGCAATTAAAAAAAATTAGTAACAACATTTATAATATATAAAATATAAGGACTACAAAATAATTTAGTAAAAGACTTATCGTCAGTCTCATGCATGCCACTAAAATGACCACCAAGAAGCGGTGGATCACCAGCGACGTCACCCCTATGTCCCCATGGGGCCACATCCGCCATCAGATATGTGAATATAAGCAATATCGAAAACATAATCCCTAAAAAGTTACAAATGTTACACCATGTGTTTCTAATAGATATTAAGGGAAAGTACAACAAGTGTAACTCAAGTTCAAATAAATATTTCAAACAAGTGTTTATCAAATACAAATTAATATAAATTACAATAACTTTTTTTTAGTCAGACTCCACATAATCGGGATCGTCCTCATCACAATCAGCCTCGAGCTTATCACAATTAGTCTCGACCTCAAACACTTCATCGACGGTAGCCGTTGGGGGATCAACTTCAATTGAAGGCTCACCCACAGTAACATAAGATCCAATTTGAAAGTATTGGGTCAAGTCAATGACAAGTGGACAGTCAGATGAAGAGTTGTTGTCGACAACGTCAATATCTTCTAAGCCTTTGTCAACATTTTAAACCTTATTGACGCGGTCATCACTTAATGGCCGATCCCAAATTTTTCGATGATTAACATTTTAGACTACCCACCTATGTTTATTTTTTTGGTTTCGAGACGTTTCTTGGATGAAGAACACTTGAACGGCTTGCGAAGCATTTATGGTCCATAACAACACCGCCTTCATTGTGAAGTATGTGTTTGTTGCTGCGTCTTCAGTACGTACACCTGTCTGCCACAATTGCTTAAGCTCATCCACTAACGGTCTAAGGAAAACGTCCATGTCTTTCCCAGGTGATTTAGGGCCAGGAATCAACAAGGTCAACATGAATGTGGACTCTCGCATGCATATCCAGGGAGGCAGATTGTATGTGGTGAGTATAACCGGCCACGTGCTATGAGTTGAGGATCCACTACCGTTGTTAAAGGGATTAAAACCGTCAGCTGCAAGCCCTAAGCGAACATTTCGTGGCTCCAAAACGGACCCCCGTAGCCCAAGTTAGAGCCATTTTAGTGAGGCCCCTTTTGTTACCCGATCTTGGGCCTCCAAATACATGATGGCCCGCTCCTCCACACTTGGACCCGCATCACTTGATCAAGAAAGCTGCTGCTTCATCAAATGACATGGAGAAGTTCTTATCTGAAGATGGATCTTTCTCCTGCCAGAATGACACTACGGATAGTGTCGCAGCTTCTACAAGTCAGATAAAATCTGAAACTCCTAGCATATGTAGTGATTGTGCTGATACGAAACATGAATGTGCTAAATTAAAACATGAATCTGAAACTATTCATAGTCACAATCAAAGTTTAGATATTGAATTGTCAAAATGCAAAGAGGCAAACATGGCCTTAGCTCACAATGAAAAGGATTTTAAATCGGTCATTGAAACTTTAAAGAAAAGTGTTTCCGAATTGTCTAAAACTATTTTGGGCAAACAAATTGGTATTAATAACTACATTAATATCATTAAGGAAACAAAGAAGGAGCTAGCCGTGGCTAAATGTGAGCATGATGCGATAAAGCTCAGATTGGATAGTTATAGTAACTCCCGATATGTGCTTGATCACATCATTGAAGTTCAAAAACTAAAGGGGAATGTGAAAGGCGTTGGTTATAATTCGTGTCCGCCACCGTTGAGACACAATTATACCAAGATGCCCGATGAGGAGGAAATGCCTCGGTTTGAACCAACTGTACCTCTTAATTATGAGGAGTTTACAACTGGATTAGGGTTCAAATCGGACAGTTCATCGGAGGGCTCATCTGAAAGTTTGGAAAAGTCATCTGTTGTTCCGGAACACAGTCCTCCAACTGTTGAGGATTGTGGTAGTTTGGATGATGAGACGGATGAGGACAAAACTAAGCAGTCAGAGACGGCTACAAAAGAGGAGACTATACCTCTCGAAAATCATATTCTTTGTGATCCTCCTGCAAAACCGTTTGTGACTGCTACACAGTGGCGGACATAAGGCTTACCGGGGGGCAACCTCCGCTACGGCTTGGCGCGGAAAATTTTGGAAAAATTAGTGTAAATTTTGGAAAAATTTGACGTTTTTTCGATTTCGTTACGGCTTATTTATAAAACGTTACTGCTTAGTTTCGTTTCTAGATCCGCCACTACTACTACAGTCAAATCTGTTGAATCTTCATCTACGAGTTGTGAAAGCGTAATCTTGCTTTACACGTTGATTGGTTCTTATAAAATATATTCAGACAAGGATTTCCCAAACAAAAATTTAAATCAATCCTTGATTGATAAAGTTTTCGAGGATTCTACTAGTAAGTTTTTGGGAAAGTCGAGCCCAAGAGTTGTAATAACTCAGTGTTCTCCTATCCCAAAATCCGAAGTTAGAAAAAAAATATGGAAATCAAAAATTGCAAACACAAAACAATCAACGAAAGCAAAATCACGCTAAACAAGAAAAGGGAAAAGGCAAACAAAGCCAAAACAAGAAGAAGATTATGACAGTAAACTTCGTGAAATTCCGAGGCACTGATAAAATTGAAACTTTCGCAAACAAATCCAACACGGAGTTTGTTAAACAAAGTAAGATTTTGAAAGAAACAGTCAAAACAATTACACACAACACACAAACGGTTGTGATGTAGGACCAAGTACCTCAAGATCACAAAGTTCATCATCAAGCTCTTACAGTTATGATACTCCGAGGTTTGTTGAGCAGAGATCATGCTTTGAATGCTGTGAGTATGGACACATTGTCAAGAACTGTCCATATCTCACCAAGGGAAAGGCAAAAGTTGATGCCCCACGTGGTAACAGTTACCATAAAAGATCTATTTCACCAAAACAAGACCCTCGTCTTGTTAAACAACGAGAAGTGAAACAGAAAAAGAAACAAAGAAAAGAAGTTGAAAAGGTTTTAAAACTAGAGGTTTTTCAAACAAAATCTGTTAAATCGGATTTTAAGCATGAAAAACAAAAACTGATTTGGAAACCAAAATCGGTAACTGTTTTAGGGGGAGCTCAATATATTCCAAATCATCGTGAAGTTGAGATAACTTTCGTTGATGATGACGGACAACCCAAGTCTATGAAGGCTTGGGTCCCCCTCTCCAACTAATCTCTAAGCGAGTGTGCAGGATGTTCCGGGAGGAACTATTGATAGTCTTAGGATTGTTGATAGTGGAGCGTCCATGCACAAGATTGGCGACATGCGGCTCCAAAACATCATCATGTCTAGGAGTTGTTGCTTTTGATGGAGAGAAGAAAAAGAAAAGAAGTGAAAGAATTTCGGATGAAAGAAAATGAAAGCTTTGACAAAATGAAAATCATTCAAAAGTTCGATTGTTAAAGGCTTTAATCGGGTCCCCGGGATAGGTTCAAGTAAATTGTACGCACCTGCAGCACGTATGAAGTTCAAAAGTCTACTAGATGAATCTGCAGTGTACATTTCTCCACGGTGTGAGTGAAGAAAATCTGTTTGTTCAAAAAGATGCAAATTGGATATGAGTCCTAACATTTCATTAGGGAGAAATCGGTGAAAACTCACCGAATCGGGGAGAGGGATGCCTACGCAACTAAAGTCAATAGTTGTTCCAAAAAGAAAAAGCCATCTTTTATAGGGCAATTCTAAATTTCATTAGTTTGTTTCCGTAATTATATATGGTATTTTGGGCTCGGTTTTCGCATACGGGGTGTATTTTAAGACGTATAGGGGCATTCTAAATATATTTAGGGTGTCGGAATTATTTTAGGAGGGTTGTTATACGTTTTCACACCCGAGCCCGTACAATATAATTACGTGTATTTTTAAAATCGAACTCACGTAAAAAAAGTACGCCGGTTGTTGGTTTTTGACGCGTACGTTCGTCAATTGCGTTAAAACGCTTCGTTGTCATCTCTAGTCAGTTTTTTGATCCAATTTGGACTGTGATTCTAAAAATAGAAAAACGAACTCGTATTTCTAAAACATGGAAATACGGAAATACGAGGCGTTACAATTGCGAGTTTTACTCTTTCTATATATATGCATCGGTTACATACTACAACTGAAAATCAAATATACTATGCATCTGTATCTATTTTAGTCTATATATATATATATATATACATATATATATATATATATATATATGTTTTTTTTATCAAAATACAAAATTACACATATATCTAAGCATTCTCTAGGTGTCGTTTATCCAGTACTGCATTTCCGTGTTCTCCCCTATCTCTCGAATTCTATTTCCTTCATTCACTAAATTTTCACCATACTGATGGAGTTCTTGCACACATTTTCGACTCATTGGTGGGTCTATTGGGTCAGGGTGAGGTATGGGTTCCTCGTAAGGATCTGCGCTATTCATTTCAAAATATGTTCTATCATTTTCCCACCATGGATCACGTTCTTAAGGCATTGGTTCTTTGGGAGTGTATAGAGTAAAGTATAACCTATTGTCGTCAAACCATGGATCATATTGTAAAGGTTGTGGGGTTGGGATTCTAGGAAACTCGTTGGGATCAAATGCAGGTATCGGGAATTGGTTTGCTTGGTTGGGTTCTAGCATTTGTTGGTCTGGGAATAAAGGTAACAGTGGCGGTTCGGCTATTTGGTTTAGGTTAGCGTCTACTGCCGTAGTGGCTAACATATGGAAATCGGCCAATTGTCTATCTAGCTCCTCTTCCCAAGGTGTCCTATTGGCTGTTTCCTGAGTTTGTGCATTTGCTTCCCTATTTGCTCTGACTATTGCCCTCTGTTGTTGCAACTTCTTCATTCTCTTTCTTCTCTCATGTGCTCCTCTATTAAACCAACCTCTCTTTTTAGTATTAAAGGGTTCCTCAGACTGTGCCTTAAATATAAATATCCCTTCATCAGTATCGGCTGAGTATCCTGAGGGATTAGGTTGAGATGATGTTCCCTCATCTTTTGGTGAACTATCTAAATGACGATAAGCGTCCGAAGTTCCTTGCTCACTCATACTGTAAACTAACAAATAGTCAAATAACACAAAACAATATTTACACATAAGTTATTTCCTAACACAGAATTTAAAATTTAAGTGTCAGCAGAACACTTCTTTGGCTTAAACCAGTGGCTGTAGCTCTGATACCACTCTCTGTCGCAGCCCCCGACCCCTACCCCGGGAGCGGGTGCCGCGAGCTCAGATGGGTGGTATCGGTGTTTATTAATGTGGCAGCTGAATACATCAGGACCGTAGTTAGGAAATATTTTTATCAGAGTAAAACACTAAACTTTTATAATAATCAATCTTTGGGATAAAAACACAAGTTCAATTGACAGTACTTTTGTCGGGATAAACCTAAATTATTGAAAACAAAAACTCCTTTTTATTTAGGTAACTTTTATAGCTACTTTTCCAAGCCTTCAGTGCTTTCCAGCTAGCTTCTATTGGCTTTCACATTTTGTTACGCGTTTTAAAAACATTTTATCAGCAAGAAATACTGGCGAGTGCCTCCCAGTTTAATCAAAACAATTTTTATCCCTTTTACAGTATTGAGGGCATCCGCAATTACATTTGCTTATATCTATCCAATTACCCTTTTTCCTGGTATTGTCTTTCCTAACTGGTTGGTCATGCTATTATTCCAATAGTAACGAGTTTCAAGTAATATATACAAAACCCCAACATACCGGCAGTAATTGTAGAATCACAAATACTCAATTACTGTTTAAGTGTTATTTAAAACATCTGAGGTTTTGGTTAAGTATTTTGACTCATAAAAGTAATTTACAAAAAGGTGACAAAAAGCAGGTGTACTCACATCGTTTACTTAGGTAAAACTAAAGCTTCATGTTGTATCTTTTGGTTATTATCTATTAAAATTAAACAATGCACATGTGTTAGTAACATAACCCAAATCACATTAACCATACAACTCGAGACAGAATTCCAATGACTGAGTTAGGCAGAGCCTTGACATGCATTACGAAATCCTAAATCAATCGGGTGTAACACGAGACAGAACTCCAACGACTGAGTCGGGCATAAACCTGTTGTAACAACCCACACTTCCGCACTTGTTACACTCGTTACACTCGTTAAGCCTAGCACCAGAGATTCGGATCATAATGTAAACTATAACGCAAACTACGCTACTTCGCATATTTTCGCAAACACATCGCTTATTACAACATGCTATATCACAATGCTTACGCCTTTCGCATATACTATTGTGACACCTATGCTTCTATAATCATTATTCAAACTCCGAACAGTTTAATTTTCAATAAAACAATGTATTTTGATCCCTATATTTTTTTATTATGTTTGACAATTTCTCATTTCAATTCTTGTTCGATTTCAAACTCTAAATCGCTTTCTAGAAAGTTATACGCAAACTGATGCGTAAACGTAATCATTTTAACTCGACAAACACTCCAGAACATCAAAATAAGCTTAATATACCTTAAATAACCTTCACATAACTTAGAAATAAGTTTTGAAGGGTTTGGTATGGCTAAAACAAGTATATTCGCTCTCAAGGACTATTTGCGTCAAACTGCAAAAGTTTACCGATTCATATCGTAACAAACATTTGGAAACATGATCATAAGGTAAACATACCATAAATATCCTTCACATAGCTTAGAAATAGGCTTTGAGGGGTTCGGTATGCTAAAATAAACTTATTTGGTCAAACAGGGACTAAAAGCGTCAAAAAGTGCATAAGTTTGCATTTACGCGTATAACTCACGTTCTGAACATATCTGGACATCCAAAAATTTTTGTAATCATTAAAATATTTTATTTTAGTGATTGAAATGCTAAAATACCATTCTTCGCGTAATTTGGATTGTTTTTCGCGTCCGTTCGTGTTTCGTCGTAATTAACCGAATAACTTGACCGTACGAACAAACGAACCGACATACGAGATATTTTCAAGCATATTTCATGTCCCCTATACTTAAACTTCAATATTGAGCCTTGAAAATGGGTTAACAGGGGCTTAAACACGTCAAAAATGCACTAAATAGTGTGCAGGGACCTGTTTTGTAAAATTCTGAAACTAGCAGCCTAGCCGTAGTGCTGCGCGATGCCTAAGGACTTTTGCCGTCGCATGACGCGACGTCCTTATCTGGGCAGAAACCTTGTTTCAGCAAACCGCTTGAATTTCAGGGTCTTTTATGCAACTTTTTCATTACAATGGACTTGTTTTAGAGCTCCCATGGTATCCTAAACTATGTGCCACACTTGTATGGCTAGGATCAAAGCTCTAAACACATGGAATGATCCTATGGCTTTATGATTCCTATAAATACCTTGGGTTTTTCCATCTTGTTCCTTGCTCATTTGCATTTTATGCTCTCAAATTTGCTCTTGAAGCTATCCCTCTGGTTGAAGGCTTTAAATCTTTAGTATTCTTTATTCTTGATCAAGCATGGACCCTTTGTAAGACTCCTTCATGCTTGATTATGCATTTCAAGCATGAAAGTCAAACAATGTTTGACTTTCTGCTTTGACCATGGTTTGGTCAACATAAAGTTCGTTTAAACTTTGCAACGTGAGCGTAATCACGATGGTTATAGTCCCTTGTGACTATACCTACTGATTACCACGTTGATTAGGCGTAGTGACGAGTCAAAGTTTCGGTCATGTCACACCCCAACCGATGGCGGAAACATCGGAGTGAGACGAAATAGATTGCTCGAGACATCACAACACTAATAATTGTGACAAGTATTAAATAATAATTTCATTCCATTTCTAAAGAATCAATTACAAGGATTTGAAGTAAAATACAACAACATGAATAATGAAACACAATACAATATGAATACAAATTTTAAAGTGTGTATCTAAGCATCCTACTAGATTCCATGCATCATCAACATCATCGCTAAATGTTAGAGCATGTGAGATCGTTGGTACTTGTACTGGATTAGTTTAGTTGTAGTTTGTATGCCTTTTGAATGTTTAGGGGGTTGTTTTGTAATTATCTAGAAGTAATATTCCTGACCTAGTGTAGTTAAGATTCCAGCAAATTTATAAATTTGCTGGTTAGTCAGGATGCTAGTATAAATACCCCAAGCATTGTAACACATTCAAGCTTTTGGCTCTTGGTGGAATCAAGTGTTGTTTACATTCTTATTGAGCTTTGATCTGATTTCCAAGGTTGTTTATTGTTATATTATTCTGTTTGGATTCAATACAACACTAGTTGTATTCCTCAATCCATTAGCTTCACCTTCATCTTCATTCTTGATATTTCTTGACTAGTCATAGTTCAAACACTTAATCAATAGGTGTTTTGGACTAAAACAACCAACCACTGTGATCCGGATACGTTTTGGGATCTACAATTTGGTATCAGAGCCTTTGTGCTCTTGGTTGTTGTGTTCTTGTTAAGATTTTTCATTGTTTTGAAGGTTTTTCAAAGTTTCAAGGTTTTTCAAATTTTTGGGCTTAAAATGGATTGATTTGGTGTGTTTAATTGATAGGTTGCTGTTAATACTTGGTTAAGGAGTCATTTTGGTCATTTTGGTGCATCAAAACATGGTTTTTGGGCTGTTTTTGAGTGATTAGAGGGTTTTAGTTCGTGATAAACCCTCTGGTTAGCGAAGATAACTTGAATGCAGCGATGAGTTTTTGAATACAGCGAAGATAATTTTGAATACAACGAAGATAATTTTTGAATACAGCGAATATATATTTTGAACGTAGCGAACATAGCGATATTGTCTGAATCGCTGAGTGTTCCGTCGCATAATCAGCAAATTAGCCGACTAACGTTCGAGCAAATTTGCTGATCATCAGCGAAACAGTATCATTTGACCCATTAGCGAATTTATCGAAGGCGACTTCGAGAACCGTGCTAGCGAATCACAGCGTTCCTATCACGGTTTCCGGCAATTATAACCTAACTTCGTTTGGTGTTTGATTTGTCAGCGAAGATAAATTGGTGTTCGTGCAGGATCCAACATCGTGTCAGCGAAGATAGCGAACAAGTTAGCGGAGATCATCAGTCAACATCGTTCGCCGGCGAAATTAAAGATTTGTCAGCGAATTTAAGCCTGTTTCAGCACACGTTTGTCAAAAACAAAGAAAAATGTCGCTAAATCAACTAAGTCCAATCGCTCAAGCGGAACTTGAAACTGGAACCACAACTTGCCCACCAAAGTTGAAAGGAGCGGAAGATTTTAGCACTTGGAAAACTCGCATTCAATCGTTCTTCGAGTACACGGATTACAATCTGTGGCTCTCCGTTACGGCCGGACCTCACGTTCCTACGGTAGTTAGAGGAGATACGGTGGTTCCTAACAACGATGCTACCACCTTCACTGACGAAGACAAGGCCCTCATTCAACGTGATCGTCGTGCACACGCCGCTCTAACCATGGCTTTATCAACAAACGACTGCAACATGTTTGAAGAACACCGAACTGCTAATGCACTCTGGAATGCATTGATCGAGTACTATGAGGGAAATGAAGAACTGATCGAAAGCAAGAGAGATATGGTGCAAAAGCAATACGACATGTTTTGCGGAGTCCGTGGAGAGAGCCTGTCTGATCACATTAGCCGCTTCCTAAACATGATGACCAAAATGAAGAAAGCTGGAAATCCTGTAACCAATCGTGCTGCAATAAAGAAATTGCTTGACTCGCTCCCCAAGGAATGGAGCCTGCAGTGTATGATGATCAAGAAGGAATTCCTCAACAATCCTAATCCTGTTACTCTGACAGATCTGATCAACACTCTAAGGGCATTTAAAATGGACGTAAACAAGAGAGAGATGAACACTGCTGGATATCAACCTAAAGCAACTCAACCTTCAGCAGGACTGAAGAATGTAGCGTTTCTCGCTTCAGGGGGCATTACTCCACAAGCTTCTGATCTAATTTATGCAAATGCTTCCGCAAGCGCATCTAAAGCCCCACAACTTGTTGAGAAAACGATCACTATCGATACTCAAGCACTGAAAGTTTCAACCGAGAATGTGGCACTCTTCAACACTTTCCTAAGCAGCTATGAAGCCCTAATGTCTGGGGAATTGAAGAAGGAGATGTTTACTGCCGAAGACATGTATCAGGTTGATCCAGATGATATGGAAGAAATGGATCTGAAATGGCAAATGGCCATGATCACTCTGAGATTGAAGAAGTTTCAAGACAAGACAGGCAAGCGATTAGGTCTTGGAAAAGCTGGTTTTGACAAGTCTAAGCTGAGGTGCTACAACTGTAAGAATCTTGGACACTTCAAGCGTGACTGTCCGATGTTGAAAGAGGGAAACAGTGAAGCTACTCCTGCTGCTAAACAGATCACTGCCGAAGAGAACAAAAGCAACGCTTCTCCCAGCACGCCAAAGGCTTTGGTTGTTGAAGACTATGACTAGAGCGAAGAGATCACTGAAGCTAAGGAACAAGTCAACAAAGCACTGATGGCCAAAATCTCTAGTGAATCATCTGCAAAGCACTTTGAGAAGCAGACAACGGGAATCCCAACTGGAAACAATGATGCTGACCAGGGATTGAAAGGTATTCTGCCTTCAGTGGAGTCTGGTGATAAAGCTGAAAAAGATGCTGAGAAAGGAAAGGATAAAGTTCAAGCTACAGCCATGAAAGCAGATGCATCAAAAGAGAAGGCTGACAAAGACTTGGTAAATAGTATTCCACTTAGTTTCAAGGAGAAGTTATGCTCCGAAGCATGCGTTGATGTCGTGGCACATTATAAATTCCTAAATCTGGAGTTTGAAAGGCAAAAGGACAAAGCTTTGAAAATTAATAATGAGCTTAAACAAAATGAGGCTGCATATCAGAGAAAGTTGAACTCAACTTTGGCTGAAATGCAAACTCTTAAAGAATTTGTGTTTAGAAAAGATTTTATCATAAATGATCTTACTGAAAGGTTAGAAAAAGCGTTAAATGAAAAGAACAAACTCCAGATTATAATAGATAAATGGAATGTCAGTCAAAAGGCCTTTACTGACATCAAAAATTGCCAACGACCAACGTTTGTGAAAGACGGGATTGGTTATAAGGATAGGCACGGAAATGAAAGAAAACTTTTCTTTCCGCCTCACAGCAAAAACTACGTGCCTATGCCTACTCCTCATCCCGAAAATGATCTCATAAATGAAAAGGCCTCAGTTGAACAAAATGAATTTTATGAAAATGAGACAACTGCTAACTGTTCTAAAAGCAATGCAGATTCCATTGAGTGTAAAGAAGATGTGTGCGATGATGATGGAGACTGCGGAGGGTCAAAAATAGGAATTGGTTATTCAGGCGACAGTTATTCCACCGTTAACTGGTTCGTCTGGAATTGTTCTAAAAACAATGTTAAGGATGAATGTAATAGTTTAAGTAGGATGGATGACTGTAATGGCCAAGTGCCTAAAACTAAATCTGTGGATGACTGTAAGGGCCATGTGCCTACATTTGAGACCCGTGATCATGAACCTTATGTGTCTGAATGTCATGGTTTGAATTATGCGTGTCGTGATGATAATGTTGCTTGTGAATCTCCTGTATTTGTGCCAGAATTAAAAAGGAATAGCTTTGGAAAATTCCTTACAAAGGAAATTCCCGAATTTATTCCTTCCAGAACAGGTATGACAGAATCAGAAAAGAAAGCTACTGAAGATCAAGATAATGTAGAATCAAGCGCCATTACCACAGAAGACGAACAGACATCAGAAAGTTCGCATTCAGAAATCTCAACTGAAGATCAAGCAACAAGTGATGAAAGCTTCGAATGTTCAAGTTGTGAAGCAAGTGAAGAACAAAATTCAAGTAAGGACAACACGTCTGAAAGCTCACTCGATTCAGACAGTGATGAAGAATTTCCCGAAGATGAAAGCAGAGTGGACAAGAAAATGAAGAAAGCAAAAAGTTCAAGACTCTCATCACATACATCATCTTCTCACACCAAAAGACCCAGACATAAAAGATGTTTTCGCTGTGGTCATTTAGGACATACAGCGAAACATTGTAAAACCAAAAAGTTTCCTAAACCAGAACATGATTTTATTACAAACGTCACGCAGCAACTAAATTATCTTAAGAAATCTGTTAAAAATCTGGTTGATTCAACTGCGTATCTTTGGAAACAAAAAGAGGTCAAAGTGGGTCAAAACCACGATAGATTTGAAATGAAACAGATTTGGGTTCCTAAATCAAACTAATCTGTATATTTGTATATTTGTATATATCAGAATAAGCTCCAGAAATGGCTTCGAATGCTCATGGAATACATCTGGCACGTCGACAGCGGATGCTCAAGACACATGACGGGGTTAAAAGAACTATTGAAGAACTTCCGCTTTATTGATGGCGACTTCGTGTCCTTTGCCAGAGACGAAAAGGGAGGGAAGATTGTTGGAGTAGGCGATGTAGTATCCGAAGCTCTCACGCTGGAAAATGTCAACTATGTTCTAGAGTTATGCTATAATCTCATGAGCGTCTCTCAAGTGTGTGATAAAGGAATCTCAGTGCTGTTCAATGACATGGAATGCCTGTTCCTGAAGCCGGGTTATGTTGTTCCTGCAGAAATGATCATGCTTACTGCTCCAAGACAGAACAACACATATGTGCTCAACATGAAGAATGCCAAGACAAATGACAATCTAACATGCCTTATCTCTAAAGCTTCAGAATCGGAGTCACTGCTTTGGCATAGACGACTGGGCCATGTCAATTTCAAAAATATGAATAAACTATCTAAGTTAAACTTAGTTAGAGGTCTTCCGATTAAAGAATTTCCATTTTCTGAAAAATGTATTGCATGCGCCCAGGGAAAACAGCATAAGAAACCTCACAAGACCAAAGCAGTGAACACGATTTCTGCACCACTTCAGTTACTGCACATGGATCTTTTTGGTCCTATCAGTGTTAAAAGTCTTGCTAAAAGCTCTTATTGTTTGGTTGTAACAGATGATTTCTCTCGTTTTTCGTGGGTATATTTTCTTGAAGCAAAGAGCGAGACTGCTGAAGTATTGAAGGCATTCATTCCCTTGATAGAGAACGTAACCAAACGGAAAGTGAAGTCCATAAGAAGCGACAACGGGTCTGAATTCAAAAATCAGACCTTCATATCATTTTGCGCAGAAAAAGGAATTCATCTTCAATACAGTGCAGCCAGAACTCCTCAGCAAAATGGAGTCGCTGAGCGTAAGAACAGGACGCTGATCGAAGCTGCAAGAACAATGCTGGTGGACTCCAAGCTTCCAATCATCTTCTGGGCTGAAGCAGTTAACACAGCATGCTACGTTCTGAACAGGGTGCTCATCGTGAAACCGCATGGAAAGACAGCATACGAGCTTCTCTTCAAAAGAAAACCCCTTATAGATTTCTTCAGGCCATTCGGATGTTCGTGCACTCTGTTGAACACTCAAGACAATCTCATCAAATTTGAGGCAGTAGGTGATATCTGCTACTTTATGGGGTATTCATCAACTCAAAAGGCTTATCGTGTTTACAACAAACGAACAAAGATGGTGATCGAATCGTACTATGTGGACTTTCAAGAAGGAAATTACACCAACACTGGAAGCACTCCTGACTGGTTCTATGATGTGAGTGTGATCTTCAATAACTTTGAAATTCCGGAAACTGCGTCTGACCCTGAGCCAGTCGAAGACGTTCAAGTTGAACCCTTGTTTGACTCGTCTGACATTGGTTTCACTCCTTTCACCACTCGATTATCTCCATCATCTGCTGATCCGATTATGGCTGTAAATGAATCAAATGGTCACACTTCGCCTGAGAACACCCAAGAAAATGGTGCTTCTTCTTCACAGGCAAATGTGAATGAGCCAACTCAAGACGATGATCCACCAATAATTTATGTAGACGAACATTTCACCAACCTTCCGCAGCAAATCGAATCTCTGACAAATGCAGGTTACAAGACAAATAAAAATCATCCTCTTGAAAATGTCATTGGCGCAGTAGAAGAAGGAGTACGTACTCGAGGGCAGTCAGCTAGCATCAACAAAGGTCTCTTCGCAGCCTTTCTTTCACAATCAGTTCCACGTGACATCGAAGACGCTATTCAAGACTCCAGCTGGGTTCAAGCGATGCAAGAAGAATTGTCTCAATTCAGGAAACTCAAAGTGTGGGAACTCGTAGATCTACCTGAAGGAAAGTTTCCTATCGGTACAAAATGGGTCTTTCGAAACAAGATGGATGATCGTGGGGTGGTTATCAAGAACAAGGCTCGATTGGTGGTGCAGGGTTTTCGACAAGAAGAAGGGATCGACTACGAAGAGGTTTTTGCTCCAGTCGCTCGATTGGAGGCGATCAGAATATTCCTGGCGTATGCTTCCTACAGAAACTTCAAGGTCTTCCAAATGGATGTCAAAAGTGCGTTTTTGTACGGGAAAGTTAAGGAGGAAGTTTACGTGTGTCAGCCTCCTGGGTTTGAGGATCCTCATTTTCCAGGGCGCTATTTTAAGCTGGATAAAGCACTGTACGGCCTACATCAAGCCCCACGCGCCTGGTATGAAACTCTGTCCACATACCTTCTGGATTGTGGTTATTCCAGAGGAACGATTGACATGACACTCTTCACCAAGAAGGTAGGGGAAGATGTTATGCTAGTCCAAATCTATGTGGACGATATCATATTCGGGTCAACAAACGAGGACTTGTGCAGAGAATTTGAATCTATCATGAAGGCAAAATTCGAAATGAGCATGATGGGAGAACTGAACTTCTTTCTGGGTTTAGAAGTGAAGCAAAGGGAGGATGGAATTCTGATTCATCAAGCTAAATATATTCGGGACATTCTCTCGAAATATAACATGAATGACTGCAAAGTGGCAAGCACGCCATTCGCCACCCAAACAGAGCTCACTTTAGATCCTCAGGGAAAGTCGGTGAACAAATCTTTCTATCGCTCAATGATCGGATCTTTGATGTATCTGACAGCAAGCAGACCTGATATCATGTGGGCCGTTTGTCTTTGCGCTCGTTTCCAGACAAATCCAAAGGAATCCCATGAGATTGCCGTAAAGCGCATCTTCCGCTATCTGAAAGGAACACCAAAACTAGGGCTTTGGTATCCTAAAGATAGTAATTTTGACTTAATTGCTTATTCTGACAGCGATCATGCAGGTTGCAAAGTGGATCGTAGGTCGGTTTCAGGAGGATGCCAATTTCTGGGAAATCGGCTGATTTCATGGCAAAGCAAGAAGCAAACAACAGTGTCCACGTCAACAGCTCAAGCGGAATACACTGCGGCATACAGTTGCTGTTCACAAGTTCTCTGGATACAGAATCAGTTGCTGGATTACGGAATCAACATCATGAAGACTCCGATATTCATCGACAATGAGGCTTGTCTGGGAATTGTGAAGAATCCCGTGCACCACTCCAGAACCAAGCACATCGAAATCCGCATTCATGCAATTCGAGACGCTTACGAAAGGGTTACATTCAAGTGGTGCCAGTGGATACGACACAGCAACGTGCCGACATCTTTACGAAAGCTTTTGACAAAACCCGTTTTAACCAGTTGGTAACCTGGTTAGAAATGGTCAATTTCCTTGATTGGAAATGAATCTTGTGTTGATTAAAAAAAAAAAAAAAACTTTTTAATTAAATATTAATAAAATAACAACGTTTTTGCTTGTTGAAAATAAAACGGATATTGAAAGACGTCGCCTACCAAAAAGATTTTCTGTTTAAAATTTTATTTTCGGGCAAATGGACTTACGAAAATGAAAATTTTAGGGGGGATATTCAGAAAATCCTTGAAACAGGATGCTTATGTCAGACTCCTGCTAGAGGAAGTGATAGAAAATTGCTAACACTTTGTCATTTCTTTGAAACAGAATACAATATACAATCAGGGTACCAAGCAACGATGTGTCGGTAGATTCAGCAATACCGACGAGTAAACTACTGGTAGGGAGCCGAACATAATATCTACACAAGAATTCTGGCTTTTCTCAGGCATTACGTACCTCAGTGGGTAACACGTTGCGGCATATGGCTTAATGGTCTTGAATCTTGCGTTGACGGATTGCCAAAGTCTGAGATTTCGGGTCTTTATATTGGTATGTCATTCGGAGGATATCAGAGTTGCTCTTCTGCTGTACGGTGGTACTGACCTAGACGCGATGCTATGATATTCTCTTATTAATAAGTGCCTTAAAAAAAAAAAAACAAAAAAAAAAACAAAAAAAAAAAAAAGGGCCAAACCCTGTATAATAAGCGCCATTATTGGCCAAAATCCATAATAAGTGCCATCTTTGGCCAAATTCTCTGATAGAACAGTAGGCAACTCTGCTGTACGGTAGTACTGACCTGTTCGCCGAACCATCTATCTTAACCCTCGATAGTTCCTGGAATCTCTGTTGTACGAAAGTACAGACCTGATCTCCGTTCTATCGTTGAAGAGAATGAATCCAATATACTCACCCGTTATGAGGAATCTTTGTGCATACCTTGATCGCGGGGGTATGTCCTGATGTGGGACTCACGAGGGCGTAATGATTCTATTTTCAATAGCTTGTGTGGGGGCCATCGAAGACTTGTCAAAATTACCGAAAACATGATAAAACACGCTCTCCGAAGGTACGTTGAAAGAAGGATGCATGGATTTAAGCGGACAAACATACTGACAGTTTTTCTTGTGCCCTGGTTAGTAATATAATAGTAATAATATATAAAGAATGTGGCAAGTGTTGGCAGTATGATCTTCTGCAGGTAAGTTCGGTAAGCGTCAGTCATTTCAAGAAAATTTGAGTTAAATGAATCCTCGCAATGCAAGAAAGTTGAAGTTCGGAGTCAAAATGGCCCAAATTTTAGCATCACTGAAAATATTCCAAAATAAACAAGCTTTCAAACATAAACGGGCACGTTTTTCGAGATCGTTTGAAATCTTCAAGCAAGAACCAAACTTTTTGAAAATATAAACAAGCTGGCGAAATTAAGATACCAGCGAACATATAAGTTCGCTGGTTACTTTATTAACCGTACATATATAATTTTTATTCCAACAGTTATTTTTCAAATTTTTACTTCATCTTCCCTTTCATCGCCGGTGTTAACTCACTCTCGTTTTTTTCCGATAACTGGTTTCTCAAAACATCAACACAAGATTTATTTGCATTCAAAGAATATCAGGTATGATTGTCGGTTATCTTTATAGTTCATTGATTCGATAAGTATCTGTTTTAAATCTCTGTTCTTCGTATATATCACTTTGTTGAGAGTGTTTGAAGTTCTTGGGTTATCTATTGGGGATGGGAATTTGTATCAATTATTGAATTTGCATTAGAAGGTGTTAATCATGTTCCTGTCCGCATCAGTTGTTGTTATAAGTCGAGTCGGTTTTGTGTTGATTAAAAGGGATTTAAGAGGAATCGATTGATCATGAACAGGTTAGGGGTTTTTGAAAAGGGTTTTATAAGAACATCTTGAACACAGCGATGAATACAGCGATGATAGCGAATTTAAGGAAACCCAAAAGTCTCGAACGCGAGTTCGAGCAATCAGCGAGCGATTTAATTCGCTCGGATAGTGATCAAAATCGCTATCTTCGCTGATCAACCATTTTCGGTAATGAAACGCTGTCTTCGCTATATTCGCTAGCGAAGATTCACTTGAAATCA
Source organism: Helianthus annuus (assembly GCF_002127325.2). NCBI lineage: Eukaryota > Viridiplantae > Streptophyta > Magnoliopsida > Asterales > Asteraceae > Helianthus > Helianthus annuus. The sequence continues at coordinate 158,970,315 of NC_035444.2, forward strand.
CGACTGATCCACCAGCGAACATAGCGAATTTGTCGATAGTTACCGAGATCAGATGTGTTGGCGAAGTCAGCGTAGATATCAAGTCTTGAACGCGAGTTCAAGCACCGTGTCATTTGATCTAATTCGCCCGGATGGCGAGAAAGATCGTGATCTCCGCTGACAAATCAGTTCCGGGTCAAAAACATGTTCTCGTTATATTCGCTAGCGGATTTATCTTATGTGTCCGGTAATTTGTGTCTATGGCCAACATCAGCGAAGATACTTTTTGATCTGGCAGCAAAATTGCCATATATATTCAATTTTTTTTAAAATTGTTTATGTCTTTTGTAAATTCAGAATTCGTACATAGTTTATCTAGTATCCACACACTCTAACTTGCCTCGTTTTCTGTGCAGTATGGTGAAAGTACTCGAATGGGATAAAACCCTCAAGCATAACCAGAGCATAAATCTCGATCAAGTACCAACTGACTTCGAAGATGTATCGAAATGGGTTCGCAATAGCAGAATTGGTCATGCAGTAGAGACTTCCGTTCCTGTCTATCCTCTTCACATTCGAGAATTCTGGGAAAACGTAAAGCTGGAGTCAATAAACAACAAACCAGGAATCTCTTCAACAGTACGCAACAAAAGAGTGGAAGTGACAGAGGAAAGGGTACGTAAAGTTCTGAAGCTCAAAGACAACGGTAATGAACCACAAAGCATGAGTCAAGACGATATTCTTGACGGTTTCAAAGGAATGGGATACGCAGGGGATTTCAGAAATAAGAAGGAGATTAAAAGGGGCGGTCTAACTCAGGATTGGAGGTTTATTGTTTATGTAATTTCGACAAGTCTAGCGCATCGAAAAGGCGGGTTTGATGGCTTAAATTTGGAATGGTCTGCAGCTATGCTGAGCCTATGCACAAATCAAAAATTCAATCTCTCTGGATTAATTTTCAATTATATGAGAGAAAATGCAAATGGAGCGACTTGGGCGATGTATCCGAGATTTATTCAGATGCTCATAAATGATCAGCACAAAGACCTCCCCAATGACGGAAATACCTATAAATTCCACGTGCCCACAAGCAGACAATATACTGAAATCAAAACCAACGAATGGGTTTTGTTGCACGACTGGATGTACAGAGCTGAAAGACTACCCATCGTGAAAGCTGCATATCAGAGGTACAAAGAAGGGGTCAAAGCTAAACAACAGAGAGCAGCACAAGCACAGGCCGAAGCAGCCGCCAAAGAAGGAAGTAGCAAAGAAAAACGAAAGGGCAAGCAACCTGCAGATGAAGAACCTCCTAAGAAGAAAAAGACAACAGGAGGTTCTGAACGTTTGATGAGTTCTGCAATCAATGCGGCACAAACTGAAGAGCAACGTAAACATATTCAAGATCTGAAAGACATTCATGCAATGCAGGAGAAAGAGAAAAGAGAAAAGAGCCTGAAACGTAAAGAAATATCTTCTTCAGAGATGCCCGAAGTAGTTCCTGAAGAAACTCAAAACCTCAATGATTTCGTTGATCAAATTCTTGTTGATCCAGATGAGGCAGAAGCAGATGAAGGCACATCAAAAGTTTCCCCAGTCAAACCAACAAGAATCTCAAAACCACCTGTTGTTCCACAAAGGCTACGTCCATTTCAAGATCTGTATGATCGGCTCATAAAAGACACCGGGCCTTCTGTGGCGAAAGAAATTTGTCTTTTAAAGAATCAAGTTAATGATACGAACATTCTGAGAGAGAAACTCAAAGATCAAAGAAAGAAGAACAAGGAAATGAAGGAATACATGGCCAAGCAAGCCAAGTTTGTCAGATTTCAGCAAGCCAGCTTGGAGAAGCTCTACAGGATGATGCGGGGAATATGTGAAAAAGCAAACATTGAGCCGATGTTTACATTTGATGAGATCTTCGATTTTGAAGCTTTCATTCAAGAAGAAACGGCTCGCAAAGAAAAGGAAGCCGAAGCAAAGAAAAAGAGATTAGAGTCGGTTGACAAGGCATTGGAGGGAAACGAAAGCGAAGAAGAGGAAGCAGATCGAGAAGTCATGCCACCAACCTTTGTTGAGTGGGGGCTAGAAGACGAGGTCTTATATGAGCAAGAAGACGGCAAGACATTTGCTCCTGAACATCCCGAGTGGTTCAGAAAAGAACGAGAAAAGCTCCCTGATCTTCATCAAGTGATAAAGGTTGTTAAATCTGAGGAAACTGAGAAAATAATTAGCTGGATGTATGATAACCTCAGGGGCATGTTTGTAGTAAAGAGACGGGGTGGTGTGATACAATATTTCGCAATAGGATTTGATCTTTTCTCGCTCCCAAGGTGGGATTTAAGAGAGCTTGGGCGTATGAATTTGCTAAACCATGGCGACAGAGGCATCGGAAGAGACTTTGAACGTCTAATTACGAGCGAATGCGACAAGAACTTCCCTAATCATGCCCCACAGCGCCCAAGACGCCGAGTGTCCAAAACTTCTTTTGATCCAGTAACAGGCAAGGGAAAGGTGACGTGGGTTATTAACCCTGCTAAAGTAGTCACCAGAGTCAAGCTTCCGGAAGAAATCCCTGTGGCTCTTAAGGATTTCAAGAAATGGTTCTACGATAGTCAAACCGGTGAAGCTGTAATAAGGTCGAACGACAATGTTGATATTCGAATACTGGATCCTATGGACGTGTTTCAGTTCGGGCTCTCTGATCTCACCATGCTGAATGCGAGTCGTATCAATGTCGGAGCTGGAAATGCGAATCTTGAAGAGGCAGCACTGTTTCAGCGAGCAGTGGAGCGTGCCTGGAGATTGAAAAGGGATATGCTCGACATGGTAGACAAAATAGAGAAGCGAAAAGAGAAAGAGCAGAAAAAGAAAGAAGGTCGAAGGAAAAAGAAACACGAGAAAACCACGGAAGGAAGCTCTGCCTCAACTGTAGATCCATCCACCACCGACTCTCAAGCCACACCAACACCTCCGGCCTCATCCACATATGAGGCCGCTAAGGAGGACCCAAAATCAAGTGAAGCCAATGTTAATCAGGAATCTCCGGTAGCACCAACGGAGACTGTCGCACCACCAGAAACGATCGTTATGGAAGAAAATCCAATCGAGCCAGAAAAGCAAACTACGGAAGATCCAGTGGTTACAACAGAAGATCCAGTGGTCACCACGGAAGAATGAGAAGACAAGCACGCAACGATCTAGGGGGGATATTGTTAGAGCATGTGAGATCGTTGGTACTTGTACTGGATTAGTTTAGTTGTAGTTTGTATGCCTTTTGAATGTTTAGGGGGTTGTTTTGTAATTATCTAGAAGTAATATTCCTGACCTAGTGTAGTTAAGATTCCAGCAAATTTATAAATTTGCTGGTTAGTCAGGATGCTAGTATAAATACCCCAAGCATTGTAACACATTCAAGCTTTTGGCTCTTGGTGGAATCAAGTGTTGTTTACATTCTTATTGAGCTTTGATCTGATTTCCAAGGTTGTTTATTGTTATATTATTCTGTTTGGATTCAATACAACACTAGTTGTATTCCTCAATCCATTAGCTTCACCTTCATCTTCATTCTTGATATTTCTTGACTAGTCATAGTTCAAACACTTAATCAATAGGTGTTTTGGACTAAAACAACCAACCACTGTGATCCGGATACGTTTTGGGATCTACACTAAATCTTCAACATATTTTAAAAGTGTAGTTCAATACAAAGGTATTGGCGAGTACACAAGTTTTAGACTCGTGTCATATGTATAAAAAGTATTTTCAACCCAACATAGCATTTTGGTATACAAGGTCAAACTATCATGCATAACTAAAAGTCAAACCCAAGTGTCCACTAGTATAATAGCATCCCTCGATGTAGCAACATCGAGACCGTAAGTATGAATAATAGCATCCCTTGATATAACAATATCAAGACGGTAAAGAATATAACTTAACAAAACCCCATTGGGTGGTGTGCTACTCCTGTAGCGCTATAATTGTTAAGGCGGGTTAACAAATAGTATAAATTCTAGCATGAACTTAAGCATAACAAAGCATGTATAAGGATTGATTGAATAAAGCATGTTTCTGAATCGTGCATTTTAACAAGTAAAACATGTTGCACTCAAAGTGTGATAAAAGGAAAATGGGCCAAGTGTACTCACGGTTTCTCAAAGTTGTTCCTTTGGTAATCCCGTGAAGAGTTGGAGGTTCAAAGCTTCCTTAGAACACTTAATGTTTTATTTAGAACTCTTCGAGTTCTCTTCCTTGCTTGGAAGATTTTAAGAGAATTAGAGGGGTTGAGAGAAAAATGGTTAGAACACTTAGTGTTCTTTTGGAATTCTTGATTTAGAGAGATTAAGAGAAGATTGAGAGAAGAATGGTGTGAAGAAAATGGTAGGAGGAGGTTGATATTTATAGGTGAAGAAGGTGGTAGGTGATTGGTGGAGATAATAAAAAAATAAATGGAAAAGATAAATAAAAAAATAATTATAATGGAGAGTGGAGGTGGAAAAGGTGATTGAAGGAGGTGGAAAAGGTGATTGGAGAAGAAAAGAGGTGGAAAAGTGTTTGGTATATTTCTTGAGTATATATTATGTAATTGAGTATATAAAAATTATAAAAGTATAATTCAAGTATTGAGGATGTGCGTATAAGTATTTATACGTATAATTGTGTCGGTTTGCATATAAATACGTATTTAAATGATCGGTTGTGTGAATAAAAAAATATGTATAAAATATGAATTTTATTATGATTAACGCCTCGAATTGTGAGATTGAAATTAAAATACGAATGTAAGGTTTCTAAAATTAGAATACGAATACGAACATTTTTAAAATAGAAATACGAAGATACGAGGCGTTACAGTCTCCCCTACTTTAGGAAATTTTGTCCCGAAATTTATTCAAGAGGAAGACCTTGGAGAAAAAGCATTTTGGCTAGAAGAATGATTGTCTAAAATCGAGACTTGGAAGTTTTGAATTGTGTTGAAAAGTATGAAGCTTCGGGGAACCAAAAGATATGTTTGTAAAAAGGATTCGTTTGTTTAAAATGATTCGAGGCATTGAGCATAAGTAAAACATGCATGTGTGTGTATAGACAAGCGAGTTTAAACAAGTTTGAATAACTCAATGATGAGGTATTTTAGAATGTGTTACCTAAGAAGGAAGCTTTCGTATAAAACAATATGTATTTTGATGAAAAGTGTGGCCTCACTATTGGTTGTAAGAAAAAGTTTCGTTGGTTTTAAAGAGGTATTGGTTGTAAGAAAAAGTTTCGTTGGTTTTAAAGAGCATTGACAATCTCAGTTTTGTAGAGAATTCTTTATCGGTGAAAAACGAGGAAGTTAGGTATTTTAAATAAAAAATGATTTTTGAGGTATCGGCCAACTAAGTATGTTTGCGCATAAATAAAGAATGGAAAATAGTTTTAAAAATAAGAAAACATTTTAGGGTTCGAATGTTTAAACCGATTGATTGCAAACGGGGTTTATATAGAAGGTAGAGAATAGCGGGGAACAATGGAGGTATAAGAGTGAATGATCGACCTAATAAACGAATGCGAGTATAAGAATGGTATGCGTATTGAAAGAGATGAGTTAAGAACGGGGTCTCGTCGTGGATAATCGGATATCGCGCGTTTAGCAATGCATTTGTGAGTTGTTAAAGTTTGTATCGGGTCTAAATAGGTCTGCAAAACACCGAATTTCTCATGACACGTTTTACGAAAGTTTGGTAACATGGGGAAAACACTTATATATAGGAAGTACCAGCGGTGTCGCAACCCCCGATCCCTAAATCCCCGGGAACGGCGGACGCGGGCCAGTTTTGGTGGTATCGTGTTATTAATCAATTTGGCAGCGGAAATTTCATCAGGACCGTAGTTAGGAAATATTAAATCAGAGTAGACCACCACATTTTATAATATTAAACACATGGGTAAAACCCAAGTTTTCAGTACATATAATTTCATATTTTATTTAAGAAAAACATCTATTTCTTTTTAGGTAACTTTATTGCCACTTTTCCAAGCCTTCAGTGCTGTCCAGCTGGCTTCTATTTGACTTTCACATTTTGTTACCAGAAACGCGTTTTAAAAACATTTTGTCAGTGGGAAATACTGGTGAGTGAATCCCAGTTTTTATCAAGTTTAGATAAAACCATTTTCACAGTGTACAATATTGAGGGCGCATCCGCAATTACATTTGTTTACAGGTAATACCAATTAACATCCATGGTACTGTCATCTGACTTATGGTCATGTTACTCCTCTCCCCAGGTGGTAAAAAATTTTGTCTACAAAACCACAAATATACCATCATAATTGTATTCTTACAAATACTCAATAACTGTCTTTCGCATGAAGAAATATTTAAGGTTTTGTAAAAACAATTAACAAAAAGTTTATAAAAAGTGGATCAACTCACAAAAATGAGTATATAAAAAGAAGGATCACTCACATTGTTATTTTAGGGTTTTCAGTATGGATTTCCTGGGAATAATCTAAAAATTACACAAATGCACGTGTGTTAGTATAATAACCCATTTTAACATTAGTAATACCCTCCCCGAGACGGTATTCCAACGACTACGTCGGGCAGAACCACGACAGCCGTTACGGAACCCTAGATCAATCGGGCAGCGTATCTAATACGTCTCCTGGGGTTATAATACTTACATCGTAGCAGAACCTCGCTATTTAGGGGGGTATAATGCCCGGGTATAATAACTCTACTACAGAAATTTAGATTGAGAATTGAATTGTGAACGAAACAGACTGAAGGCCGATGGCCTCTATTTATAGGGCTGTAATCGAGGTTTCTCGCAGCCCGCGTAAAAGTAAGCCAAGGCTTACGCGGCCCGCGTCAACATCCAGTCAACGTATAGCTTAGCTGGGTCATCACATAGGTCTGCCGGGTGTTGGGCCACGTGGCCGCACCGGGCTTTGCCACATTCTAAGGTGGTGTTTGTTTTTCCTGAAAAGGTCTTCAGAACCTCTTATGTCTGCGCCGCGCAGACCACGCGCAGACCTTTGGGTCTGAAGACTGTTTGTTTCTTCGAAGACCTTTCATTAAAAAAGGTCTACGAGACCACTTCTTGGTGCAGACATGGACCAATGTCTTCATAGGTCTGCACACCTCTTCTTCTTCACAAAACCCTACCACCTCTTCACCTCTTCTCCTTCACCCCTTCTCCTCCACCCCTTCTCCTCCACCCACCGTCCGCCACCACCTCTACCTCTGCCGCCCCTCCACCTCCGCCGCCCCACTCCAGCCGACACCCACCTCCAGCCGACACCCCTTCTCCTCCACCCACTCTTCTCCACCCGATGCTACCAGCCTCTTCTCCGTTGAACGCCGACGATGCAGTAGCAGCAGCTAAGCTCCATTCTGAGTTCCTTCAACTTCTTTCCAGTCGCCAGTCTCCATTTTGAGTTCCTTCAACTTCTTTCCAGTCGCCAGTCTGCTGAAGGTACTCTCATAAGTTCTTCAGTTAGATTTATTGATGTCATATATTATAGGATTGTTACAGTATAGCTACTTTATGTTGTTGACTTCTGTCTGCATCTCAAATCATTCTAGCTAATTGAGATTTACTCCAATAAACTCAATTACTATCTAATTTTAAACATAAAAGCAACAGCAACAATTGGTTTGATGTAAAAAAAGGACTCAAATGTAGATGGATATTAGACTTTTTAAACTCGAAGAAATAAGTTGCCCTAGTTTTTATTTGGGTTATGCTGTTGTGCTCACATTATCTATATTATTATAAAAAGGAGAAGTAATGGACAAGATTGTAATTTTACTACACATACAAATTTAGAAGCATTAAGTACAAGAAACTTAAAGCCATTTAAAAGGTATATATTAGGAAAGTGTAGAAAATTTTAAGACGCAGTAGGGTTAATATAGGAATTTCGTCCATGAAATTTTAGAAACCCTCATTTATGACATGCGTTCATCGGCGATTGAATGGCTTCCATTTGCTATCAAATGAGAATTGAATGGTGCCCCTTCGTTTCCAGTCTCCAAATCCGTCAATTACCAAATCCGTCAATTAGGTTATTCTTCGTTTTTTCTCCTGCAACGTTTCAACCTCTCCTGCTTTCCTTTCACGCAATAATCAAGAGATGGTGTTCGATCAATCGTTCGCTTGTGACCACTTCCGATTTGGCACGCCGATCCTCACTTCTTGTTAATTCCATACCAAATTCAGGTAATTTTTTTCCATTTCTTCATTGTTTTACTGATATTATTGTTTCTATATACGTTCAGATTCAAAATTAGGGTTTTTACTTTTGCAGACATCAACCCTAAATCGACGGCCGCCCAATTCTCTTCTATGTCTTTCTTCTGATCTATTCAGAATATTCAATGTACGTCTCAGCAGGAGAGGCCAATTTCTAGGTTATTTCCAGGCTTAAGTTTTACCTAATTTGTTGTTTTTTTGTTCTGTTTTTAGGGTGAAATCACAAGATCCCTGTGTTTACACATATGTTGTGTATTTGATCGTTAAGGAAGGATGTTTGAGAGGGGAGAAATAAAGGATGTCGATATATCATTATCAGGTGATGGGTCTGATTCTTTTTTACCGTTTTGATATTTTTATTGTGTATGATATGATGTTAGGGCTATGTTTTTTTGGCTAAGATCAAGTCTGTCATTGATAACCATTAATGCCTCAGGACTACTCGAGCTTGGTTTTCTGGCGATTGTACAACAATTGAAGGATGACTACGGTGTCGGTATTGGACATTCTCATATTGTTACTTTCAATATTGTTGATTATAACGTTTAGAACTTTGTTAGGAATTTTAGTTAAAAATTAAGAGCTGTGAACCGATTCCAGTAACTTTGGATTCAAATTCAATACAAGAGGGGAAGGGGCACCCTCGGCTTCGAAGCCGCATGCGAAACACCGCTCGCCTACCCGAAAGGGGAGCTTCGCTACTCTTTGCCGAAGGTGAAGTGGGCTAGGAAGGAACTGCGAAAGGATTGGCTTATCTCTACGAGGACTGTAAGTTCATTTTGTTCGTTTGTTCGCCGTTGTAATATCATGCATTGGCGGTTCTTAACCTTCTTTTTGTTTGCAGGCCATTCTAAGATCATTGATCCCGATATTAAAGTTGTTAATATACGTCTTGATTTCCGTTTTTGAAGTGATGGTAACCTATTGTTTCTATATAATATTGATATGCATGCTATTACTTTGAAACTCGCATTTACTAACCTCAATTAACTCAGGTTGCTGATTTTCTTACTTCTAATGTGGCCACGAGTGATTGGAACTTTCGGGTAAAATTTACATTTTCTTTTTAAGTTTGCATAATAGTTTTGGTTTAGAGGTGGTGAAACAAGTGAGTGATCGGGTTGATTAACATGTTCTTCAGGTGCCTAGCTCTTAAGTATGCATCTTCAGGCAAAACATTAATAAGTTACATATATATGATATATTGATATCTGAAATTGTTGTTTCTTAAAAACTAATAAGATATTAAAAAGGATTAAATACAAAAAAAAAACATCTAGAAATCACTGAGTAATCTTTATATACAATGAAAAGAAGCCAATTCTATAAGTACTGGTGGTCTACACACAATTCTTATGTGTACAGGTAGTCTATACGTAAGTATGCATCTTCAGGCAAAACATTAATAAGTTACATATATATGATATATTGATATCTGAAATTGTTGTTTCTTAAAAACTAATAAGATATTAAAAAGGATTAAATACAAAAAAAAAAAAACATCTAGAAATCACTGAGTAATCTTTATATACAATGAAAAGAAGCCAATTCTATAAGTACTGGTGGTCTACACACAATTCTTATGTGTACAGGTAGTCTATACGTAAGGTACAAGGAGTATGAAGTAGCATTGACAATCTATCACTTAGCTACTGTTGTTTGCTTCTTTCTTTTCCAGCCAAAGTGATATGTGTAAGAATTGCAAAAGACCGGGGCACTATGTTAGGGAATGCCCTAACGTGGCCATTTGTCATAACTGTGGACTTCCCGAGTAAGATCGTTGATCATGCAGTTTATTGTTATATTTTATGACCTATGAAACTGATACTTGATTTCTGGTTTAATATATTTTTTGTCACATTTAGGCAGCAATGCTCCTGACTGAAGATGTGCTAGACAAGTTAAGTGTTCCTTTGACGGGCGAAGAGCTTGATACTATGCAAAAACTTTACCATCAAGCATTAAAACTCGAGATGGAGTTCTTTCTATCTCTGCCTGTTGATCAATAGACGGTTCTTCCATTATCAAAGCAGCATATTTCTACTGAACACCGTCTTACGATATTTTTCGATTTTGACTTACATGCACTGTGGTGGATTCTTCTGCCATTTTGGCTGAGATTGCGATTGTTACTGCATGAAAATCAGATCAAAGTCAACCCGAAAGTCAAAATCAACCAGAAAGTCAAAGTCAAAGTCAAATTGCTAGGATGTCCTCGGCTGACTTGAGAAGCACATGCGAGGTACTCAAGAGAGAGTATACAAAAGAGTATGAACGGTGCATAGAAAATATGCTGACCAATCAGAAAGGTTCAATCGTTTATTGTAAGTGATTGTTTGGCATTCTTATAGGGGTGTCTGGTTGTATGTGATGGTGTTAAATGTTTAATCGGGTTGTGTTTTATCTTAAAACTTTTGCTAAAAAGGTAACACCTAAAATGGGTCAAACGGGTCAAATAAGTTAAAAGTTGCAGAAAGTTCATTTATGCAATTGTACGTGACATTAACTATTATAAAAGTTGGACAAAAATAGTTTGCGGGTTGGATGGTTTTATATGATTTTTTTAAATTTTTTATGGTGGTTTTGCAGTTGAGGAGTTTGATTATGAGGGACTGAAGATGGCACTTGAACAAGAATTTGAGAGGAGGGCGAACAAGAAAGTGATTGAATCGAATGTACTCAAGGGTTTGAATCTTGAAGATATTAGACGTGCTGGTGAACACCTTATTCTTCATGATGGTTGCATGAGTTTCTTTCAAAGCATCACCAACAACCAACATTTAAATGTGAATGCTCACGTTCTATCATACTGTTGGTGTGCTGATCTTATTCCGTCTTCTTTCTCTTCAGGTAAATGATTATTGTAACTCCTATCTTATCTTGTAATAGATAAATTTTCTACTTAATTACTTATACATCAAACCTATCAATAAAAATTCATTATTTGTCATCAAGTGAACAGGGGGCATACCCACAATGAATGTACACGCGAATGAGTTCTTGTACGAAAACTCTCTATACACTAGCGAAATCATCAAAAAGATCGAGACCCCTATTGACAAGCTTCAAGCTTTTACCAATATTCTTAAAAATAGCGACGAACGTGACAAAACAAATCTGACGATTTACATTGGTGACTCGGTTGGCGACTTGCTTTGCCTTCTAGAAGCTGATATTGGCAGTTATTGCTTCAAGTTCAAGCCTTCGAAAAATCGAAACCCATTATGGTGTTTCGTTTGTTCCGTTATTTTCTGCTTTAATAAAGAAACAAAAAGTGCACGTCGAAGGAAGTGCGTTTGGTTGGAAGGGGTTATCGGGCATTTTGTATACGGTTTCTAGCAGGGCTGAAGTACATTCTTTCATTATCGGTTCTTGAAATGGAACGTTTCTTCTGTGTAGTTATAGAACAAAAGGACGCATCTTTACGTATAATAGAATGAAGATGCAATTTGTCATGGCTGCTGATTTTAATATGGGCCATATATTTTCAAAAATTTCGTGTATTTTCATCTTAAAACAGGAATTTCTGCTTGTATTATGAATGTCGTCAAGTGGGTATGAATCTTTTCATGATCTTGTTGATTTTTTTGTTTGACTTTTTTGTGTTGTTGACTTGGTCTGATGTTGGTTCTTGCAGGTAGAGTGTTTCTGTTACTGAGATGAATAGTTTCATAAGCTTGAAGGGTCTATTTTCATAATTCAAGTTTTTGATTTTTTTTTCAGATTTTGATTCGATTATTTGATTATTTGGCTGGTAGGGTTAAACAAGCTACCTATGTACATTTGATAGAACTCTACTCTCATACATGACACTAATAAAATATTTAGTTTAAAACACACCTGATTGAAGTTAGTGATTAAGAACATTGAAAAGCTATACTAATGTGACTTTTTAGAAGAGTTTAAAGACACCATAAAAAAACCCGGCACAGGCACCTATTATGTTTTTTTTCTTAAACTTGTATATTTTCTCCAACTTTTGTTTTAGAAAATTATGTAGTGTCGTATATAAAAATTCCCTATGATTTCAAATTTTAGACTATCTCTTAGCTTATTGTTCCAATCAATTATGTACTTTCTTTGAAATCAAGCATTTTATGGTGTTATCTGTTACAACTAGGCTCATATTGGTGATAAGGACTTTGTTTGATGGCTTGAGATCCCATAGTGAAACTAAACAGGTAATCTTGATGTGTATCTTTTTTCCGTCACGTATCGTTGGTTCCGCCGCAACGCGCGGGTTTCCCACTAGTGATTAATTGTCACAAATGTCTAAGAATCCGTAATATGATGAATTTATTAGTTTTAGAATGTATATAAGTTAGGCTCTTATTGTAATTATAATAGTTAGGAGATAAGATTTTATTAGGTTCCTTTTTTTGGTATTATTTCAGCAGTTGCAGAAGATAAAAAACAAACAGTCTTCTTCTTGCAGATTGCAGAGGTTTGGTCCACCTCTTCCACTACAGATGTCTGCAGATGTGGTCCGCAGACTGCAGACATTTTACCTCTGAAAAAACAAACAGCACCTAAGTCTCTCGCGGCCCGCGTAAGTGTAAGCTTAAGCTTACGCGGCCCGCCTGAACTTAATACTTCTGATTTTCATTTTATTTTTAATGTTATATTGTATTTTGGGCTCGGTTTTCACATACGGGGTGTTTTTAGGGACATATTGGGATATTTTAAATATTTTTAGGGTGTCGGATAAATTATGAGGGGTGTCAGTTTAGGGTTGTTATATCCTCCCCACCTTGTTTTAGAGCTCGTCCTCGAGATCTACTGGAACAAGTGCGGATATTTCTTTTGCATTTCTGAATCAAGCTCCCATGTGTACTCAGGTCCTCTTTTGGAGTCCCACTTCACTTTGACCAGAACTAATCTCTTATGCTTGAGATTCTTAATTTTCCTATCTTCAATCTGTAGAGGCCTTTCTACAAATTTGAGTTGTTCATTAACCTCTATATCCTTGAAAGGTATTACGAGTGATTCATCAGCTAGGCACTTTTTGAGATTACATATATGAAATACATCATGTATTCCTGCCATTTCCTCTGGCAGTTGTAGCTGATAGGCTACAGGTCCTATTCTTCTAATAATCTTAAAAGGTCCAATATACCTGGGACTTACCTTTCCTCTTTTGATGAATCTTACCACTCCTTTCCAAGGAGAGACTTTTAATAACACTTTGTCACCTACTTGGAATTCTAACGGCTTCCGTCTGTTGTCAGCGTAGCTCTTCTGTCGATCACATGCTGCTTTCAGTCGTTCCTTGACTTGAATGATCTTATCGGTTGTTTCTTGTACTATCTCAGGTCCAGATAATTGTTTTTCCCCAATTTCTGCCCAACAGACTGGGGTTCTGCACTTCCGTCCATAAAGTACTTCGAATGGTGCAGCACTGATAATTGTGTGATAACTGTTATTATAAGAAAATCCTATTAAAGGTAAATGTTCGTCCCAATTACCTCCGAAATCAATTACACAAGCTCTAAGCATGTCTTCCATGGTTTGAATTGTCCTTTCACTTTGCCCGTCCGTTTGAGGATGATATGCTGTGCTTAGGTTCAATTTGGTTCCCATTGCTTTTTGGAAACTTGACCAAAAATGAGAGGTAAAACGGCTATCCCTATCAGAAACAATTGATAAAGGCATTCCATGTAATGAAACAATTTCATTTACATACAATTTAGCTAATTGTTCCATACTAAAGGTTTCCTTCATCGATAGGAAATGAGCTGACTTGGTTAGCCTATCTACAATCACCCAGATTGTATCATTACCTTTTCTTGTTTTGGGTAACTTGGTAACAAAATCCATTGTTATCAATTCCCATTTCCAAACTGGCATTTCCAATTGTTGTAATAAACCTGAGGGTTTCTGATGTTCAGCTTTAACTTGTGAGCAAGTTAAACATTTAGAAACATAGGCTGCTATATCCTTTTTCATTCCTATCCACCAGAAATTTTTCCTTAAATCCTGGTACATTTTATCATTTCTTGGATGCATCGTATATTTAGATTTATGGGCTTCTTCTAATATACGGTGGCGTAAATTTCCTAATTTAGGTATCCAAATTCTCTTTTTATGGAACCTCCAAATTCCATCTGTTCCTTGTTCTAACTCCTTAATCATTCCTTTTAATTTTTCAGTATCTTCCTTGATTACTGATTCTTGTGCTTCTCTAATCTGATCATTTAAATCTACTTGTAGATTTAATTTAAGAGAACATACCCTTTTTGGCTTTTCGTGATACTTTCGACTTAAAGCATCAGCCACCACATTGGCTTTTCCTGCATGATACTGGATATCACAATCATAATCGCTAAGCAATTCCATCCAGCGTCTTTGTCTCATATTCAACTCTTTTTGCCCAAAAACATACCTTAAGCTCTTATGATCTGTGAATATGGTAAACTTACTACCATAAAGATAATGTCTCCAAATCTTAAGGGCAAAAATTATGGCTCCTAATTCCAAATCATGGGTTGAATAATTCTCTTCGTGACTCTTAAGCTATCTTGATGCGTAAGCTATAACCTTTTGATGTTGCATCAATACACATCCATAACCTAACTTGGAAGCATCACAATAGACTACAAAGTCTTCAGTTCCTTCTGGTAATGCTAGTATGGGTGCATGGGTTAGTCTTTGCTTAAGGATTCTAAAGGCTTCTTCTTGTTTTGGTCCCCATTCAAACTTAATAGATTTACAGGTTAACTTAGTTAAAGGAATGACTATTCTAGAAAAATCTCGAATAAATCTTCTATAATAACCGGCCAATCCTAAGAAACTTCTAACCTCGGTTGGTGACTCAGGGGTTTTCCATTTGGTAATTGCCTCAATCTTTGTTGGATCCACATGAATTCCTTCATGATTAACTAAATGTCCAAGAAATTGTACCTGTTCTAACCAAAACTCGCATTTTGAAAACTTAGCATAAAGTTTTTCCTTTCTTAATAAACTTAAAAGTAATTGCAAGTGCTTTGCATGCTCCTTTTTACTTTTAGAGTAAATTAGAATATCATCTATGAAGACAATTATGAATTTATCCAAATATGGCTTACATATTCGGTTCATCATGTCCATAAATGCGGCCGGGGCATTGGTTAAACCAAATGGCATGACAGTAAATTCATAATGACCATACCTTGTTCTGAATGCGGTTTTAGGAATGTCCTCTTCCTGTACCTTTAATTGATGATATCCTGATCTTAAATCGATTTTAGGATTCTTGTTGTTTGCAGCTGGAGCCAATTTCGGACAATTTGTCTTAATATGACCTCTTTCTCCACAGTTGTAGCATAGTCCATTACTGGATTTTCTCCTGCAATTTTCTTCCTTGTGTCCTGGCATCTTGCAGAAATTGCAATGAGTGGAGCATCTTCCAGAATGTTTCTTCTTGCAGATCTTGCAGTATGGTGCAGAGGTAGAACCTATATTCCTACAGTTGAAATTCCCAGAACGGAATTCTTGAGTAAGACTTTGGGATAGGTTTCTTCTCTGGTCTTCTTCTCTAGTTCGTACCAGTTCATCAGTCAAGGTATTGGCTAGTTCTACAGCTTCTTCTATGGTTTGGGGTCTAGCTGCCTTGACTACATGTCTAATCTCTCCAATTAATCCCCAGATGTAACGGGAAATTAATACCGGTTCAGGTGATGCAAGGGTTGGTACTATCCTAGCATATTCAAAGAATGTGGTAGTGTAATCCTTACTGTCTACGCCGGTCATTCTAAGATTCAGAAACTTATTTGCTATCTGTTCCTTTTCATTGGGAGGGCAGAATTTCCTTTCTACCATGTTTTTGAACTCCTCCCATTCCATGCTATAAATTCTATCACTTCCTCTTGACTGGAGGATAGTGTTCCACCATTCTAGGGCTGCATTTTTAAATAAATTAGAAGCAAACATTATCCTATCTTCTTCAGCACACTTGCTTATTTTCAGAACAGCCTCAGTTTTCTCTATCCAGCGTAAAACCGTAATGGGTCCTTCATTGCCTGAGAATTCTATTGGTTTGCAGGACCAGAATTCTTTGTAAGAACAACCATATGGCATGGTTCTTCTTCTTTTGGGAATGGGCACTTGAAGTACGAGTCCATTGTTCACGCTGTGTTCCGGTTCAGTTGGTCGCTTACTGCTATGCTTACTTTTATTATTCGCTTCTTGAACTGTTTGAATAATAAATGGCATTGCATCTATAATTCCTTGTGCCACTATGTGTTGAACGGCACTATTATCCATTTGGTTTCCATTGTTGTTTGGATTCTCATTAACCACGTTATTGTTACTCTGGTTATCGTTATTCAGATTATCTTGATTTCCCTCGTCGACCATCTGAATTTTAAACATTTACCAAATATTAATATTACAAATAATATTTGAATATAGCCAATCACATGACACGCACTTTTAGTCAAAAGCGTCGAGCATTGCGACTTTTACTCTATTCATATAGTATGCATCATTACACACCAGTACTAAATTTAAAATTACAATACTGACTGAAATGTAAAGCTACAATACTAATAGTATGCATCCGTAGTGTTTTTTTTTCTAACACATACACACATATATTATTATTATATTATATTATTATTATTACTACTACCGTTCCCATCATCACATTCAGGGATATGGATTCATCCAGAAATCCATATTGCGCTCGTCGTATTTCCATACGAGACGCTCTCCCACCTATCTCATTCTCTCACTGCTTTCTAAAATTTCCTCACCGAAAGTCCTAAGTTCTTGTACATTTTCTGCACTCATTGGGGGTGCAGGTTCTAGGACTGGGTTTGGAATCTGGGGTGCGGGTTCCTGGTACGGGGCCTGGTATGGGTAGGGATTCTCTAAAATTTTCCTAATGTATGCATCGTTCATGTAATAGGGATCTTGAGGATCTAACCCTGGGCAGTCTCCTAGATTGGGCATCGGCACATTTTCCTGTATCGGGTTTTGTTTCACATAGTTCCTAACATCGTCCCACCAGGGGTCGTAATTGTTTGGGTCTAGGGGATTTGGTGCAGGTACCCTGGGTATCTCCTCTGGGTTGTAATCAGGCATTTCTACTTGATTTCCAAGGTTTTCTATTTCCATGGGTTGATCAGGAATCGGTGGTTGTGGTTGGGGTGCTAGCATTTGTTCCAGGTTTGGGTCAGCTGCAGTGGTTGCTAAAATATGGATATTAACTATACCCCTATTGAGCATATCCTGGGCATAGGCATCAGTTTCTCTTTTAGCTGCGGCTAACGCTCGCTGTTCCTGCAACTTTTTCATACGTTTCCTACGCTCGTGTGCTCCCCTACTGAACCATCCCCTCTTTTTATGAGAAAATGGCTCTTCAGACTGAGCCTTAAACACAAAGATTCCTTCTTCCGTATCAGCAGAGTACCCCGAGAGGGCAGGCTGAGAAGAGGAGGTGCCTTCGCTTCTAGGCGAACCAGACAATTGACGATACGCGTCAGATGGTCCTTGGTCGCTCATACTGTAAACTAACAGGTAGTCAGATAACACATAACAAGAAAATACAATTATGCACGTATTCTCGTAATTTATTTCCTAACACTTTGAATTTTGATGTCAGAAGAACACTTCTGTGGCCGAATCAGTGGCATAGCTCTGATACCACCTTCTGTCACAACCCCCGATCCCTAAATCCCCGGGAACGGCGGCCGCGAGCCAGTTTTGGTGGTATCGTGTTATTAATCAATTTGGCAGCGGAAATTTTCATCAGGACCGTAGTTAGGAAATATTAAATCAGAGTAGACCACCACATTTTATAATATTAAACACATGGGTAAAACCCAAGTTTTCAGTACATATAATTTCATAGGGATACACCTTATTTTATTTAAGAAAAACATCTATTTCTTTTTAGGTAACTTTATTGCCACTTTTCCAAGCCTTCAGTGCTGTCCAGCTGGCTTCTATTTGACTTTCACATTTTGTTACCTGAAACGCGTTTTAAAAACATTTTGTCAGTGGGAAATACTGGTGAGTGAATCCCAGTTTTTATCAAGTTTAGATAAAACCATTTTCACAGTGTACAGTATTGAGGGCGCATCCGCAATTACATTTGTTTACAGGTAATACCAATTAACATCCATGGTACTGTCATCTAACTTATGGTCATGTTACTCCTCTCCCCAGGTGGTAACAAATTTTGTATACAAAACCCCAAATATACATCATAATTGTATTCTTACAAATACTCAATAACTGTCTTTCGCATGAAGAAATATTTAAGGTTTTGTAAAAACAATTAACAAAAAGTTTATAAAAAGTGGATCAACTCACAAAAAGGAGTATATAAAAAGAAGGATCACTCACATTGCTATTTTTAGGGTTTTCAGTATGGATTTCCTGGGAATAATCTAAAAATTACACAAATGCACGTGTGTTAGTATAATAACCCATTTTAACATTAGTAATACCCTCCCCGAGACGGTATTCCAACGACTACGTCGGGCAGAACCACGACAGCCGTTACGGAACCCTAGATCAATCGGGCAACGTATCTAATACGTCTCCAGAGGTTATAATACTTACATCGTAGCAGAACCTCGCTATTTAGGGGGTATAATGCCCGGGTATAATAACTCTACTACAGAAATTTAGATTGAGAATTGAATTGTGAACGAAACAGACTGAAGGCCGATGGCCTCTATTTATAGGGCTGTAATCGAGGTTTCTCGCAGCCCGCGTAAAAGTAAGCCAAGGCTTACGCGGCCCGCGTCAACATCCAGTCAACGTATAGCTTAGCTGGGTCATCACATAGGTCTGCCGGGTGTTGGGCCACGTGGCCGCACCGGGCTTTGCCACATTCTAAGTCTCTCGCGGCCCGTGTAAGTGTAAGCTTAAGCTTACGCGGTCCGCCTGAACTTAATACTTCTGATTGTTATTTTATTTTTAATGTTATATTGTATTTTGGGCTCGGTTTTCACATATGGGGTGTTTTTAGGGACATATTGGGATATTTTAAATATTTTTAGGGTGTCGGAAAAATTATAAGGGGTGTCGGTTTAGGGTTGTTATAAGCGGCGTATCCACCATGTTTTGACCATGTTATGTCCTTTTCATATTTGGTGTCATGTTACATCCCGTGTCTCCCCATACACAGCAGTACACTCTATGGTTTTCATACGCCTACCACTATAATCCCGTGTGCACCCACGATTATATTGATCGTCGCATGATCCGCATAACTTGTACCAGTTGTGTATGAATCAGGGTATTCATAATTTAAAATTTAAGTATTTGTACGTGTAAGAATGTAGTATGTAAGCAAGTCCATGCTTAAGTATGTATGGGACCCACGTAAGCAAATCCCTCAGATTCCACTCGCGTACGGGTACGAATGTATGAATCATGGGTATGAATGAAAGTATGAGCATAAATATAAGTTTAGGTATGATTATTCACGTAAGTTTGAGCATAGACATAAAATGTATGAGTAGTATGAGTATACGTATACGTATAAGCATGAAACGTATGAATATAAGTATAAGCATTAAACGAATCAGTATAAGTAAAAGCATGATACGTATGAGTATATGTAAAAGCATGAAACGTATGAGTATAAATATAAATACGAGCATAAGTATAAGTATAAAATGTATTGTTGTGAATATGACTATGAGTGTGAGTACGAATACTAATGATTGTGTATATAGTATTAATTGAAACATAACAAATTTAAGCATGTAAAAGTGTTCAAAAGGTTGAGCATGTAAATACGGACGATATAAACGAAATTGTCGCGATAAAACGACTAAAACGTGTATGATGATATGCATGTATAGTGGTTTAAAAGAAACGTCGAGCTTATCGAATCAAAATAGATTGAGTTTGATTTGGAAGGTAGAATATGGTTCGTAAATGTGAGACAATATAAAGTATCCATTGATTTTGCATAACGGATTTTGTAACGAATGGAAATGTTACTTTTTTTTAAATAGTTTACGTACGTTGAGGATTGTCGGTCCCCACGAAGTCTTCTTGCCCACGTGTTTTTTTTTTGAAAGTTAAGTGACGAATTGAGCGGTGTAGGAAGAAGTTTTCAACAATAATAAGTTTGCGTCATTTGTACCAAAACAAGAAATTTTGAATTTTGGGTGTTCTTGTGAAAACGTTGATCTTTAGAAAGAAATTTAGCAAAAGGACTTAGTGATTGTAAAAAAAATTAACAAATGATTTGTTGATGTTGAAAAGTGTCTTTAAAATGATCGTATAATATCTATAAGATCTTATAAGTATATGGGAAAGTTGGTTTGAATTCCGATTGGGAGTGTAAGTTTTTAGTATGGTGGTATAACGTAAGTGTGTGTTTTAGTGATTAAGTTGAATGTGAAGTTCATGGGTAAGAGATTCATTGGACCGATCGATAGGTAGCATTTCGTGAGGTTTTGAAATTCTGGTAATAAAACGTTTTAAGACATGATTCAGTATCTCGTATGCGTAAGTTGTGTGAAAAATAGGTTGTAGAATAAGGAGTACGTTTGATAAAACAACGTATTTTGAAATTTATATAGGTAGGTATTCTGCTAAATGATAAATGATTTAGGTATAAGTCATGATCAGGTTTGCATAATAAAATATTTTGAAGGAAAGTTTTGGTAACGATCACCAAGGTAAGGGAATCACCCCTAATTCGTCGGTGAGGTCTTTTTAAGAAAAGAAGGATTGGAGTTAATCGTCAAGGGGAGGAAATTACTCCTATCTCGATGATATGTCTCCATTTTGGTGTCACAAGGAAGGTGAACATAATCGAGTGACGTTTTGAAATCATGCATATGTATAAATGTATGAAACGATTTAAAAGAGAATATCGGAAATAAATTTGAATTTGAAAGATTGTATACGTATAATAGAAACACATGTTTGATTAAACTTTGGATGGTTCCAAAACGGAACTTTGACTAACCAAAGTGGTCGAAAAGTCTTTCGAATTTGAGGAGCATGCTTTGGCCTAATAGGTGAAATACTCTCGCCGACAAGTCGGTTAACGGGATTTACCCTTCTGGTTACTACATGTCCCAAATCAATTGAAATTTCGAGACTTGGCGGGATTTATGAAAAATCGAGGAGTGGAACTAGTCGACAAGGTGCGGGTTTCACCCCTAGCTTGGCGATTTCGTACCCTAAGTGTGGTTGTTACTCGTCGGGTCAAAATTTAATTCCGACACGTTGACGAGGGTCCACTAGAATTTGAAATTGAAATTCTTCATCAAGATGAGGACTTCACTCCTAGCTTGATGATGAATCTCGTATAAAAAGAATAGGTAGATTGAGAGTCGTTCACCAAATTGTGGGTTTCACGCTTATTTTGGTGAATTTGTCTCGTTTGTATAATACGAGTGTTTGCGGATTTAGAATAGTCGAGTAAAATGTATGAAGAAAAGCGTATGTTGAAGATTAAACAAACAAGTATAAACATGTCAAGAATGGCAAAATAAGAATGAAGTATTAAAAAAAATATTAACACATAATAAAACATGTATTAACACATAAGAATAGTATGTCAAGTAGTAACACATAAGTGGCATATATGTTTAAAGGTCAAAAGAGAATAAATACTGAGCAAATAAAGTAACGTGCAAGTAGTTCAAGCAAAGCATGAGAATAAAGCTCTAGAACTATAGACTAGGTAAAAATCGTGGCAATTTTTCCTAATTACCTATAGTTATGGCTCTGATACCAATATGTCACACCCCAACCGATGGCGGAAACATCGGAGTGAGACGAAATAGATCGCTCGAGACATCATAACACTAATAATTGTGACAAGTATTAAATAATAATTTCATTCCATTTCTAAAGAATCAATTACAAGGATTTGAAGCAAAATACAACAACATGAATAATGAAACACAATACAATATGAATACAAATTTTAAAGTGTGTATCTAAGCATCCTACTAGATTCCATGCATCATCAACATCATCGCTAAATCTGCAACATATTTTAAAAGTGTAGTTCAATACAAAGGTATTGGCGAGTACACAAGTTTTAGACTCGTGTCATATGTATAAAAAGTATTTTCAATCCAACATAGCATTTTGGTATACAAGGTCAAACTATCATGCATAACTAAAAGTCAAACCCAAGTGTCCACAAGTATAATAGCATCCCTCAATGTAGCAACATCGAGACCGTAAGTACGAATAATAGCATCCCTCGATATAATGATATCGAGACCGTAAAGAATATAACTTAACAAAACCCCGTCGGGTGGTGTGCTACTCCTATAGCGCTATAATTCTTAAGGCGGGTTAACAAATAGTATGAATTCTAGCATGAACTTAAGCATAACAAAGCATGTATAAGGATTGATTGAATAAAGCATGTTTGTGAATCGTGCATTTTAACAAGTAAAACATGTTGCACCCAAAGTGTGATAAAAGGAAAATGGGTCAAGTGTACTCACGGTTTCTCAAAGTTGTTCCTTTGGTAATCCCGTGAAGAGTTGGAGGTTCAAAGCTTCTTTAGAACACTTAATGTTTTATTTAGAACTCTTCGAGTTCTCTTCCTTGCTTGGAAGATTTTAAGAGAATTATAGGGGTTGAGAGAAGAATGGTTAGAACACTTAGTGTTCTTTTAGAATTCTTAGAATTCTTGATTTAGAGAGATTAAGAGAAGATTGACAAGATTGAGAGAAGAATGGTGTGAAGAAAATGGTAGGAGGAGGTTGGTATTTATAGGTGAAGAAAATGGTAGGTGATTGGTGGAGATAATAAAAAAATAAATGGAAAAGATAAATAAAAAAATAATTATAATGGAGAGTGGAGGTGGAAAAGGTGATTGAAGGAGGTGGAAAAGGTAATTGGAGAAGAAAAGAGGTGGAAAAGTGTTTGGTATATTTCTTGAGTATATATTATGTAATTGAGTATATAAAAAGTATAAAAGTATAATTCAAGTATTGAGGATGTGCGTATAAGTATTTATACGTATAATTGTGTCGGTTTGCATATAAATACGTATTTAAATGATCGGTTGTGTGAATAAAAAAATACGTATAAAATATGAATTTTGTTATGATTAACGCCTCGAATTGTGAGATTGAAATTAAAATACGAATGTAAGGTTTCTAAAATTAGAATACGAATACGAACATTTTTAAAATAGAAATACGAAGATACGAGGCGTTACAGGTTAAAATACGTATTTATGCGTATTTTGCAACGAAACTATTTTTGGGTATCAAAACACTTTGTTTTGATATCAAACTTGTTTTCTAACTTAGTTAAACATGTTTTAACATGTTTAACTCGTCACTCTTAGTTTAGTGCTTGTTTAGGGTCGTAAGTTAAGCGGTCTAAACAACCGCTTAGACTTTCGAACCCGACCCGTTTGGTCGATCATTAGGATCCGACCAAACATATTTTGTGACCATAGTTGTATAGGGAATAACCTTTCGAGGTTATACCTTATGGTCACCTCGTTTAGTTAGTTGTATGATAGGTAGTTTATATGCCTTAGGAAAATGACCAAATTGCCCTTTTTACGCATAAGTTCATTTTAAGCATATGTAACCAAAATTTTGACATCTAAACTGATTAGGCGATGTTATTAGACATGTTAAGGCATATAATACTTGTCATAGGACTAGTTAGGCGGTCCGAACGCGTTTTGCGCGAACGACGCGTTAAAGTAGCATAGACTACCTTAACGAATCGTAACGGGTCGTAAGCACTTAGGATAGGTTCCGATTTAGAATGTAGGCTTTGTTAAACCATATCATATGAGTTCCAATACTCATTTGGTTTACGAAACCTCATTTTATCCGATCTTCCGATTTAGGTCCGGTGTATTAACGTAGTTACCTATATTAGGTGCCGATTGATTCCGTGATCCTTCTAGTGTTGTTTGGTTGTTATCTCAAGACTACTAAGTAATATCAAGTGAGTATATAGTCCCCTCTTTTACTGTTTTCAAATATTTTGGGGTGATACACATGTGCCTACTTGTTACTTTCGTGCTTTCATGACATAAACTTGCTATGTTCATTAGTACGCATATAGTACATGATTTCATTTATGCTTTGCTATGTATGTTGATTGATCATGCTAGCACATTGATTTCATAAATACATTTGTTTCATATGTTTATTTCAGCATATGTACACATTGATTTACATCACATTTTTGCTATGTATGTTCATTTAGCATACTTAGTGAATTGTTTTCATATAACATGCTTACAATTGGTTATGACATTTGGTTTGTTTAACGGGTCTAAAATACGTTCATTAACACTGATCATGCCGCTCGGTAGTATGTAGTGGTACCATAGGAATTGACAACTCCCGTTCCTGGAATCCTAGGTTTGTTTGGACGTAAGGAATGACAGAATCCGAAAACATTTTGATAAACCTGTAACTTGTTAAGGGTTTGTCCTTTAGTCTCAAGGCTTGGATGTATGCGATAAACATTACCACATAAATGTTCTTATCAGTAAAGCATTGATTTTATAGAACATAACTTTTGACTTAAACTATGATTTATTCAAATACATTGTTTTGTACATTTTACATGCGGGGTTGAGTAAATTCTTTTATTCACCGTACATAACATTTGATTTCACATAACATTTGATTTCACATAACATTTGATTATACATTGACAATTTTACATATGGGATTGAGTAAACACTATTTATTCACCGTACATGATATTGTTGTTACTTGACATTTACTTTATAAGACATTTTTGGTGGGTTATTGATAAATGATTTACATAACGAGGCGACGTGTAATATGATAAAAGCATGGTGGATACGCCGCTGGTACTTCCTATATATAAGTGCTTTTATGATATTACATATCGTAGCGCTAAACCACTTAGATAAAGACATGATACATTTTATACAAATGACACATTTACACAAGACATTGGTTTGCAAACGACATATTTTATACAAACTTATTTTACTTGTTTATTCATTTAACCTTACACCTTTCTTTTATAACATTTGATCTCCTTATCGAATTTCGTATAATTTATAAAAGAAAACACTTTTAGTAAGATTCATGACTAAACTTTTTGTTAAACATTTCTATCAACTACAAGTCATGAATCCTTCATCAATAAAACCTATGTATCTCACAGGCATTTTTATGCCGACGTACCTATTTTCACATGTGTTTCAGGTGCTACTGTTAGATGATCATGATGCAAACATAGGATCGGACGGGGGCCTTAGTAACTTAAAACTATGAAAGACAGTTTAATTCATGTTATGCTTCTGTAGATTTCTAGACAATTTTAAACATTTTAATTCAATAAAACAAAACTTCAATTACCATGTGTTGTGAAACAATGATTCTGTTGCTCCACTCCCCGACGTTTCCGCCGCAGTTGTTGTTTTACGCGGTCGGTGTGTGACAACTATTACGCTATTGCTATGCTACTCGCAACGCAAACCCAACGCAAACTCGAAACGCGATTACTTATGCTATGACCTATTATACTATAATAGATATAAATATATAAGTATTTAAAACAGGTATCAACGCGCACTCGTTGGCACGCGCATGCAACTCAAATATCACACTAAGACACAACATAACACGATATTACTTATCTCACCGAAACACGTAAAGTGTCCACAATGTCTAACGTAAGAAAACTCACCAAACGAACTAAAGTTGGAAAACTAACTCGCACATCACGGCTGTCCGAATGGACATCCGACCAAATGGACATCCGTCCGGATGACCATCCGACCGGACATCCATTCGACCGAACGCCACTTACTTACACCGCCTTACCCTCTCTCTCATCCTATAAATAGTGCCCGTACACGCTACTGTTCACTGGTGTGACAGCTCTACCTGACCAGCTCGCTCCCAAGTCACTTTCAAGCACTATTTCTCTCAATTCAAGGCTATTCCGTAAGTATTTCTCCCTGAATCTTGTACTTCCATCATCACTACACACTTCTTCATCATCTTCTCCATCAAAATCACTGGTTTTTTTCATGAAATCACCTGATTTGGACTCCTTGAAGGAGATTCTCACTCGGTTTCTTATGCAAACTGTTGTGTGACATCATCTAATCAAGATTTGTTTAGATCTAAAGGATTTCCACAATATTCAACACGAATCTCAACAAGATTTCAACATTTTCAGCTGTTTTCAAACTCTTCTCCAACTTTTCTACTCAAAACCGATAGAACCTGTACTCATTCAGACTCTCTGCTCATTTCTAGTGGAGAGCTGGTCTGAAAACGAATTTCCACCGGAGAGATGACCGATTCACGGATTGAGCATGAAATCCCATCAAAGACAGTTACTCTGATCGAACGGGGTGATTCCCATCCGATCGACTCAGCCGGACCATGGTGTGTTTCCGTTGCTTGACACGTCGTCACGCCGTCTCTATTAAACTTCAAACTTTTTAACTTAGAAAATTTTACAAAAGATTTCAAAACAACAGGTTGCCCACTCGAGTGGCCATCAGATCGAACGGCCATTCGACCAGGTGGCTTGTCCTTTGTAATATTCATTGTCCAAAACGAATTAACCAAACCTTCTAACTACTAGTTCCTTGATCGAATAGCCATCGGATCGAATGGCCATCCGTCCGGATGACCGTCCGACCGGATGACATGGCACCAACACTCTACTTTGCTTAAATGCTACAACGAAAACTTCAGAAGTTTCAAAACGATTTAGAAACACTCACATCTCATTCGAATGGCCATCCGTTTGAATGGCCATCCGTACGAATGGTCATCCGCTCAGATGACCATCCGCTCGGATAACCATCCGATCGAATGGGTATTCATTCGTTCGACTCACCATTCGACACTTGTCTCGCCCGACACGCTGTTTACATACTGTTCAACATTTACGCTACTGTTTTATGCTCAGGCTAAATTCCAACGTGCTCCCTTCAATCCAATTCAAGGCTGTGTTTATTTATTAAACACATACTGTGAGTATACTCGAACCTTTTTCGCTTAACGCACTTTTGGGTGTTACATAAGTTCTATATCAACTCATAACGCACACAATACTCAACTCTTTTATAAACGCTAACCGCTCTCGCATGCTATACGTGATTCGATGAATGCTTGTATGTTATGTTTACACAGTGATTGTTTGCCTGACACCTTAGCAACGATAGTACTATAGTTTGGACTCAGCACCTGTTTGTTCAGGGGTTGTTAAGGGCCTAACTTCACATGGTCACAGTGGTGATAATGGGTTGCACGTTCTACAACTCGCAGTCATGTCGGTTGCATGCGTCATTGGTGATAGCTTACTTGATTCACATTTCTACGTGTTACATGCTGGTTATGCGTAAACGCTTTCGCTATACTATATACTATGCAAACTTGTGTACTCACCTTTACATTTTATGTATTGACTCTATTTTAACGTATGTGACAGGTTGATAGGATGCTATGCATGCTGAACGAGTAGGAAGTCTAGAAACTTCATTAAATAAATCTGAGTTGTCGGAACAGTGTTGTTTTTGAGACTATTATCAGTAATGACTGTTTTTGCTTGATCTGTTAGTAGTATAGGATATTAACATTAAAGATTTGGTAATTTAATAGTTCTTGTGGATTCTCTTGAACAATCTATTTCGCTCAGTTCCACGCCCTGATGTTTCCGCCATCGGTTGGGGTGTGACAGATTGATATCAGAGCCATAACTATAGGGAATTAGGGAAGACACGACCTAGTCCGGGTTTTGATGTCTTAGGATTGACCTAGTCTATAGTCTATGTACCAACAAACCAGCTCTGTGCACGAGCCCACTCTTGATACTCGCGAAAAACTACATCTTTGTGCGAACACCGCATACTACAGCTTCGCATGAAGACAACTTTTCCTAAAGCTGAAACGCACTATTACCTTTCCTAAGGGTAACACAATACACGAGTTTTCGAAAACACTCGCATAACACAATCGAGCGATCTTGTCGATAGTAGGTGTGAAAACCAAGAACTCTCGATAAAATCACTCACTCTATGTGTACTTTTACTCTCAGCACGAGAATCTTTCGTCGAGTCAGGAGTGAAATCCATATCTTGACGAAATTCTCCCTTTCTATCTCGTAGTTTTACCACACTTTCAGGAACGAAGCTGTTAAGTTAGGGGTGAAACCCGCATCTTAACATGTTCCACTCCCTAAAATGGTTTTCAAAAACTCTCACCAAAGTCTCGACTGTATCAATGACTCGAGCCGGGTAGTAACTGTAAGGACAAATGCCGTAGCCGCATCCCGGTGAGAGCATAGTCTATTAGGCCAAAGCGTGTGCTCGAGCATGTTGAGAATAGTTGAACCTCTTTGGGTAGTCGATGTTTAAAACCCAAGACACTCTATCTATTTTCTAGTCTGCAATCGTCAATTTTGCACGTCATCGAATTTATTACGATTATATGTTTTCCAATGAAAAATTTTACGCTTTATCAATTTCTCGATTTTCGCTTCCCCGCTTTACGTATGCATAACTCGCACAACCATCGCAATCTAAAACAAGAGCTAATGTCCGCAACAAAACTAAAGTCTAACAACTCTCGCTCTTAAACGTGTCCTCGCGCTATCTATACGAGCATATAAGTATATACATATCTAATATACGATGTACGATCGCATACGCTTATGTGAATATGTCGAAATATAGTAATTTTGTGTCTCCTATGTGGCTCCTATGTGAATACGTATTACTATATTAACTGCAACAAGTTTTAAACGCGCTTGAAGGGGTATGGTCCTAAATCGACCATCACTCGTATCAAACAAACCCCCACCAGTAATGAACCACACCCATGCGGTCACATCCTTTGAATCCAATCGGTCTGATAATGAGAAGCCTTACCTTGTATGTAGAAGCAGATGAACATAACGATGCGGCTGGCACCGCATCATATGGGCATTTTCGTCACGACAAGGGATGTAGGCAACAGTTTCCACGGACGACGATGCGGCTGGCACCGCATCTCGCGTATTTCTTGATCACAAGCAAGAGACGCGGTAACATCAGAAGTTACCGCAAGCAGCGATGCGGCTCGCACCGCATCCTGTGTGCTCAACAAGTGGGACTGACACAACAGTGCAAGTTGCACCAATGACAGTCACCTGTCAGGTCTACGTAAGCGACAGACTGACGTGGCGTTATCTCCACGTCCGACAAGCCTGACACACCTGCAAAGGTGCAGCATGTCGTCAGTCCGTCCATCCACCTCCTACTTCACTCCTCGGCTATAAATACCAACCCCAAACCAGGTTTGAGGTATCTCTTCACAACTCTCTCACTACAACTACTATCATACTTTGCTTCCCAAGCAGACTACTGATTCTCACGCCGGAGAGTGGTAACAAGGAGCACCCCCCACCCCATCCTCCTTGTTACGAGTCACGGTTTGTTTCCTTGTGCAGGAGATCAACCCACCGGTGATCCAGCCAGCGATCCTCGAGAGGAAGGGATTAACCCTTTTTGACGAGATCAGTGAGTTAACCCCGCCTGGTTAACCATTGTTTCATCATTGGCGCCCGCCGCTACTCTTAGCACTTTTTCAACTATCCTTCTCCCTCTCACAAGATCATGACTGATCACCAAAATAACACTGGGGATAACCAAAACCCCGCGAATCCAGGGCCGGTAGGGGTTAATCCCTCAACCTCACACCCTGGACACATTGGCACATCGACGCAAAGGGGTCCATCCCTTACGTTCGGACATGACTTATCGCAGTACGCATCTGCGATCCCACCAGATATGGACCCTCATACCTGGTATGACCAGCAGGCAGCCCTGCTGGCCGCAACATACAACCGCGCTTGTGTGGAAGCGCAAGTACAAGCTGGGCCTACCCCAGCACCGCACACCCCTACGGTTCGTATTTTACAATACGAAGGCAGGGTACCCTCACGTCCAGCCTCGAGAAGCAGACGTGAAGACCGCGGATCATCTTACTGTGATGTCCGCACAATAAATGAGGATGATTCCTCATACGGGTCCCACACCAGGGGACCAGTACATACCCGCCTAGGTCCTTACAGCGAGGACAGGCGACGGTCCGCATCCCGACATGGCTCCGGAATTCAGAGCCGGTTGGGCCCACAGCCATATACCGAAGGGTATGGTCATACCGACCCAGATGACCATACATATTGCGGGAATTCTCATGCTACCAGTAGCAGGCCAGGAGGACGGCACTATATTCCTCCCACTCATCCCCGCAACACATACCTCAGGGCTGCAAAGCACCCTGAGAAACAGCCCTACAGGCTGAAGGCTGCGGCCGAAAACTCGAATTGCCCACGCCCATGTCACCACAACAAAATTCCCATTCAATGTTGGGAAATACAGCGGTTCGACCGACCCGGACGACCACATGAACATTTTCATGGGTGCAGGGTGCAACGGCCAGTGGGATGAACCCACTTGGTGTAATTTTTTCCCCCAGACCCTCACGGGTCTGGCCAGGGCTTGGTTCGATTCTTTGCTAGTGGGATCACAGGCCTCATTCGAGGACTTGCATGCAAAATTCCTCGGCTATTTCAGCCAGCAACGACGTCACGAACGTGATTCAATGGACGTCATGAATATCTGGCGTAGGGACGACGAATCTCAAGAAGCATTCGTCGTCCATTACAATAGAGAGTGCCTGGAGATCGGTGACGTGGCAGACCAAATGGCACGGAACCACTTCATCAAGGCCGTCAGAGACAAACAGATGGTTATGACCATCTCTGGCAAGGAGGGCTTGCCTAAAAAACGGGAAGATGTCATGGCCGCGGTCAAGACATATGCCCAGACACAGCGGTCCCTTGAACCGAATCTGGAAAAGGCACAGCCCCAAGCGGAAACCTCCCACCAAGGGTCCAAGCGTAACAATAAACGCAACCGGGACGTTAGAAATCGCGACAGCATTTCCAAACCGTACTTCCCGCGGACCAACCCGTTTGACCCAAGGAACCACAACGCCCAACGGGACAACCGGGCGTCAAAGAAAGATTCTCGGGACCGCAACTGGACCGAGATCACTGTGTCGCCAAGCGAAGTCCTTCTTACGGACGCGCATCTCTTGCGACCGGCCCAACCAATGAAGTCCAAGAAAAACCAAGATCTCACTCTCTATTGTGAGTATCACAAGGACTCGGGCCACACCACAAACAACTGCATCAGTCTCCGGCTGGAGAATGAGCGAGCCTTAAAAGAGGGAAACTGCAACATCTTTTGCCAGGTGGGCAGAAACCCACCAAGCGCATCACCCCTCATGGCGAAGACACCTCCTCAGGGAAGAGGACCATGCATGTGGCCTCGACCCACATGATTAACAGAGGCAAAGGAAGGCCGCACAAGGCGGCGAGAAGACCGGACAATGACTGGAAAGACGAGCAAGTCGTCTTTCCAAAAGTCCGAGGCGGACCGCGCGACAGGCGCGCCGTCGTTATTACAGGCCAACTGGCTCATTACTGCACCGAGCGTCTATTCATAGACCCGGGCAGTACTTCTGATATAATCTACGAGCAATGCTTCAACCAGTTCGATCAGGAGGACAAGGATCGGTTGCAAGCAGTGGATTACCCGTTGGCCGGGTTCGCAGGGGAAACTATCTTTCCCCTTGGCCGGGAGAGAATCCCAAGGTGATTTCAATATGATTACGTCCGTACCCCACTCTGCTGTCGGTTTCCCAACCGAAACAGGGGTCGCGATAATCTACGCCCGCAGAGACGTCATGATGTCGGACGAAATACGTCCGACCAAGATAGCAAGGCCTACCCCCAACAACCAACCAGAAAAATGGGTTCTCAACGCGAGACACCCAGACAAAAGGTTACGTTGGGCCACGCCTTGTCCCCTAACACCAAAACGCACCTGAAGCAGCTTCTCTTCAGGAACCAAGACATTTTCGCGTGGACACCCGCAGACATGACTGGGGTCCCGCGTGAAATCGCGCAACATTGCTTGAACACCATGCCAGGTATCAAGCCGGTGATCCAAGGCCAACGCCACCTTGGATCCGCTAAAAACCAGGCGATGAATGAGCAGGTCGAAGAACTGCTCTCCGCAGGCATCATGTGGGAAGTCAAATACCAGACTTGGTTATCCAACCCAGTCATGGTAGAGAAACCATCCGGGGGCTGGCGCATGTGCGTCGATTACAAAGACCTCAACAAAGCCTGCCCCAAGGACTGTTACGCACTTCCGGAAATCGACGAAAAGGTCGATAACCTCGCACCATTAAGATGGAAGTACTTCCTCGATTGCTACAAAGGCTATCACCAGGTACAGATGGCAATCGAGGATGAAGACAAAACGACATTCCGCACTCCTACCGGAAATTACTGTTATACAAAAATGTCGTTTGGGTTGCGCAACGCGGGCGCAACCTATCAAAAACTGATGAACGACACTTTCCGCGGGCAAATAAGCAAAAGTGTCGAAATCTACATGGACGACCTAGTCGTCATGAGCATGGAAGAAGATACCATGCTCACTGATATTGAAAGAACATTCCAAACTCTGCGAAGCGTTAACATAAAGCTCAATCCAGGGAAATGCTCGTTTGGAATGGAAGAAGGCAAATTCCTTGGTTTCATGGTGACTAAAGATGGATTCAAGGTAAACCCGGAAAAGGTTCAGGCGATCGAGCGCATGCCATCACCTTCAACAATGAAAGATATGCAAAGACTAGCCGGCAGGCTAGCTGCATTAAACAGATTCTTAGCCAACCATGCAGCTAAGTCTTACCCTTTCATCAAGACCCTGCGGAATTGTTTAAAGAAAGAACAATTCCATTGGCTG
This sequence comes from Helianthus annuus, assembly GCF_002127325.2. Classification (NCBI taxonomy): domain Eukaryota; kingdom Viridiplantae; phylum Streptophyta; class Magnoliopsida; order Asterales; family Asteraceae; genus Helianthus; species Helianthus annuus. The sequence continues at coordinate 159,003,303 of NC_035444.2, forward strand.
AGAACGCTTTCCGAGAAATGAAGGAGTGTTTGATACAACTCCCAACTCTAACCGCACCACGCAAGGATGAACCACTCATACTATACCTATCTGCCGTAGACAACGCGGTCGGTGCGGTACTGATAGTGGAGCGGGAGGGGGTTCAAACACCCATCTATTACATCAGCAAGATGCTCAACGACCCAGAGACAAGATATTCAATAATGGAAAAACTGGTATTAGCATTGGTACACGCTTCGAGACAGTTGCGACGCTACTTCGCAAATCATGTCATCACGGTGCTAACTAATTATAGGATCGGCCCGATCCTATCCAAACCTGACATCTCTGGGAGATTAGCCAAATGGGCAATCGAGCTGGGCGCGCACACGCTGAACTATAAACCGCGCCCCGCGATTAAAGGCCAAGTCTTAGCTGATTTCGTCGCCGAGGTACCGGCCAATCGCATCCAAGAATGTGAAGAAGCACAAAATCCTACACCAGCACCATCTTCCTCGGAAACTTGGGCACTTTTTACTGATGGTGCCTCCAACGAGGAAGGTGCAGGCGCAGGTCTGCGACTCGTCAGCCTTGATGGCCAAGAACTTACATATGCAATCCGCCTCGATTTCAAAAGCACAAATAACGAGGCAGAATATGAAGCTCTATTGGCAGGACTACGTTTAGCAGTCAAACAAGGCGTGCAACATTTGGAAGCACACGTCGCCTCTTTGTTAGTAGCAGGGCAGATATGCGGAGACTATGCCGCAAAAGGGGATATCATGATCCTCTACCTCGAGCAAGCCCTGCAACTAACATCAAAATTCACTCCATTCAATATTCGACATATCAACAGAAGTGAAAACAAATCCGCATATGCACTATCAAAACTTGCATCCACCAGCTTCCAACATCTGGCAAAGGAGATACGCGTCGAAATCCTGCAGAATCCTTCGGTACCCCTGCGCCAGGTCAATGTCACCCAATACGGCACAACATCTTGGATGACACCAATTATTGAATATTTGCAATCAGGGGTGACTCCCGAAAGCAAGTCAGAGGCACGCAAGTTACAATACAAAGCCTGCCATTATCAAATGGGAGACGGTATTTTATACCGAAAATCATACCTAGGGCCACTCCTACGATGCGTCAACCCCCAGGACGCCACATACCTCATCAGAGAGATACATGAGGGAATGTGCGGCATACACGCAGGACCACGCATGGTAGTGGCCAAAATCATGAATGCTGGGTATTACTGGCCCGGTATGCACCTGGATGCCGTCAAAGAATTGCGCAAATGTGTTGACGGTCAGTGACATGCTCCCAAGACTTTGCGCCCCAAGAATAACTTGGTCCCGGTCACCACTGCATGGCCCTTTCAGAAATGGGCAATCGACGTGGTCGGACCTTTCCCAGACGCACCAGGTGCGATCAAATTTATCATAGTAGCGGTTGATTACTTCACAAAATGGGTGGAGGCAAAACCGCTCGCCTCGACCACTGCTATGATAACAAGAAAATTCATATGGGAACACATCATCTGCCGTTTCGGTCTACCAATGTGCATCATTACCGATAACGGCACCAACTTTGCTGCCGACGAATTTCAAAAATGGCTAGAAGAACTGCATATTGAGCACATATTCTCATCAGTGGCACACCCGCAAGGGAATGGCCAAGTCGAGAGTATCAATAAAAGTCTAGTCGAGGGCATCAAAGCACGGTTGGGAACAGCCAGACGTGGCTGGGTCGATGAACTCCCAAGCATCTTATGGGCTCACCGCACAAGCCCAAAAATGAGCAATGGGAAGACACCCTTCAGCCTGGTCTATGGCTCAGAAGCGGTAATCCCCGCGGAAGTAGGCCTCCCTTCACCCAGAATGTTGGCTATTGAAAAAATAGACAACATTATGGAACGCAGGATTGACTTGGACCTCTTGGAAGAAAGGCGTGAAAACGCTGCCATCAACGAGGCCAAGTACAAATCCAAACTTGAAAAGTACTACAATTCATGCGTCCGCGTTTGTACTTTCAACCCAGGAGACTACGTCCTACGCGATAACGAAGCATCTAACGCTGAGCGCCCAGGAAAACTCGCCCCCAAGTGGGAAGGACCCTACCTCATCAAAGAGGTCTTGGGCAAAGGCGCGTATAAGTTACAAACGTTAGAAGGCGAAACTATCGCACGCATATGGAATGCACAACAGCTTAGACGATGCTACATGTAAGCCATGTTTTTACATTTTCTATGTAACCTATCGGGCCGCAGGCCATTTACAAATAAATAAACGAGCAATCCAATGCAATATTGTTTGTTACTAGTATTACAAATGCGTGTTCCACTTTGCGGTATCCACAAAAACAGATTGGCAAAATCTTCATTCGCGATACCCACACAAAGTGCTAACCACACACAAATATTGTAATAGGCCAGCAAAAGGCAGAATATTAAGCGTCTATCCGGCCGGATAGACAAGTTTTTACAAAACTTAAATACAATTCCTGAACCCTAATAAGGCAAACAATGGAATTGACGCATACTCATACGGCAACGGTATGGAGTATACTCAACCCCATTCACTTTGGGTAGAGTCCCGCATACACACGTTCAAACATGCAAGAAGTAAAAACACTTGTACAAATTGAGCAACAAACTTTATCTTCAAAAAATTCAGGCACCCATGCGGTGCATAATGGATTTACATAAAGTTTCCAACATATACAAGAGGAAAACAAAAAAGGGGCACACAGGCCAACCTAAATCCTATTTTGTACCACTGGTACCCGCGCCATCTTGGCCGCCACCAGCAGGATTTTCCTCTTCCGCGTCGGCATACAACATCCGCAACCGGTCTACATAATCCGCCGCCTCTAAGCATTCGTCAAGCTTCTCCACACAAGAGAGAGACGTGTCATAAAAAGATGCAACGGCCGCATTAAGAAGCGCTTCGGTGTCCACGTCACGAAACCCGGACCGTTCGTCAGTATAGCCGCCTTTAGACAAGACGTTTACGTGACCGATACAGCGGCTATAACCAGCTTGAAAACCAGCATCACGGGCACGCTGCTTGACCACGTCTAAACCAGTTGCGATTTCAGGAGCATCCATGATGGCCTGAACAATCTGCAACACAAGAATAATAAGGTCATCACATGCTAAACATTTGATACAAAGTCACGAAATACTTACATGTGCAATGTTGTGACTCCGCATCCACTCGCGGTCAGCCTCAAGCTGATTAAACGAAGAGGTCAGAGCATCTCTGGCCTCGACAGCCTCATTAGCCCGCTTTTCAGCAACAGTCACGCGGGCCGTGAGGTCCGCAACCTTGACCTCCCGAGACTGAACCTCAGCCTTTCAAAAACAAGAAACAGTTTGCACGAAATTAGTAAACATTCTCAAAAGGCAGAAGGAAAGATAATATAAGAAAGACAAATCATACCTGAAGGCTGACAACAGTCTGGTTTAAGTGAGTGCGGTCAGCATTCGCTTCATCAAGGGCATTAGCAAAACGAGCCCCCGCTTTCTTGGCCTCTTCAAGAGCCTTAGCGGTCAGGGCCTCATCCCCCTTAGCCCTGCCTACAGCTGCCTTGGCCTCAGCCTTCTCTTTGGCCAAAGCTGCATTTGCCGCCCTGAGGTTGGCCAACTCCTGGCGAGCACGAAACAGATTTTCATTCTGCTTAGCCCAAGATTCTTTCCAGGTCTTGCGCTCATTGGAAAGTTTTTCATTCCAACTCTTGCGTTCATCAGAAAGTAACTTAGCAAGAGTACGAACCTGTTTCAGCTCAGCAGTTGCAGCCCACTCTGCGGTCTGTTTCTGCTTCTCAAAAGCAGCCCTATCCCTTTCAAGCTGTTCCGCACCCGCACGAGCAGCCTTCACCAACTCTTCTGCTTCGGCCCGCAAGCGAGCAGCTTCCTCCTCCCTGCGGCCTAGCACCTTGTAATCTTCCAGAATGGCATTCGCCACTATGGAACTTCCCACTAACATGGTAGAAAGTTGGTTGATGCGCAGTTCACGGGGTGCGGAACGGGCACGTTCAGCTTCAAATGCGGTGCCCAGACCACCCAGAATTTCCTTACACGCAGAAGGATCATTAGAAATATCATCCCCCCTGCATAACGAGCCAGGGGGGTCGATGATAGCTGGTACTCTGATCCGGGGTGTACGTGCGGTAATAATACTCCAATTCAGACTCCCTGGGCTGAATTGGAGGTCCTTCATAACCCGCACCCCTAGATGCGAAACCAGAAACCTTCTCAGCAGTTGGAGACTTCTGCGATCCAGCTCCAGATTTTTGTGGTCCAACGTCAGAAAACCTCAAGTCCAATCCATCAGCATCATTCGGACTGATCAGGTTGTTAGAGGAATCCACAGTGTCAAAAATCTGGGATGCAGTTTTCTCCACCGTTTTCTCCACCTGCACGGTGGGATCAGGAACCACCTTAGCAAAAGGTGCCGCAGGTTCCTTTGGTACCCCCGCATCCGTAGCTGTGGTATGCGAGGGAGACAAGGGAGCATCAAAGAAAGAAAATCCTGCATCTTGTGGTTCTGCAATACAAAGAAAGCAATAACTATCAATAAACAAGTTGTGCATACAAAACACTTGCAAAGTTATACACTTACCAGCAGGGACCGCAGGCTTCTTTTGCGTCGGAGCAGCCGTTTTAGTCTGCAGTTTCCGACGTTTCAATTCACCACCACCAGCAGCTGTTTGCTCCGGTTCCCTCTTTTTACCGGCAACGGTGGAACCCGCAGCGGTCCCACCCACAGCCGCACCACTACCTGGAACACCCAAACCCTCAAGGGTGTCAGATACTACCACGTAATCGGTATATCTGCCGTAAAAAGAACGATAGGTACCTGCGGCCTGTGATACCAAAGGAGGGGCGGCTGAGCCCTCAGTTTTCTCCTTACCGCGACCCCGCGCGGTTTTCTTCACTTGCTTCTTCTCCACGTGTTTCTTGGGGATACGCTATTCAAACTTCCCTAGATCCCCAAGGATACCTGCATTAAAGCAATCAAGCAAACAAGTTACAAGGGTGAACTTCGAAAACAAGAAGCAACTTAGAAAATACCTTCGCCTTCTGGCACAGGTGCGTTCATCACATCACGTGTGGGAACGCGGAAGTTGCCAACAATCTCCAGATTAAAACCTTCCCGTACATCACACGGAATCAGCTCAACTTTGCCCTCAAAATCAGGCTCAAACATCCTCCACAGGCCAACCGCATTCGCTGATAAAGCACGTACACATTAATAAAAGGATAATGAAGCAAGGAAAAACAATAAAGAGTAACAGGCTTACCACCACTCTTTTCCCGCAGAACGGGCCTTGCCTTCCTATCCGGCCTAGTAAGCATCATCCGCAACACCCACAGCTGGTTGTTGTCCAACTTCTTGAGTTCAATAGGCTGCAGCCTAGAGAACCATTCCACAGTCTTCGCGATGGCAACCGGAATATCCTCATCGGTAACACCCACATTTACGTTCCGGAAAGTCATATGGGCGTAGACCGCACAGGCTTTGACGTAAAAAAACTTCGTTTTCCACTTTGAGACACCCTTGGGAGGTGTCATCAACTTCAAACTCCCATGTCGTTGATTAAAGGAGAAAAATCCGGTGTTCACCGTTAACTGGTAAAACCGCCGGAAATTCTCAACGGTAATGTCCAAACCATGGGCACGAAAGGTATACTCAAAGTTCCTAATCCGGAACATCCCAAATGGACTTAGTTGGGAAATATGGAGATGATAGTATTCTAACACCTCAGCAACGAACACCGTCACCGGCAATCGAAGGATGCCCTCGGTGAAAAAATCAGCCCACAGGGTGATATAGCCGGCCGGAGCATCGGCACCGGTGTCCCCCTCTTGTGGGTAAGTGGCTTTCCAATCGTCAGCCATATGTACGGTAGTTATTAGGGTCTTAAAAGCACCCTTCGTCCAATTCAGAACCGGTAACCCACCACCAGGGGCACCACCGTCATCGTCTTCGTCTTCATCAGCCGCCACTACCGGCTGTTCAGGGTTTTCACCCTCCACATTGTGTGGATTAGATGGTTCAGCCATCAGAAATGTAGAAGAAAATGAGTACTAAAAACACAAACCACCTCACCGGAATTTCAGAAAATTTTATCGGAGAAGACAGAGGAAACTTTTTCTCTCACCGAAATTTTTGAAATTTTGAACAAGTGAGCGGAAACCACGAACGGTTTCCCCTTATATACTCATCACAATTAATGCAGCATGAAAACTGAATCATCACGTCCAAAAAGAGCGAATTACGCGGCACCACGTGTCAAGCGACCTTTTCGCTGACGGTTACCACGCGCGCGTGGCCGCCCACGCGCCTGACATAGGAGACGTTTACACTCCTGCTACAGTGCATTTAATGACCTCGGGCAGTGCAAATGTCCTTTCATTTCAGCACATGCCAGAAAGATCTCACCAACTTCCACCAACTCACACGTGGGATCGGCCATGTATGCAACAAAAAAGCGACTACATTATCCAATTATAAGCGGCATGCGGTTTCTCTGGTATACCGCACCATAACCCATACCGCATGTCGTTTTTTTACATACCCCTAAAAATAGGCAAAAGATATATATCTCTACACTATAAGGGGGTATAATACCTATCCGCACATACCTACGAGCACACGTGGAATATGCGGAGATAACACACACGAGCCCGTACAGGTGTGTCAGATGCTCAGAACCAGCGTTGTTCTTTGGACTGAACCGCATCTCAGGGACAGGTAAACCGCATTGCCTTCATTCTCTTCAAGCTTCAAATCCCTCCTGTCCGGTTCACAACCACAGAGGGTGCATAAACAACTTCTCCATAGGGAAGAAGGAAGGGAATGTACGCGACCGCACATCAGCAACCCTGACTCCTGAACCTTCAAGAGCCGCATCCAGGCAAAACACTCTTTTAAAGCGAGTCTTTTGTTACAAAACTGCAGACACTCATGAGTCGCTGCGGGCACACCTTTACCTCCGCAAATGGTTGCTACCGAAGAGCCACGACTAAGTCATCACATAGATGAACGAGGCTACTTCAAGGAAAACTATTGGAGCGTGAAGGCAAGTGGCTCCAGAACGAGTACAGACAAGATCGTCGATCATCTAAACAGATCTCGTCGAACAACAAGCGACCGAACAGCGGTAACAAGTCTGCTTATGACTTTGTTTACCCGCCTATGGGCCGCATAGAATAAACAATGGTGGGTATACCCTTGCCTACAACCATGTTTTTTTACCCATAGTACAGATTCAAATTGTTCGACCAAACATGGCCAACAATGACGCAACGAGGTAACCACAAAGAACGTGCGGTTACTTGAGAGCTGAAATTGTCACGGCTCCCCGACCCACCCTGGACGGAGTCGGGGGACCGCGAGACAGTTCCCGTGGTATTTAATTATTACGACAGCGGAAGTCTTTTTATAACAGGATCTTTTATCCGTGAAATATGCTCGTTTAATATATTACACAAAGTTTAAGGGATAAATCCCATAATTTACAATACGTTGATTTCACACAGAAATCTTTATTTCTCAAAACATGTTTTATTCATTTATTTACACTGAGCCACTTCTCTGAGCTTGATAGTGCTTTACTGCACTTTTCCTGGATCACACAGATCACCTGAAACATGTTTGAAAAAGGTTTTCTCAGCGGGAAATACTGAGTGAATCATTCCGTTTTCTAAAACGACCCGTTAGTTATAATTTACAGTATTAAGAGCGATTACAATGTTTCTATCAACCAATTATCAAGAATGGGTATTTGTCACTCGATTCATTTCTGTGACTGTGGTCATACCACTATTGGGTCCCGTTGCCCAAATAGTGACGGTGTACTCACACAGAGTAATAATAACTCACATAGAGTAATATTCACTCACATAGAGTGATAATAACAGTAATGTGCACAATACCCCACATACCAGCTGTAATTTGGTGATTACAAAGACTTAATCCCTGTAATTATAACCTTGAAAATAATTTGGAGTATTGTAAAACTTACTCACAAACTGTGAGAAAATAGTTTAAAAAGAAGAATGACTCACATTGCAGATTAACGAGCAATAGATATAAGCCTACTGATTAGCCTTGCTTAAACCTAATTTAACACAATGCACACACACAGGTTAGTAACTAATACAGCAGTTACGTCAATTCACGAGATTAAACTTTCACAACGATTAATCAGTGCAATACTCGATAATTCAATCGGATTCACAACGAATAACAGAGCATAGTCCGAATTCGAACAGCACTCTAATATTCAAGTCGAAATCACGACGAATAATCAAAGTACAAGCTCAATTGAGCAGCACCCGGACTATCGTTGGATAGTTATAATCGATCGGACGTTGAATCGTAATAGCGATCGAGTTATTACCCTGATTGTGGCAGCACCTCGTGATTCGTGTGTGTTTGATAGTGATTTACGTCTAACTCAGTGTGTATTATGAGTTTGGACGTCGCAGTAACACCGAAGTTCAAGTGCCACTGCCCCCTATTTATATCTGAAAATTGGACTCCCCCGCGTGTCGCGACAGGGAGACCTGGTCCTGTCGCGTATCGCGACGGGTAACAATTTAGGGTAGGGTAGGTTCGTGTCCCAGTAGCTTGGATGAGTTGTTAATCAACGAAAATTTTACTTCTCCAGCAAGTTTTGAAGATAAACGTCAATAGGGTTTAACCCCCCCTGAGTTTTAGGGGCCCTGATCCTAATTCCGATTGTTATGAAAATTTTAGGGTTTATGCGGAATTACTTGGGTTTCTCAATTAGGGTTTCCTTATTACCTAATTACCATCCTAATTATGGATTTTCGTGACAGTTGTTACATCCTCCCCACCTTAAGAAAAATCTCGTCCTCGAGATTTACTGGAATAGATGAGGGTACTTTCGCTTCATTTCCGATTCCAGTTCCCAAGTGTATTCTGGTCCTCTCCTTGAATTCCATTTGACTTTGACCAGTACTAGTCGTTTGTGCTTGAGAAACTTGTCTTTTCTGTCCTCGATCTGTAGTGGTTTCTCTATAAACTTCAACTTTTCGTTCACCTCTACATCTTGAAGAGGTACTACCAGGGATTCATCTGCTAAACATTTCTTGAGATTGGATACATGAAATACATCATGTACTCCAGCCAATTCTTCTGGTAGTTGCAAACGATAAGCAACTGGTCCGATTCGTTGAATCACTGGGAATGGTCCAACATATCTCGGACTTAGCTTTCCTTTCTTTCCGAATCGTACTACTCCTTTCCAAGGAGAAACTTTTAAAAGTACCTTATCTCCTATTTGGAATTCGAGTGGCTTGCGACGATTGTCTGCATAGCTCTTCTGACGATCTCGAGCCGTTTTTAATCTTTCCTTGATCTGAGTTATTTTGTCAGTAGTTTCTTGTACAATTTCAGGACCTGATAATTGACTTTCTCCGATTTCTGCCCAACATACTGGGGTTCTGCACTTACGTCCGTACAATGCTTCGAATGGTGCAGCTTCGATGCTTGAATGATAACTATTGTTATAGGAGAATTCAATTAATGGCAAATGGCTATCCCAATTACCACCAAAGTCAATTACACATGCTCGGAGCATGTCTTCTAGCGTTTGTATTGTCCTTTCACTCTGTCCGTCTGTTTGTGGATGATAAGCAGTACTTAGATTTAGTCGAGTTCCCATTGCTTTCTGAAAACTTTTCCAGAAATGAGAAGTAAATCGACTATCTCTATCCGATACAATAGAGAGCGGGACTCCATGTAGGGATACTACTTCGTCCACGTAGAGTTGTGCTAACCTTTCCATACTAAAGGTTTCTTTCATTGGTAGGAAATGAGCTGATTTGGTTAATCGATCGACAATTACCCAAATAGCATCATTACCTTTTCTAGTTTTGGGTAACTTAGTAACAAAATCCATTGTTATGAGTTCCCATTTCCATACAGGCATTTCTAACTGTTGTAGTAGTCCTGAAGGTTTCTGGTGTTCAGCTTTAACTTGTGAACAAGTTAAGCATTTGGATACGTATTCGGCTATATCCTTTTTCATTCCTATCCACCAGAAATTATTTCTTAAATCTTGGTACATCTTATTGTTTCCTGGGTGCATAGTATACCTAGATTTATGAGCTTCTTCTAAAATTTTATTTCTTAACTCTCCTTGCTTAGGTACCCAAATTCGTTTCTTATGGAATTTCCAAATTCCATCATTTCCTTGTTCTAATTCTTTTAAGTAACCTTTCATTCCTTCAGCATCATCTTGGATTGCTGTTTTCTGAACTTCTTTGATTTGTGCCATTAAATCTACTTGTAGATTTAACCTCAGAGCACGGACTCGTTTCTGTTTCTCATGATACTTACGACTTAAGGCATCTGCAACTACATTTGCCTTTCCTTCGTGATATTGGATATCACAGTCGTAATCGCTTAGCATCTCCATCCATCTTCTTTGCCTCATGTTTAACTCTTTTTGCCCAAATATATATCTTAAACTTTTATGATCGGTATAGACAGTAAACTTACTTCCATACAGATAATGTCTCCATATCTTAAGGGCAAAAATTATGGCTCCTAATTCTAAATCATGAGTCGTATAATTTTCTTCGTGCTTTTTCAATTGTCTAGAAGCATACGCAATTACCTTCTTGCGTTGCATTAACACACATCCATATCCTAATTTTGAAGCATCACAGTATACCTCAAAATCTTCTGTTCCTTCAGGTAAAGTTAAGATTGGTGCATTCGTCAATCTATGCTTTAAAATCTTAAAAGCTTCTTCTTGTCCAGGTCCCCATTCAAACTTAGCGGCTTTACAGGTTAACTTAGTTAATGGTACGGCTATCTTAGAAAAATCTTTGATAAATCGTCTATAGTATCCAGCTAAGCCTAGAAAACTTCTTATCTCCATTGCTGTTTGTGGAACTTTCCACTTCGTAATTGCTTCTATCTTAGCAGGATCTACATGGATACCTTCGTGATTTACCACATGACCTAAGAATTGTACTTCTTGCAGCCAAAATTCACATTTCGAGAATTTGGCATAAAGCCTTTCGTTTCTTAACAAAGTTAAGAGAACATGTAAATGCTCACAATGTTCTTTTTGGCTTTTGGAGTAAATAAGTATATCGTCGATGAAAACGATCACAAATTTATCCAAGTATGGTTTACAGATTCGATTCATCATGTCCATGAATGCTGCTGGGGCATTCGTTAATCCAAAGGGCATGACTGTAAACTCATAATGACCATACCTAGTTCTGAAAGCAGTTTTAGGTATGTCTTCTTCTTGTACTTTCAACTGATGGTATCCGGATCTTAAATCTATCTTAGAGAAATACCTAGCTCCTTGCAATTGGTCAAAAAGATCATCAATCCTAGGTAGTGGGTATCGATTCTTAATCGTAACCTTATTCAATTCTCTATAATCGATACACATTCTCATCGATCCATCTTTCTTTTTCACAAACAATACTGGTGCACCCCAAGGGGATGAACTGGGTTGTATAAATCCTTTGCTTAATAATTCATCTAATTGCTTTTTCAATTCTAGCATTTCGGTAGGTGCTAATCTATATGGTGCTTTAGCTATTGGTGCAGTACCTGGAATTAAATGAATTCTAAACTCTACTTCCCTATCAGGTGGTAATCCAGGTAATTCTTCTGGAAAAACGTCTGGGTATTCTGACACTACCGGGATATCCTGAAGTTCTTTATCTTTAGTGTTAATGATTATTGAAATCATATACACCATTTCCTGTTTTCTTGAATAACTAGCCAATTTCATTACTGAGATAAATTTCAGTGGCTTTCGAGGTTTATCTCCAGTAATTAAAATTATTTCTCCTGAAGGGGTTTGAATTTCTACTGCATTTTTGTCACATAGGATTCGTGCATGGTTGGCTATTAACCAATCCATTCCTAATACTACATCGAATCCTGCTAAATTCATTGGTAACAAATTTGCAGAAAACTTATGGCCTAATAGTTCTATTTTTCCTTCTTGCCAGATTTTATTTATTTTCACAGAATTTCCTTCTGCGGTTTCTACTGTGAAGATTTGCCTAAGAGTGGTTAATGGTAACTTAAGATCTTGGCAAAATAAAGTATTTATAAAACTTTGGTTCGCACCTGTCACACCCCGAAAAATCAGAGCTGGCGTAACTGGACTGGTATCTTCATTGCACAGCGGAAGCAAATAAGCTAAGACTTCTAAACAGTGAACGCCCGCTAAGTACTCGAATTCCCATGGGTTCTCCTATTCCAACCGTTCCATAGTTTTGAAAATGCAACCTGAGAAAGAACATGCGAAAAAGTCAACATAAAGTTGAGCGAGTTCATAGTTTGTTTTGAAAAGATTTAAAATAAATCTTTTTGATAACCGGTTTAAAAGTTGTTGAGAAAAATATATTGAAATCGTTTTTTTTTTTTTTTCTCGGCATGTTATATGAAAATTGTGGGTCTAGCCCACGAGAGTCCTTGTGCATTGCACGAGAGAGAATGGGCCGAGCCCAAAAGAATATTTGTAAGCAGGACCAACACATCCTCTTACTTGTACATAAGTTGAAAACATTATCAAAGTTTGAAAATACATGTATTATGAGTTTGCGTCAAATGAATATTAAAAACATTTGAAAGTTATAGTGTTGTAAGTTGGTATGTAAAGCGTCTATGAACATGTTGATCATTAATGTTTCGCGAGGACATTAATATATGCGACGACATAGGAGGTACTCAACCCGCGTAGGCAATTTTTAGTGTCGAATCACCTCGACTGGGACACAACAGCACTCTAAGTGGTCACCCATGGACCGTGAGTGGGGCTCGCCCGTACCCATTAGATCTAACCTTTGTTCCTTGGTCCTCAAAAGGATTAATGGCACCTCAGTTACAGCCTATGCTCACATGATCTAAGAGTTCATTCCATAACTTAATCATACCTAAGTTTGACATGTATTTCCCCCTGAAAGTTGTAAACCGAAACGTTGAAAGAAAAAGGGGACATGATCTCACTGAGTTGTCTCGTTTTTCGTACGCAGGCCAACCCAGTCCCGTTGTTGTAACTAGGACATTCTCATCACTAGTCATGAAAATCATGCATGTTTTGTAGAACCGGTATGTTGAGTATAAATCGTTCGTAAACCATTCAAGTTCGTTGAAAATCATTTGCAACATGGTTTATAAATATGTGTTTTCGTTCATCAAAATAGTGTTTGCTTTTGCAAAAACTTGCATGTCTTTCCACCCCCGAAAACATTTATAAAAAAAATGTAAAACAGTAAAAAGTGGGGGTTATGAACTCACCTTGACGTTCCTGTGCAATGCTAACTTAGCGTGATTCCGTAGTGTCCTTCCAAGAACGTGAATTAGCTAGCGTATAACTGTGACATTCCTACGAAGGAATACTTATAAGTTTCTGACTTAAACGTAGTTAAACTACGTGTCCGAGCTCTACCGAGTCGTTAAGAAAACAACTCTACGAGGGTGTTGTTATTTTGACTTAGAATAACCAATCTATGGTTATAAGATCCCGTTTATAATCGGGATAATACTAAGTCGTGGAAACGACTTAGATTTCGAATGGTTTAAAATATATGTTTTATATTTAATATAATTATACTTACGTCGTCGTGTTAGTAGTCGCGAATAGAAATACGTAGGTGGATAGATGTTCGTGTCATCGTAGTTGTCGTAAGGTGGAAATAAATATATATATGTATGTATATATACACATATGTTTTACGTCGAGTTCAGTCCTTTGAATTAAATATAAAAAAAACTATATTTAGTTTGTAAGAAAGTTTCAAGTCTACATTTAAAATAAATATAAACCTTATATTTCTTTTATAAGTGTGGTCGGAAATCTCGACGTTTGAAATAATTAGGAACTTCATATTTATTTTATGAAAATACTTAAGTATTTCGGGTTATCGACGTTTTGAAATAACCTAATTAATCATGTTTATTTTATATAAACGTCGAGTTTCGTTAAGTAGTAAATTAAATTTGTCGGGATGTTATTACTTTGTTTTGAAATTCGTAAGAAGTGTCCAAAATATATATATACTTTCATACTTATTTTAAAAGAAAACTCGAACTTCAAGATGTGTCGTTTATACCATATAAATATACTTGATATTTCGGATTTTTACGGAAAATCGGGCAGAGTTTCCTCTGTTTTTGGACAATCCCGACAATCAAAGTGTCGATATATATTTTTTTTATCAAAATTCAATAACAATTCAATCATGTAATCAAACTATATAAAGTTTTCGTCAAGTAAATAAATGTAAACTAATACCAAAACGAAACGGGTCGAGCTCGGTCGCGTTTAACTATAAATCTAAAATCTAATCTAACATATATATATATATATATATATACGAGAGCTTTAACGCGTCGTTAAAACTTTACCGGGTCTCGTGTTGACTGAGTTTGACCTCAGTTGACCGAGTTTGACCGTTTTTGACCGAGTTGACTCGGTTTAACCGAGTCAACTAAAACCGAAGCTGAGCCGCCTGACCGAACCGTTCACTGTGACTATTTTGAACCAACCATCTCGAGACTGAACCGGAACCCGAACGTGAACCCCAAACATATCCGGCGTGAACCGGACCAATGTGCACCAAGTTGACCCGCATAGTTGACCCGAACCGTTATCTTGTTGACTGAACCGGATGTCAGCTACGGCTTACCAAACCTGAACCGAAGCCGTGACCCGAACCGTGACGGATCCGTAACCCAAATCTGACTCGAGAGCATAACCATCACCCGAACCAAAACTGAATCCCGAACCCGAAACTTGAACATAAACATCTTCAATGTCGTCTGTGCCGAAATATCTGCCGAAGAAACTCACCACCGTCGCCTCCACTGTCGCCGCTGGCAGCCGTAACCATCGTCGACATCATCATTTTCACGTCGGAAAATAAAACAAAGAAAGGGGGTGTTTGCAGGAGAAGCGGAACGGCTGGTAATCGTACCGCCGTTCTCCGTCGCATTCTAACACCGGATCTGTCGGTCGTCTTCGTTGCCGCACACGGCAGCTCCCTCACTTCCACCAGTTACTCTCTCTCTCTCTTCAAACGATCTCTGATCTCGCCGCCTAGCACCACCCACCACAGCGCTGCCGCCTGTGGTGGTGTGGTTGTCGCTGTTCAAGTCCGCCACCACCAAAAATGGTGGTGGCCGGCCGATAATTGAGAGGGGGGGTGGCATGTGGTTGTTGCAGGTGTAGAAGAGGGAGGATGAAGGTGGTCGGGCGTGACCGGAGACGGTGCCAGAGGGTCACCGGAGCGACACTGGTCGCTGGTAGAGGCAGAGAGACAAAGGGGGTGTCGGCTGAACATAGAAAGTGAATGTTAGGGTTTTGAAACCATAAACTGCTTTATATACTTACAGTTTATCAAATGGGCTTGGGACAAGGGCCCACAAGCCCGTTACTAGTGTTTTGAGCGGCCCAATAAATCCAAAGCCCGTTTTCAAACCCGATTATCGTAAAACGTCATAAAATATAATCTTAGAGCCGAAACGCCTAAAAAAAATTACATCAGATATCGATATTTGACGCGTATGATCGTCGTCGCGTTAAAATCGCGTAAACTGCGTAGTTTGTCGTTTTTAATTCCGTTTCTCGATCCGTTTTCAACTGCGAACATTAAATTCGAAAGCGAAGCCAAATATATCAAAATTTTTCGGTTTTAAAATTAATACGCACATCTGATGCTTCCGTTTCGTTTCCGGTGTGTTCCTATAGTCGCGTTTTCGTTCACGTTTGCGCTTCATGTCGTTCGAAAGCATAATGTATTAAAAAAAAGGCACATTCATTAGTACAAGTTATACGTATAAACTTTGTATTTGTTAGCGTGGTCAGTATCTTGTACGATGTCAGTTCGTTGCCGTTTAACGTTTCGTAGTTTTCCAAAAATCACCATCCCGCACTGTAGTGTTGGATAAGCATTCCTAGGCATTTCAATAGCCTAATTAAGTTAATTTGTGACTTAAACACTACTTATTATCGCCTTAAATGTTTGTTTATAGCGTATTTAGAAGCCGTTAATTACCGGTTGTCACAGCACCAGAGTCAAATAATACTTTTGCAAATACGTTGTGAACTAAGAACGTACCAGCTATCACTTCTGGAATGAGTTCGGCCTCTTGAGTGGTCAGCTGGAATGCACGAGCATTTCTCTTAGTTGTTCCTTCGGCTGGTTTGGTTTGGTTAACTACAGGTTTAGCTAACTTAGGACATTCAGATTGAAAGTGTCCCCTCTCTCTGCAATTATAACAAACTTTTGTTTTCTTCCTGCAGTCTTCTTCCCGATGTCCTTTCATTTTGCAAAAATTGCAAACCATGTTGCATTGTCCATAATGCTTCTTTTTGCAAATTTTGCAGAAAGGAGATGATGAGGATTGTCCGGTTCCTCTCTTCCTGGCATTACCCACACGAAATCCTTGGGTAATCTTGTGAGCTAATTCCTTCTTGCGATCTTCCTCTCTTGTGCGTACCAATTCATCTGTTAGGGTATTAGCTAATTCTACAGCATCGTCAATAGTACGAGGTCTCGCAGCTTTAACGATGTTTCGGATTTCACTAATTAACCCCCAGATGTAACGAGATATAAGTACCGGTTCTGGCGAAGCCAGTGATGGTACTACCCTTGCGTATTCAAAGAATGTCGAAGTATATCCCCGACAATCTACTCCTAGCATATGATGACTTAGGAACTTGTTTGCCATTTGTTCCTTTTCGTATTCGGGACAGAATTTTCTTTCTACAAGACTCTTAAATTCTTCCCAACTCATTGCATAGGCTATCCTTCTTCCTTTTGCCTGGAGGACCGTGTTCCACCCTTCGAGTGCTCCTTCTTTGAACAGATTTGATGCATACGTCACTTGATCCTCTGTGGCACATTTGCTTATTACAATTACTGCTTCGGTTTTCTCTAACCAACGCAGTGTTGCAGTTGCCCCTTCGTTACCTGCAAATTCAGCGGGTTTGCAAGCAAGAAATTCTTTGTAAGTGCAACCAGGCGTTGCAGCTTTCATTCTTTTAGGGAGTGGGGCCTGCTGCGGATCATGATCGTCATGATTACCGCCTCCATTTATGCTGTTACTGCCGTTATCTTCTGGAATACGTTTACTAGGAATTAATTGTGGTTCGGCAGGTTTTCGAACAGCAGCTACAATTTCTGGAATAGCATGAGCTATCCCTTGGGCGATAAAATGCTCGATATCTTGTCGAGTTATATATTGATCTTCTTGTTCTTGCTCAGATTGATTTACTTCATTAATTGGTTCATTGTTAGCGTTTTCCATCTGCTAATTGGTAAAATTATTAGTATCTAACTTGTCAATGACAAAATTCACATAGATACACATAGATTATCACAACCTACGAATATAACCAAAATTGTCGATTTCTCGACTTTTACTTTGTTAGTATATTGTATATGCATCCATACACACCGTATCTTACAGAGTTTTATTGCCCATTTTACAGAATTTTAAGTTACTATCATACAATACGGCTTTCTGTGGTTTAACTGACAGTTCTAGTAATGATGCTCCCTCTCATCGTACTTCCAAGTTATATGCTCTCCCATTTCCCTGATCCTATTACCTGTACCTATCAGTTCTTCACCGAACTGACGGAGTTCAGCTAGGTTTTCATTACTCATGGGAGGATTTGGGAGTGGTTCTGGGTCAAATTGTGGAAGGAAACTATAAGGACTGTTAACTATATTTTGGAATTGCCAGTCATTGGTCCACCATTCCTCCATTTGGCCTAATGGTCTGGTATGAACTAGTGGGTCTGGAATAGCTGGTCCTAGGTTTAGTGGGAATTGAACTGTAGCCGGGTAAGAAAAGAGATTATCGTTGATAGGCTCTAAAACATCACAGTTCTCTAATAGGTGATCTATTTCGTCCTGGAACGTGATTTCCTCAGACTGTTTAGAGCTTTCGCCAATCTCTATTCCCTTTTGCTTCAGATCTATTCCTATTTCTTTTTCAGGTGATTTCGAACCTTCTCCAGTTTCTATTTCCTTTCCCTTGCTCATACTCACAGGATTTTCTATTTTAGGGAGTTTCCTAGTGGCAGGTTTCCTACGGCGTACTTTCCTCCACCCTACATATCTTCTCTTCTTTTTAGGTTTGGCTTTTTCCAGCGGTGGAGCTTTGAATTCCACAGGTTCTTCTATGTCAGCAATGTAACCAGTAAAGTCGTGAGAGACTTCGATAGGCACTGGATATAAGTTGAGATTCTGGAATGTTTCCGACATCTCATTCATGCTGCATAGCATATATGTAAAATGCAATGTTAAAACTTTGGAACAAAGTTTAACAAACAAAATACTGAAGTTTTATTGCATACCAATTTATACAAAGAACAACAGAAATAAACACACTTAGGACTTTATTTATTTACGGGATTGTGAATTCTCTTACTAGACCCAACTTATCGGATATTTAGAGATTAGCATTTTCTGCTACAGTAGCTAGCATATAGAGATTTGCCCATTTCCCGTCTATTTTATCTTCCCAAAGTGTATTATTACCCAACTCTTGAACTTCTGGGTTAAACCTAACTCTCTTGGTTCGGGGTTTCTTTGTCTCCTGACTCTTTTTAAGTATCGAATCCCTTTTCTCTGGGGAAAGTGGATTCTCATAGTTTGCCTTGCGGACAAAGATTCCTTCTTCTAGGTTTACTGGATTTCTAGAAGAAGATGCCACATCTAGTTTGTGGTAGATAGCAGACAACTTTTGCTTACCCATACTGTAACTAAAAATAGCCAGTTAATAAAACAAATAATCACAGAATAACAATTAGTAAAATTAAGCACTGTAGTCAAAATGCTTAATTTAGGCTTAATCAGTGGCTCGATCAGTGGCTCAATTTAATTATTAGCTCTGATACCACCTTCGCTGTCACGGCTCCCCGACCCACCCTGGACGGAGTCGGGGGACCGCGAGACAGTTCCCGTGGTATTTAATTATTACGACAGCGGAAGTCTTTTTATAACAGGATCTTTTATCCGTGAAATATGCTCGTTTAATATATTACACAAAGTTTAAGGGATAAATCCCATAATTTACAATACGTTGATTTCACACAGAAATCTTTATTTCTCAAAACATGTTTTATTTATTTATTTACACTGAGCCACTTCTCTGAGCTTGATAGTGCTTTACTGCACTTTTCCTGGATCACACAGATCACCTGAAACATGTTTGAAAAAGGTTTTGTCAGCGGGAAATACTGAGTGAATCATTCCGTTTTCTAAAACGACCCGTTAGTTATAATTTACAGTATTAAGAGCGATTACAATGTTTCTATCAACCAATTATCAAGAATGGGTATTTGTCACTCGATTCATTTCTGTGACTGTGGTCATACCACTATTGGGTCCCGTTGCCCAAATAGTGACGGTGTACTCACACAGAGTAATAATAACTCACATAGAGTAATATTCACTCACATAGAGTGATAATAACAGTAATGTGCACAATACCCCACATACCAGCTGTAATTTGGTGATTACAAAGACTTAATCCCTGTAATTATAACCTTGAAAATAATTTGGAGTATTGTAAAACTTACTCACAAACTGTGAGAAAATAGTTTAAAAAGAAGAATGACTCACATTGCAGATTAACGAGCAATAGATATAAGCCTACTGATTAGCCTTGCTTAAACCTAATTTAACACAATGCACACACACAGGTTAGTAACTAATACAGCAGTTACGTCAATTCACGAGATTAAACTTTCACAACGATTAATCAGTGCAATACTCGATAATTCAATCGGATTCACAACGAATAACAGAGCATAGTCCGAATTCGAACAGCACTCTAATATTCAAGTCGAAATCACGACGAATAATCAAAGTACAAGCTCAATTGAGCAGCACCCGGACTATCGTTGGATAGTTATAATCGATCGGACGTTGAATCGTAATAGCGATCGAGTTATTACCCTGATTGTGGCAGCACCTCGTGATTCGTGTGTGTTTGATAGTGATTTACGTCTAACTCAGTGTGTATTATGATTTTGGACGTCGCAGTAACACCGAAGTTCAAGTGCCACTGCCCCCTATTTATATCTGAAAATTGGACTCCCCCGCGTGTCGCGACAGGGAGACCTGGTCCTGTCGCGTATCGCGACGGGTAACAATTTAGGGTAGGGTAGGTTCGTGTCCCAGTAGCTTGGATGAGTTGTTAATCAACGAAAATTTTACTTCTCCAGCAAGTTTTGAAGATAAACGTCAATAGGGTTTAACCCCCCCCTGAGTTTTAGGGGCCCTGATCCTAATTCCGATTGTTATGAAAATTTTAGGGTTTATGCGGAATTACTTGGGTTTCTCAATTAGGGTTTCCTTATTACCTAATTACCATCCTAATTATGGATTTTCATGACAGTTGTTACAGAAATGATGAACACAAACACCCAACAAAAAAGGGATCATCATTACATGTCCAATTGCTGAACATAGAGCTTGAGCAAAGCACTTGCAGCACAGTCACCTTCGATCACGGTCTCAAAGATTGGTTCGAAGCCTCCTCTCTTCTTCAGTCACCACCTCAAAGGTTGGTTCAAAGTTTGTGCATATCTTCAACCACCATCTCATAGGTTGGTTCGAAGTTTGTGCACACCCCTAGTAAGGTCTCAAAGTTGGTTCGACACACCAACAGGTGGCAACCAACCTGATGACATCAGGAAAAGGTAGCCCGCTACCCAAACGGCTGAGAATTTCGCATCAGACGAAACTTCTTCACCGGTACGGTAGAGACGTCACACGACTCTACCAGATCTCCAGCTTGATTTACGAAAAGCGAACGCCATTTACATGGCCTAGAATTTTCTCCAGGCTCCAAACTACTTTCCAAACACCATAGTCCAGTGCTCCTCCCACATGCAACTTGCACGAGACAGCAACACTAGACTGGGGGGACTTGAAGGGGTATGGTCCTAAATCGACCATCACCCATATCAAACAAACCCCCACCAGTAATGAACCGCACCCATGCGGTCACATCCTTTGAATCCAATCGGTCTGAGGATGAGAAGCCTTACCTTGTATGTAGAAGCAGATGAAAATAACGACGCGGCTGGCACCGCATCATATGGGCATTTTCGTCACGACAAGGGATGCAGGCAACAGTCTCCACGGACGACGATGCGGCTGGCACCACATCTCGCGTATTTCTTGATCACAAGCAAGAGACGCGGTAACATCAGAAGTTACCACAAGCAGCGATGCGGCTCGCACCGCATCCTGTGTGCTCAACAAGTGGGACTGACACAACAGTGCAAGTAGCACCAATGACAGTCACCTGTCAGGTCTACGTAAGCGACAGACTGACGTGGCGTTATCTCCACGTCCGACAAGCCTGACACACCTGCAAAGGTGCAGCATGTCGTCAGTCCGTCCATCTACCTCCTACTTCACTCCTCGGCTATAAATACCAACCCCAAACCAGGTTTGAGGTATCTCTTCACAACTCTCTCACTACAACTACTATCATACTTTGCTTCCCAAGCAGACTACTGATTCTCACGCCGGAGAGTGGTAACAAGGAGCACTCCCCACCCCATCCTCCTTGTTACGAGTCACGATTTGTTTCCTTGTGTAGGAGATCAACCCACCGGTGATCCAGCCAGCGATCCTCGAGAGGAAGGGATTAACCGTTCTTGACGAGATCAGTGAGTTAACCCCGCCCGGTTAACCATTGTTTCATCAGCGCTCAATCGCATCGCCTTCTCAAAATCATTATGATCGAATCTCACTCCAAATCTCTCTCTTTGTCTAGATGTCTTCGAACGCTTGTAACTCGCGACGTCAAACTCAAAGAAACGCCAATAAGAAGATCGCCTCACTCGTGGCCAAGGAAATGGCCAAGGTTATTCCTCAAATCGTCTCGCAGATTCAATCTCTCAACGACTCTCAGACATCGGAAGTCTATTTTCTCTAAAACTAACACACTAAAGTCTACTTTCTCTTACAAGCAGTTCAAAGCATGTGACCCGATGGTATTTACAGGCGAACGAGGTATATCTCAACTGCTTCAGTGGTTCGATGCCATCAAGGTTACCCTCCGTCAGAGTGGGTGCCCCGAGCATTTCCGCACCACGTGCACTACAGGACTATTTCAATCAAGAGCCCTCGACTGGTGGACAGCCCAACGTAACAAACATGGAAACGAGGCAGCCTACGCGCTCTCCTAGGAGGAGCTGAAGGAGCTCATGAAGGAAGAGTACTGCCCTCCCCATGAAGTTCAGAAGCTAGATAACAAGTTTTGGGAAATCAAGCAAGTTGAAGGTGACAACGCCGGCCTCACAGCAAGGTTCAAACAGCTTAGCATTATTTGCCCAAGCCAAGTCGACACTCCCGCAAAGGCCATCAAGAAGTACATCCGTGCTTTGCCTGAGTGCGTGGGCGATTTTGTCGAAGCTGCAAAGCCTGCTACCATCAAAGAAACCTATCTCTTGGCCGCAGAAATCAATGACAAGCGAGTCTTGGCGGGATACTTCTCTAAGGATGCCACCAAGAAGGCTAACCAAGCTACCACCGAGTCAACTAACGACACCGCGCAGCCGCAAGACACCGACAAGCCCATTCGCAAGTTAAAGAACTCGAGTTTTAATTACTCAGCAACAGCTCCACCCCCGAACAGTTTTAAACCCCGAACCTCTCCGAGCAGTTCCAGTCCACCAAAAGCGCGCCTACACTATAACTCTTCCCCTGTGTCAGAAGTGTACCTATCATCATCAGGCAGGAGAAAGTTGTCGCTATTGCGCGAATTGCAATTGTTTTGGCCACTTGACGTATCACTGCCGCACATGGCCACGACCTCAAGGCATGCTAACACTCCCCGAACCGCCAATAAAGTCGGTAGCCCTAGCAGACGCAGCACCCGCAGCAGCAGAGACGCCAACAGTAACCATAGCCCCAGCAAGAGTCTTCAACATCAACACCAACCAGGCGCAGGACGACGCTGTTGATGGTACGACCCTCAATGTTAAACTCTTATATGTGATACTCAATATTCTACTCGAAGTCGCCACAATATGCGACGTTGACTCTCTCTCGCTCTCTCTCTTTCTCTTTTCCCCGTCCTCACACTTAGTCTAAGTTCACACACAGATTATATTACTAGTACTATATAACACAACACGATATAATGTGTTTTACCCTAACTACGTGTCCTTGGAATAAGTTACGATAAATGTGCAAGGGCCAACTAATCATGGGTGCACACGGGATTATTTTGGTAAGTGCACGGAGATCGCAATGAGTTTTATTGGTGCATACGTCTGTCGACTTCGTCTTGTATCGAGTCTTATGTTGTATTAGATAAATCAGAGCACGCAAAACGAGAAAATAGGTTAACAGGCAAGTTCAAACAAAATTACAAAGTGTAATTTCGCTTGAAAACAACAAGTGATTTCAAGCGAAATCACTTTGTTAATTCCGCTTGAAATGGTAATCTCGGTTGAAACTGTAATTCCGCATGAAACTGATTCCGTTTGAGCATGTTCAAACGGAATTAGTGTCCCTATAAATAGGTGTGACCTGATTTCGTTTGAGTAGGTGTGTATGTGTGATTCCGAAGCCAAAGTGCTGCCGAAGTGTCGTCTTGCTGTAAAACTTTGTCAAATTAATCAGAAAGACAGTTAAAGTGAATATCTAGCTGAATCTACCTTGATGTCTCTGTTTCCGCCTTTCATATTGAGTAGAACACCTCTGAACGACTCGTTTTGGGTCTGAAAACGATCCTACAAGTGGTATCAGAGCTCAGGAGGAGGAGTTCTGTCGTATTCAACTTGATTTCATCGGATTTTCTAACTTCTACACCTTCTTTTCAAAATTGGAAAAAATTTTACGGTTAAAATGGTTTGAATTTCACACATTATGTGCATAATAGTGTTTTAATAAACCCTTGAAAGTTTCTGATCGTAAAAAGGCTTAAAACTTGATCAATTTGACAAAGTTCAGACCGAAATGATGACATCAGCATAATTCTGTTTGAATTTGCACCTAATTTCGCTTGAAATTGTTGTTAATTCCGCTTGAAATAGCCTTATTTCGCTTCAGATTGTAATTCCGCTTGAAAGTTTCAAACGAAATAAGTGATTTCGTTTCAAGTTGTGATTCTGTTTAAAAAGTTCATACGAAATTAGGGATTCCATTTGAAAAGGGTATTCCGTTTGAAGTTGGTATTTCACTTGAAGTGGGTATTCCGTTTGAAAAGGGTATTCCGTTTGAAGGGTGATTTCGCTTGAGTTGTTATTTCGTTTGAAAGTGTCAGTTTTGAAAAACTTGTTATCAAATCATGGAAGAGGAATTCTATAACGTGTTTGCTACAACCCCGACTACTCCAACAGCCATAGCTCAGAACATGAACATGGAAAATGAGACTGGAACTTTGCAAAAACCCCCGAAGCAAATGGGCATTGAGGAGTACTATGGTTGGAAAAATCGGTTTGAAAATTGGGTTCAAGCTAATCATTTGAGATCTTAGGAATGTATCGAGAAGAAATATGTTAAACCGCGTACAGATTTGCGAGTTATAAAAACAATTTCTGAACTAAATGACCAAGAGAGAGATATGTACAAAGCTGAAAAGATGATGATTACTTTGTTACAGCAAGCTATTAAAGAAGACATCTTCATTTTGCTTCAACATGATGGTATATCACGATCGATCTGGGATGCGCTTAAGGTTAAGTTTGAAGGTAGTGAGAAGATGATCAGGAGTAAGAAAGCATTGCTGAAGAAAGAGTTTGATTTGTTTTCAAGTTTGTCGGGAGAATCGTCAAAGAAGCTGATTGAAAGATATTGTCACTTAGTACGATCTATGTCTTTATTAGGAATTGAGAAAAGTCAAGAAGAATAGGTTGATAAGTTAGCTGATGCTTTGCCTCAGAAAGAGTGGGGAACTTATTTGATGATATTGAAAAACAC
The DNA here is from genome assembly GCF_002127325.2 of Helianthus annuus. Taxonomy (NCBI): domain Eukaryota; kingdom Viridiplantae; phylum Streptophyta; class Magnoliopsida; order Asterales; family Asteraceae; genus Helianthus; species Helianthus annuus. The sequence continues at coordinate 159,028,273 of NC_035444.2, forward strand.
TGGGGAATATGACAATTTGACTATTTCGCAGTTCATTGAGAAGATTGAGGGTCAAGATCTTGAACAGCAAAAGATTGCGAGGATGAATAATCCGAGTGGTCAACAAGATGTCAAAATGTATTACAAAGGCAGTGCTCAAGAGGTTGAAATGAGTCCGAAAATTCAAACTGCTTTTAGTGCTGGAAACTCATCTGGAAATGTTGATCAAAGTTCAAGCAGCAGCAGTGGATTTTCTTCGTACCCAAATGTGAATCCAAAGAGTTCATCTTCAAGCCATCAATTTCAAAGCTCAAACAGCAGTAATGGTCAAGGGTTACATTGCAATATCGCACTACATCTTTAGAATGGTCAAAAATTTTCTGTAGAGATTGCTCAAAGTCACATGTCATTACTTGCTACTGTGTTGGAATCATATGAAGGATTGGTTGCTGGTAGAATCAGAAATCCTATGCTGACGAAAGAGGATTACGATCAGATAGATGCAGAAGAGATGGAGCTCATGGACATTAAATGGTGTCTAACGAGTGTTTTGAGAAGAGCTGAAAAGTTTAAAATGATTACTGGAAGAGATAATTTCAGGGATGCTAATGTTTCTTCTTTGGGTTTTGATAAATCTAAAGTTACTTGTTTTCAACGCAGGGAGAAAGGACATTTCAAGAGAGAATGCAAAAATAGGGAAGCAAGTGGAGCACAGAATCCGTTTGGAAAAGATGATTACTATCGAAAAGCCATATATCAACAAGTTGCTCATCAACCATATCAACAAAAGGAACCACAAACTGCTCATGCCAAAATGATCGAAGATGCAAATAAGAAAGCTTATTATGGCATAATTGATCAAGATGATGAAAAAGTGGCAGAAGGTTTCAGCTGGGACAAATACATTCCACCTGATTCAAAAGTTGTAGCTCTCATTGCACAAGTTATTCAAGAGCCTGATTTGCTGACAGAATGTATGAAAGTTTTTGATAATAATGATACAAGTTAAGATGAAGAGTCTAGTTCTTCAGATGATAGTTCAGAAAACACAATAGTGTTTGATCAATCACTGACTGATGACAGTGGTGATGATGAGGAAGAAAAGCATATTAATAGTGCAAAAAATCCATTTATCTCCTGAAAGTTTTCAGTTTTATTTTGCAGAACGATTGGAGAAGCTGAAGCAAAAACAAGCAGCAAAAGAACAGAAAAAGATGAAATGTGAGAATGTTGCTGAAGAAGAGAATAAAGAAACTGAAAAGGTGACTGAAGTTGAAAAGGTGATTGAAGCTGAGAAAGTAGTTGAAGTTGAAAAGATAATCAAAGTCGAAAGGATTGTCGAAGTCATCAAACCATGTTTAAAGTGTTCAGAATCTTGCAAACAATGTGAAGAAAAAGATGAGAAGTTAGATGAGCTTGATAAAATGAAAAAAAGTTACTGTTCGACCTCAACTATGTCAAAGAATCATATGATGTTTTGAACAGAACAGTGAATGGTTTACAAAAGATGAATTCTGAAAGAGAAGACGCGTTAACAATGATGAATGTTGTGATGATGACAAAGCAGAATGCCGTTAATCATTACATTGAATAATGTGCAAAGTTGCAGCAAGAGTTGGAAACAGAAAAAATTGAAAACGAAAGCATCAGACGATTATTGCAAAGTTATTTTAGTTCTGATTATTTGATTGATCGAATTTATCCAACTGTTGCAGGTATGGAAGCCTTTCAAGATGAGAAGCTAAAGAAGAAGGATACTGGTAAGAAACAGAGTGTCAGTTATAACAAGTGTCCACCTCAGATTTGGGAAGGGAATTCTCCTAGAAAACCGAATGAGGAGTAAGTCAAAAAGGCTGTCAATATAAAGGTAAAATCTGAAACAACTGATGAGTTACCAGAAAACATTGACGTCACGTTCACATCGTCTGACACCGATCATGAGTCCGAGTTAATAAAAAAGGTGGTCGATCAGGTGTTGGATAAGGTTGAGGAGTCAGAGTCAAAGTCTGGGTCTGAAAGTTCAAGTTCAGCGGTCAACAGTCCAAAGTCGTCGGTTAAACGGGTTTATAATAAAAAATTCATGTTATCAATGAACTATTCAAAGTGGCTTATACTTTGAATGATTCAGACAAATTATATTCTGATGAGGAATTTCCAATAAGAGGTGTTAAACCAGAAATGTTAAAAAAGGTTTTCAAACTAACAGAAATTAATATTTCTGAAATAAAAGATAAAAATCTTTCTGAAAAACCAAGACCTTACACCTCAAGAGATCAACAAAAAGTAAACAAAATATTAAACAAGAAAAAGAGTTACAATTCTGGTTCAGGTTATCGAAAGAAACCAAACCATAACGGTAATTTCAAAAAGAAAGGACTGCGTTTTATTCCAACAAAAAATCATAAAAATGAGAAAATTTCTAAACCAAAAACTAAATTTGTTTCAGGAACAAGTTCGGAAGAAAAAGCAAAAAGCTCATTCTGGAAGCAATAGAATCGAGAATTTCTTGCAAAGAGGCAAGAAGGAATAAAGAATGGAGCAAATCAAAGGAAGGAAACAAGAACCTGTTATCGATGTCAAGAAGTTGGTCACATAGCATGGAACTATCCTAAAGCTACATATCAAACAGGAAGTTGTTTCTAAACTTAAAGAAAAAGTTGTTGAGAAAAATGAACCTCCAACTGAAAGATTCAAAGTTTTTAAAAATTCAACATATGAAGTTGGAGAGTGTTCAAAAAGATTTTACAGAAGGTATGTGAATTCTAACAACCAAACATGGGTTGTTAAGAAATCAGATGTAAAATCTGGTGATGCATCTGATTCCACAAAGTTAGAGGAGCCACAAGTTGAGGTAAAAGAAGAAAACTCAGTACCGACAATGGATGATGAGAATTTTCCACGATTGCGGGTTGAAAATTTTAAACAAAAAAATTGGAAAAGTTGAAATCTCGAATCAATTCTATTCTGAGAAGAAAGAATTTGATGCCGAAAAAGTTTTTAGTGGAAACGTGAAAAATATTTTTGAAAAAATGATGGATGGGAAGGTCACAGGGGTTAAAGAGTTTTATGAGACTAAGAAGGCAACTTACACCCCAAGTGAAAGTGAAGTTGAGGAGTAAACATCCAAGTTTGGTCAGGCTTGGATGTCTGTTTTTCACAAGTGAAATATTCTGACTTGCCGGAGCTCCCAGGTGGGTAAGTGTGGAGCAGGTATCGGCATCTTTCTTGAGAAATTCACTCTGGTGATATTTCGACTTACAAGTGGTAAATCAGGGACATTAGATTGTACTTGACTTTCTACAAGTGGTTATGGCTTATTGAATTTTAAAATTGTTGTATTTTTCAAATGGTTGAGATAACAAAGTTGAATTTATCCCCAAGTTTACAAGTGGTAAAAACAAAGAAACTAATTTTCTGGAAAAACAACAACAACAACAACAACCATACCCAGTAAATCCCACAAATTTTCTGGACAAACCATTTGATTAAAACAAACTTAAGTGTTTTGAAATAACAATGGGAAAATAGTTTGTTGTAAGGGGGAGTTCTAATTGTTTATGTAAAGTGGATGGCGAATTAAAGTGATTCGATATCAGTTGTCACTTTACTTGTACAATTTGTTTTCAAATTTCCTTAAAATGATTTTGAATTTTAGGGGGAGTAAGAATTTCTGAAAATCCAAAAACATTAGAAAATTTGAAAAAGTCAAAAACATGATAAATTCAAAAATGAGTTTTGTTGTAAAAAGAGGAAATGATAGTACATTAGTGGACGATCACAGCATGCTAGAGAATTGGAAAGTCAAAAAGTGATAAACGGTCTCACTGATGATGTGTCGGTAGGTTTTTACACATTTAGTAGACTGTGACGAGATATAAACCTAAATTTCAAACTTACTTATATCGTGGGAAACATCTCTCGGATATATGGGTAACCCCCGAAATCTTGTTTGAAAGGTCCCTCTTTCTGAGATACTAGGTCTTTATGCTTAGTGATATCTGGGGTATTACCCGAGACTTCTGATTTTGCGAAAGCAATAGCCTAGTCATCGTAGAATACTTTACGCTTTCCGAAATATAGCCCGCCCTCAGCATAAAAAATGATGAAACATTGAAAAATGCTAAACATGTGCTGTTGAAGAAAAGATCCTCTAAAGGGGACACACCAAAAGTCGAAGCCGTCATCTCTCTGATTTTGCGGAAGCAATAGCCTGAGCTCTCACGGCCCTCGCAATTTAACCATTTACAGATATCATCTAGGTATACTCACCTGTAAGACTGAATATTTGGATATGGATACGGGAGTATATTCTGAGGTGGGACACGCGAGTAAGTTTAAGTGCTTAAGACATTAATCTCGTATCTCGAAACCGTTGAAGTTTGTGTGAAATTTTAAGTGGATCAGCATACTGACAATCTAAGTGAATTGTTTAGAACTTAAAATGTTTAAAGCTTAACGGTGTTGGTGATTTGTCTCAAAACTAATATGATCCTCTTACACAAACTCATAAAAATATTGTATGTAAATATTTTCTTTACTGCATTTCATTTAAATTCAAAATCCAAAAAGATTTTCAGTGTGTTTTAGCATAAATTTTGAAAAATTCAAAAAGATTTTCGACAACTGATGTTGGAGAGCTGATTTTCAAAATTCCAAGTGCTAAACATGATGAGCATTTTGTGAGGGGGAGTCTGTGTTTAAATGAGAAAAGATTTTGAATATTTGCCTACAAGAGGTCATCAGAAGTTTTTAAAGTGTCAAATCATTTTGGAAAGATTCTTACAAGTGGTATAAATTTGTCAAATTTTAAATTTGTTAAATTTATTTTTGGTTAGAGTTCTGTGCAGGTTAGAGCCAAGAATCGATCCTAAACTTGTGGAAAGAGTTTGAGCAGGATCACGATATTAGATCAACATCTGAGGGGAATATTAGCTGATGAAGAAAAGAGAAGAGATTTGAGGATGCTTACAGTGTCAGATACTTTAGCAGATGAGAAGACTGATAAAGACTGAGGATTGTGAAGACTCGACACTGAAGACTCGTCAACATCCGAGGGGGAGTCTGTTGGTGCATACGTCTGTCGACTTCGTCTTGTATCGAGTCTTGTGTTGTATTAGATAAATCAGAGCACGCAAAACGAGAAAATAGGTTAACAGGCAAGTTCAAACGAAATTACAAAGTGTAATTTCGCTTGAAAACAACAAGTGATTTCAAGCGAAATCACTTTGTTAATTCCGCTTGAAATGGTAATCTCGTTTGAAACTGTAATTCCGCATGAAACCGATTTCGTTTGAGCATGTTCAAACGGAATTAGTGTGCCTATAAATAGGTGTGACCTGATTTCGTTTGAGTAGGTGTGTATGTGTGATTCCGGAGCCGAAGTGCTGCCGAAGTGTCGTCTTGCTGTAAAACTTTGTCAAATTAATCAGAAAGACAGTTAAAGTGAATATCTAGCTGAATCTACCTCGATATGTCTGTTTCCGCCTTTCATATTGAGTAGAACACCTCTGAACGACTCGTTTCGGGTCTAAGAACGATCCTACAAGTTTCAATGATGCCATAACATTAAAAGCATGGTTAAGCGTGGTGGATACGCCGCTGTTACTTCCTATATATAAGCGTCTTAACCTTGTCAACAAAGTGTGACATCTATTCACGGGACGGAAGTGGTGTGGTCGAAGCATGGTGGATACGCCACTGGTACTTCCTATATATAAATGCTTTACCATGCTAACAAACTTCCGTGAAGAAAATTCCATGCAGATTTGAACGTTATTAGACCTCTTATACTATTGAGACTACTTTCAAAACGCTAAACTCCTTCGCAAGGCGTAACATCTCATCGCATCTCAAACACATCAACACTGGACTTTTCGTAGGTCCACAAGAACGCAATCACACTTTTGCTGAAATCTAACTCACTTCGCTAACGCTTTACCTCTCAACGCTTCAACGCTTAAACGCTTATCGCACATGTCAATCTCAACACTTTGATGCTCGCATCGCTTCTCCCTCTCGACGCTTATCGCTTATCGCGTATCGCCCATCGCTCATTGCTTACCGCTTATCGCTTACCGTGTGTCGCGTATCGGTTACCGTTCATCGCTAGTCGCTCATCGCACTCAACACTCACGCTGCTTCGATGCTCCAATAGCTGAACCATTCGCGCACACTCTTATCGCTAAACTGAGTTCACAAACAACTTCATGGCTCATTTTACTCAATCTTCCTCTTGAACTTGGTCTAACCGTCTATCGCATGGACCGAGGATGCTAAAACTTATCCATACCATGTCGACACACATGACATTACACCACGGGACGGAGGCAATATGACTAAAACATGGTGGATACGCCGCTGGTACTTCCTATATATAAGTGTTTTAGCCATATTGACAAACTTTTGTGGAAAGGTGCCATGCAGGGCCGACACAAATTAAAACTTTTTGAAACTGTTAAAACTTATTTTAGAAAAACTTTCTGAAAATTTTAAAATTTGATTAAAACCTTTGGATAAACAAAACTTCTTACAACGTTGGTTTAACAATCGACTCAGGTTAACACCACGTCATAAGAAAATTTTCGTAACTCAAGCTTTCTTTAAAATCTTTTAATAACTTAACAAAACTTCTCTTACAACGCTGGTGTGAACATCGAATCAGTTTAACACCACACCGTAAGGAAATTTTCATAAACTAGGTGTTCCTTAAAATCTCTTTTCGATGAAACCTTTTGAGGACTTGAAACATTTTGGGTCGCTAACTCGTGAATTACCATCTTTTAGTTAAACGAATCGCTTTACTCATCGCTCTCCCCATGTCACCAAGACGCTCTCACTCGTCAATCCTCGATCGATCGCTCGCTCACTCTTCACTTACCTTAACGCTTTATCGCCACTTACTCGTGTCAATTCTCGTAGTCCTCCTTGCGAATAAATTTCGTGACAAAATTCCCTAAAGCAGGGGAGACTGTAACAACCTGCACTTCCGCGCTTGTTACTCTCGTTACACCTAGCACCAGAGATTCGGATCATAATGCAAACTATAACGCAAACTACGCTACTTCACATATTTTCGCAAACACATCGCTTATTACAACATGCTATATCACAATGCTTACGCCTTTCGCATATACTATTACGCTATTGCTACGCTACTCGCAACGCAAACCCAACGCAAACTCTAAACGTGGTTACTTATGCTATGACCTATTATACTATAATATATATAAATATATAAGTATTTAAAACTGGTATCAACGCGCACTCGCTGGCACGCGCAACTCGAAGATCACACTAAGACACAACATAACACAATATTACTTGTCTCACCGAAACACGTAGAGTATCCACAATGTTTAACACAACAAAACGCACCAAACGAACCCAAGTTGGAAAACTAACTCGCACATCACAGCTGTCCGAATGGACATCCGTTCGGATGACCATCCGATCAGATGGCCATCCGACCGGACATCCATTCGACCGAACGCCACTTACTTACACCGCCTTACCATCTCTCTCACTCTATAAATAGTGCCCGTACACGCTACTGTTCACTGATATGACAGCTGTACCAGACCAGCTCATTCCCAAGTCACTTTCAAGCACTATTTCTTTCGATTCAAGGCTATTCCGTAAGTATTTCTCCCTTAATCTTGTACTTCCATCATAACTACACACTTCTTCATCATCTTCTCCATCAAAATCATTGGTTTTCTTCTTGAAATCACCTGATTTATACTCCTTGAAGGAGGTTCTCACTCGGTTTCTTATGCAAACTGTTGTGTGACATCATCTCATCAAGATTTGTCCAGATCTAAAGGATTTCCACAATATTCAACACGAATCTCAACAAGATTTCAACATTTTCAGCTACTCTCAAACTCTTCTTCAACTTTCTTCAACTTTTCTACTCAAAACCGATGGAACCTGTACTCATTCAGACTCTCTGCTCATTTCTAGTGGAGAGCTGGTCTGAAAATGAATTTCCACCGGAGAGATGACCGATTCACGGGTTGAGCATGAAATCCCATCAAAGACAGTTAGTCTGATCGAACGGGGTGATTCCCATCCGATCGACTGAGCCGGACCATGGTGTGTTTCCGTTGCTTGACACGTCGTCACGCTGTCTCCGTTAAACTTCAAACTTTTTAACTTAGAAAATTTTACAAAAGATTTCAAAACAATTGGGTGGTGCATGAAGAAGCATGAACAGTTAAAAACTTTTTGAAACTGTTATCGCTTACCGTGTGTCGCGTATCGGTTACCGTTCATCGCTAGTCGCTCATCGCACTCAACACTCACGCTGCTTCGATGCTCCAATCGCTGAACCATTCGCGCACACTCGTATCGCTAAATTGAGTTCGCAAACAACTTCATGGCTCATTTTACTCAATCTTCCTCTTGAACTTGGTCTAACCGTCTATCGCATGGACCGAGGATGCTAAAACTTATCCATACCATGTCGACACACATGACAATACACCACGGGACGGAGGCAATATGACTAAAACATGGTGGATACGCCGCTGGTACTTCCTATATATAAGTGTTTTAGCCATATTAACAAACTTTTGTGGAAAGGTGCCATGCGGGGCCGACACAAATTAAAACTTTTTGAAACTGTTAAAACTTATTTTAGAAAAACTTTCTGAAAATTTTAAAATTTGATTAAAACCTTTGGATAAACAAAACTTCTTACAACGTTGGTTTAACAATCGACTCAAGTTAACACCACGTCATAAGAAAATTTTCGTAACTCAAGCTTTCTTTAAAATCTTTTAATAACTTAACAAAACTTCTCTTACAACGCTGGTGTGAACATCGACTCAGTTTAACACCACACCGTAAGGAAATTTTCATAAACTAAGTTTTCCTTAAAATCTCTTTTCGATGAAACCTTTTGAGGACTTGAAACATTTTGGGTCGCTAACTCGTGAATTACCATCTTTTAGTTAAACGAATCGCTTTACTCATCGCTCTCCCCATGTCACCTAGACGCTCTCACTCGTCAATCCTCGATCGATCGCTCGCTCACTCTTCACTTACCTTAACGCTTTATCGCCACTTACTCGTGTCAATTCTCGCAGTCCTCCTTGCGAATAAATTTCGTGACGAAATTCCCTAAAGCATGGGAGACTGTAACAACCCGCACTTCCGCGCTTGTTACTCTCGTTACACCTAGCACCAGAGATTCGGATCATAATGAAAACTATAACGCAAACTACGCTACTTCACATATTTTCGCAAACACATCGCTTATTACAACATACTATATCACAATGCTTACGCCTTTCGCATATACTATTACGCTATTTCTACGCTACTCGCAACGCAAACCCAACGCAAACTCTAAACGTGGTTACTTATGCTATGACCTATTATACTATAATATATATAAATATATAAGTATTTAAAACTGGTATCAACGCGCACTCGCTGGCACGCGCAACTCGAAGATCACACTAAGACACAACATAACACAATATTACTTGTCTCACCGAAACACGTAGAGTATCCACAATGTTTAACACAACAAAACGCACCAAACGAACCCAAGTTGGAAAACTAACTCGCACATCACGGCTGTCCGAATGGACATCCGTCCGGATGACCATCCGATCAGATGGCCATCCGACCGGACATCCATTCGACCGAACGCCACTTACTTACACCGCCTTACCCTCTCTCTCACCCTATAAATAGTGCCCGTACACGCTACTGTTCACTGATATGACAGCTGTACCAGACCAGCTCATTCCCAAGTCACTTTCAAGCACTATTTCTTTCGATTCAAGGCTATTCCGTAAGTATTTCTCCCTTAATCTTGTACTTCCATCATAACTACACACTTCTTCATCATCTTCTCCATCAAAATCACTGGTTTTCTTCTTGAAATCACCTGATTTATACTCCTTGAAGGAGGTTCTCACTCGGTTTCTTATGCAAACTGTTGTGTGACATCATCTCATCAAGATTTGTCCAGATCTAAAGGATTTCCACAATATTCAACATGAATCTCAACAAGATTTCAACATTTTCAGCTACTCTCAAACTCTTCTTCAACTTTCTTCAACTTTTCTACTCAAAACCGATGGAACCTGTACTCATTCAGACTCTCTGCTCATTTCTAGTAGAGAGCTGGTCTGAAAACGAATTTCCACCGGAGAGATGAACGATTCACGGGTTGAGCATGAAATCCCATCAAAGACAGTTAGTCTGATCGAACGGGGTGATTCCCATCCGATTGACTGAGCCGGACCATGGTGTGTTTCCGTTGCTTGACACGTCGTCACGCTGTCTCCGTTAAACTTCAAACTTTTTAACTTAGAAAATTTTACAAAAGATTTCAAAACAACATGTTGCCCACTCGAGTGGCCATCCGATCGGATGACCATCCAATCGAATGACCATTCGACCATGTGGCTTATCCTTTATAATATTCATTGTCCAAAATGATTTAACCAAAACTTCAAACTACTAGTTCCTCGATCGAATAACCATCCGATTGAATGGCCATCCGTCCGGATGACTTGGCACCAACACTCTACTTTGCTTAAATGCTACAACGAAAACTTCAAAAGTTTCAAAACGATTTACAAACACTCACATCTCATTCGAATGGCCATCCGTTCGAATTGTCATCAGCTTGGATGACCATCCGATCGAATGGGTATTCATTCGTTCGACTCACCATTCGACACTTGTCTCACCCAACACGCTGTTCAACGCTTACGCTACTGTTCTATGCTCAGGCTAAATTCCAACGCGCTCCCTTCAATCCAATTCAAGGTTGTGTTTATTTGTTAAACACATACTATGAGTATACTCGAACCCTTTTTCGCTTAACGCACTTTTGGGTGTTACATACGTTCTATATCAACTCACAACGCACACAATACTCAACTCTTTTATAAATGCTAACCGCTCTCGCATGCTATACGTGATTCGATGAATGCTTGTATGTTATGTTTACACAGTGATTGTTTGCCTGACACCTTAGCAACGAAAGTACTATAGTTTAGACTCAGCACCTGTTTGTTCAGGGGTTGTTAAGGGCCTTACTTCACATGGTCATAGTGGTGATAATGGGTTGCACATTCTACAACTTGTAGTCATGTTGGTTGCATGCGTCATTGGCGATAGCTTACTTGATTCACATTTCTACGTGTTACATGCTGGTTATGCGTAAACGCATTCGCTATACTATATACTATGCAAACTTGTGTACTCACCTTTACATTTTATGTATTGACTCTATTTTAACGTATGTGACAAGTTAATAGGATGCTATGCTTGCTGAACGAGTAGGAAGTCTAGAAACTTCATTAAATAAATCTGAGTTGTCAGAACAGTGTTGTTTTTTAGACTATTATTTGTAATGACTGTTTTTGCTTGATCCGCTAGTAGTATGGGATATTAACATTAAAGATTTGGTAATTTAATAGTTGTTGTGGATTCTTTGAACAATCTGTTTCGCTCAGTGCCACGCCCTGATGTATCCGCCATCAGTTGAGGTGTGGCACCTGACATGCGTTACGGAGCCCAAAATCGATCATGTAGGGTAACAGCAGGGTTATAATACTTACAACGAGGCAGAGCTTCGCTTTATAGTGGGTATTACGCCCGGGTATAATAATATCTATCAGAAAGTGAGAGAGAGAATTCTGAATTGAACGAAACCCAACCCAATTTATAGGCTGATTTTAGGGCGGCTCGCGGCCCGCATAAGATTAAGCTGACTCTCTTGCGGCCCACGAGAGAGTAGACTAGGGTTTAGGCTCGACCATTCAGCGAACCTAGCCTTGCCACGTGTCGACACGTGGCAGCATTGTGTGCCCGGCAAGCAATGGATGCTCGTGCCTCACGATAAACCAAGGTGGTCATGTCCGGGCTCGTTTCTCGCGTACAGGGTGTATTTTAGGACATCTAGGGTTACGATAAGGCTTCTAGGAGGGTTGTTATAATCTATGTCTCCAACATCCACCAAGACACTTCAACACACGAATAAAGAAAATAAACCACGCCAAACCCAAAACGCCATTTATATCTAACAGCTCTTACAGTTTCAAAAGAAGAAAGAGACTGATGACACTGAAGATTTAGATCATAAATTGCTTCTATTTGTTTTTTTTTCTTTTTCTGTTGTTTGTTATGTAATTTTCTGCTAAGAACAACAATACATTAATCTTGTAATGAAAAATATAATAACCGTCAAACGGGCAAATGCTTGTGAAACGCCATCATGCCATAAAACGCCCAGAAACTACCAAACTATAATAAAATTACTTTGAACAAGTACTATTATAATAAATCTAAAAAGAAAAAGGTTAAAACAATGTGCAAAGAGAATAAAACAAAAAAAAATGTCATCTTTATCTAAACGCCATTGGAAAACAAAACGCCATAATTACAGCCGTCAAGATGGGACGTGTTACAACATAAAACAGATGAATTTGAAAACAAAACATGGTAACTGCAAACAGTAAAATAAAACGATGGAAACATAATTACTAACATTTATTATATTGAAAGCCAAATACTTGGGGAATTAAATTTATTTATCTTTTTCAAAATGCCATAATTCCCTGTCACTGCGCGAGAAAAAAAAGTCATTATAAAAGTAGACCATGAGAACACAACTCAAACATGCCAAAAACATTGTCTAAAACGCCGCATATTGTCCAAAATGCCAAAAACTTAAAAAATGGCTAAGGTTATTGCATGGAGGTTTGAAAGGTCAGAGAGACGATTCATCCTAAAGTTCTCTGATAGGAGAAGGGTGAAGGTAAGGACAATCAAAGCCATACTTGGTATGTCTGAAGGAGTTCAGAGGGATTCCAAGGGCCAATGATTGTGAAAGAATTCGAACAGTAATAAGAAGATTGGAGATAAAATTTTAGGTAGAAGATGATGATGATGATGATGATGATGATGATGATGATATTGACGATAGTCCCTCTACCAACAGTTAGCAATTGGGTGGTGCATGAAGAAGCATGAACAGTTGAAGTGATTTATCAACATGGGGTGAAATATTCAATGCCGATGGAGGAAATGTTGAAGACAGAGAGGCTACATCTGCTTGAACAACTCTATGATTTAGCACCTTCAAATGGTGTAAAGTCTAGGGTTGCAATGATATTCAAGTATAGGCTGTGGCAAAGAAGAGACGAAATGATGGCGTTATACGCCAATCTAAAACTTGATGATGATGAATCTGAAGAAAGTGAGGAACAAAGCGATGGGTACAACTCTGATATAATCCCATCCACAAAAGACTATTAGTTTTTTTTTTATTTTCGTATTATTGTAATCTTATAAAATATTAATCAATGGTAATCAGTTATTAACAAACGTCACGAACGCCAAAAAGTGACCTGCAAAACGCCATAACGCCAAAAAATTAACTATGTGACATAGAAAGAATTAATTCAACGAGACAGATCAAAAAACAGTAAAACGCCAAGTAATTAATGAAGCTAGTTAGCGCCAAAATTGTCTTAGACGCCAAAACTAAAGCAGCATGTGATGCACGAACTCGGAAAAAAAGAATATTGAAAAGACAAAAAAAAACCCTCAGACCCTAATTACATCCGCGCCACGTGTTTTATCAGTATGCGTTCTCACCGTTCTCACACTTTAGGGCGTTTTCTCCTGATCTCGTACCTATATATAGTAGGAGTTGGGTAGAAAGTGTATTTTCCTAGAAAGTTTAGGAAGCAATGAGAATTGGACATGTGGCATTGAGTTATTTTAACTAGAAGGGCAATTATGTAATGTCACATTTTAATTTTATTTTTGGAATGTATATTTCATTAACTAACATTGCATGATCTCGAAGGTAACTGACTATGTCCATGATTTTCGGAATTTTGGTTGTGTTTCGAATCCAAATCTCATTCAAATCATATGTATATACAATTCTTTCTATCGTTTTCTTCTTCACCAGCAGTATTCGTATTCAATAAATTTTTCTAAGAGAAAAATCATGGCTTCAAACACACTTGTTGATTTTAGAGATGGTTATTAACATTTAACTACAAAACCATCAGCTTGTTCTTGGTGATGTGTTTTCACAGCAAGCAGATTCACACAGTTGTGTTTTAGCATTCAGATTCATACAGTTGTGTTTTAGCATTCATGTTGGTAATGCTGGAGGATTTCTTGACGCTGTGTTTTATTATTCAGATTCATACAGTTGTGTTTTAACAGCAAGCATATTCATACAGTTGTATTTTAGCATTCAGATTCATACAGTTGTGTTTTAACAGCAAGCAGATTCATACAGTTGTGTTTTAGCATTCAGATTCATACAGTTGTGTTTTAACAGCAAGCAGATTCATACAATTGTGTTTTAACAGCAAACAGATTCATACAGTTGTGTTTAAGCATTCAGATTCATACAGTTGTGTTTTAATAGCAAGCAGATTCATACAGTTGTGTTTTAGCATTCAGATTCATACAGTTGTGTTTTAACAGCAAGCAGATTCATAAGTTGTGTTTTACCATCCATGTAGGTAATGTTGGAGGATTTCTTGACGATGTGATTTAACAGCAAGCAGATTAATACGATGTGTTTTCTTGATATGTTTCTTCATGAAGGATAGAAGGAAGAGAGAGAGAGAGAGAGAGAGAGAGAGAGAGAGAGAGAGAGAGAGAGATCGCAAGAAATGTGGGGTGGTTATGGAATGACAATTATTTCCATATTTAAAACAAGCTAAATGACATATCTACCCCTGATTAATTAAATAATCCTATTTTTAAGAAACACATATTACCAAAATGTCACACCCCCAATTTCCACGTGTCACCGGTGGGCCCGGTGTGGGGTACAGTGACGTAGTTGGCATCGTCATAGACAATCAACACAATATAATAATGCACAGCGGAAGCAGAATAGAAACATTTCAACTTTTAAATAAAGTGTAATAATAAATATCACAGTAGTTGAGATGGATCCACAGGCGGATCAAATAAAAATAGAAATAAATAGTTCAACAGATAAATGTCGTCCGAGTTTGCGAGACTATTGTGGACGCTCTCTAGGAAACAGCCAGCCTATTTCCGTATAGTACCTGCACTTAATCTTTTGGGAAAAATACGTCAGTTTACACTGGTAAATACAAATCGACTGACTCATTTTGAAAATGATTGAAAATTTATTTAAATGCACAAGGCATAAATATTTTTATTAACTTGGGATAATTATATAATATAAACTTGTGAACGATTTACATGCACTTATATCTCTGGTGGCCCGGGATCTACTGTCCGGGCTAGAGATTTAATTGACACACCACATTAAAGAGTTATACACGACGAGTGTACGCCTACACCCCGTGCTCTGGTCGTGGCCATCTCGTAAGATAATGCCAAGGATATCCGGGACACGGTCAACAACCCCCCAAAGCCTTTTAAGTAAGACAAAACTGTTTAAACGAAGTCGCACAAGCTATTCAAGACTGAACACCTATAAGGAGCAGGACTTGTGCGCCCGATCAAGCGGTATT
The DNA here is from genome assembly GCF_002127325.2 of Helianthus annuus. Lineage (NCBI taxonomy): Eukaryota > Viridiplantae > Streptophyta > Magnoliopsida > Asterales > Asteraceae > Helianthus > Helianthus annuus. The sequence goes on from NC_035444.2 coordinate 159,043,764, forward strand.
GTAAATACCGTACCCCAAGCCCGTATAGGGAAAATAAGTCAAAATGTATTTACCTGAGCAAGTATAAGTCACAAACGATAAGTGGTGGTAGCTTTTACCGGGCTTCCTAATCTGGAACAAAGGTTTATAATTAACCTATTAGATTCCTAACGGCCTTTTATTTAAGCTTAAGCTTTGACCGGTTAGTTTTAGGAATGATACGGTTTACGCACGATTAAGCGAAAGACCGGATAGAATGTGATTTAGACCCGACAAGTTCGAATACTTGTATAATATGGGTATACTAAATACATTCTGGATTTTGAAGCAAAAACGATATCGTTTGACCCGTTTCGGTCAATTTACGCAAACTAGTTACGTAAACCGAACCGAACGCGAAAAGGGCGATACGGGTAGCCAAAAGATTCAAATGCAAGTTCCCTGAATTAATATGCTTAGAATATGATATTATATCAGTAAGTTATGTTCTATATTGCCCGGGATAATTTTAAACTCAATTTATGCCTTAGAAGGGCATTTTGGTCATTTAAAAGATAATAAAGGGATAAAATTAGAAATCTGAGTTTCGGGTCTGGTTCATATAGTAAATATACTTAATATAACATATTATATCAGTAGGGTATGACCCATATGTCAAATATATCATTTAAAACCAAACTATGCACCATAGGGGTAATTTAGTAATTTCACAAGGGCTAAAAATGCCAAAACTGGAAACCTGAGTTTAAAATATCATACTTACTGTTATTATATGAAAATATGTGATTTACATCAGTAGGTATAAGTTTTATAGGTTTAAAACAAGTACAACGCTTACTATGCGCTTAAAACGCTAAAAATACGATTTAAGGGCGTTTTCGGGTTTTCAAATAAATCTGAGATTTTTATATTTCCAGAAGTCTTATAATAATTTATTCATCATACAAAATCAGTAGAAAAAGGTTTCGGGTCAAACGGATGTGTAAAACTCCTTTTATGGCTAAAACGGTCAAAACCGACATAAGCCGAAATGACTAGGTGATCGAGGATCCGTTCAGTCAAAAATTAATTAAAAATCATCAAAATTCCCAGAATATTATATATAATCAGTTGGTAAAAAGTTTTGTACCAAAATGTGGCCAGAAACGGGTTCTACGCGAAAAGGACCGTTTATGTAAATTTATAATATAGTTTTACGCTAATGGCCATAACTCACAATCTGGACCACTAACTGATCCGAAACTTTCGGTGCAAGTTTATATAATAAAAATAAAGATTTCTATCCTTTCACTTTTCCAAAAATCCCGTTCTAAATCAAAAAGGGCAAAATAGTCAACTTTATGCATAAACCGGAAACAAGCATTCGAATAGGCTAAGCATAGACTCAATCAACGAAAATTCCAGAAAGTTTAACTAAAATAAAAGTAGTCAAAAATACTTTCCAATACAGATCTTGAACATGCATGTACGAATCCGAATCGATAGTCTACGAAATAATCGTTTTACGAGACTTTCGGTTCCGATTCGTGTCTACACTATAGATTGTCGAGTTGATGATGATTAAAACACATTCTTATATGTGTTACAAGTTATTTTTAATGATAAATCAGGTTGCATGTATGTCATCTATGTCATTAATCATGTTATTTTTCACAAAGATTGCTTCTGTTGACTTTTTAGAATTTGGTTTGACTCGACATTAAGCATGCATGTAGTGGGAATCAGTTAGTACCCTTTAGAGGGTTTGTTTCCCACATAAATACCAATCTATAACAAGTTTCAATTCGAGAAATTACTGAAAGAAATCCGTTTAATCAGAAAGTCAAAGGTTATGAACACCCAGTTTGACTTTTAGCAATAATCAAAGCAAAAACGGATTAAAGAACGAATTGAATGCTTACAAGAGTCCTATAGATGTTAAATGATCACTAGGAGTCGGCCTTGATCTTCAGAAATGCTCCAGAAAGCTTGCTTGAAGTTCTTGAATGTTGAGAGCTTATGTTCTTCAATTGCAAATGACCAAAAGTGATCAATAATCTGATTTAAACACAAATTTCCGAGGCCACTGTAGATGTAGGCATGCATGAAAGGTTATTGGTGCAATTGGAGGCGAAAACAACTGGATTCCACTTCAAATTCGGACTCAATTCGACCCAAAACCCATTTTCTGTCGCTGGTAGTCCCACGCGGCCCGCTTGGGCTTTCCCAGGCGGGTCGCCTGACCCCTGTTTCAGCCAAACAACTTTCGTGTATTGACAGCTTTGACCCCTGAACTTGTACGCGATGTTTCGGTTATTTTTCTCGACCCGTAAACCCCCAAACTTGGTTTTTAAGAACCTTGGGACTTTTACCAACATGGTAATGCCCTCGGATAACTTTGCGCTCAACCGAAAAGCCCTGAATTCGACGTTGACGCTTTTAGTCCCTTAAGTACGGTTTCGGCCATAACTTTCTCATACGTTGACGAAACTTCATGAAATTTTTACCACATATTCTAGTGAGTATATTTTAGCTATACAAAGCTTCGGGTCTGCCAAAAGTTCACTCAGAGGTATAAATTAAACATGTTGACACTTTTGGCCCCTATAGTTTACAATACTTCACTTTTGGGCAATTTCCGCGTCGTATGATCCATGAACCAACCGTTAAAGGTTATAAACATTATGTGGGGTTATCATAGAGTCTATTTATCCATTGTTGACACTTTGGACCCTTACGTTCCATAGTTTTCACTGTTTGTCACTTTTAGTCCCTCTAAAGTATGTTTTCACATAACGGAACCTTATGACACGTGTCAAGACATTATTGGCCGAAATTTTTCGAGGTGTTACATCCTCACCCCCTTAAAAGAAATCTCGACCCCGAGATTTATTCAAACAAATGGGGATATTTATCTTTCATCGTGGATTCCACTTCCCACGTGTATTCGGGACCTCTACGGGCATCCCATTTGACCTTTACAATAGGCACATGTTTCCTTCGAAGCTTCTTTACCTGTCGATCCTCAATCGACAAAGGTTTTTCAACAAACTTTAGACTTTCGTCTATGCGTATATCTGTATGCGGTATAACCAGTGAGTCGTCAGCGAAACACTTCTTCAAATTACAGATATGGAACACATTATGAATGGCACTAAGCTCTTCAGGCAAGTTTAACTTGTAAGCGACTGCCCCGACACGTTCGATTATCTCGAAAGGTCCTATATATCTCGGGCTTAGCTTGCCTTTCTTTCCAAATCGCATGACACCTTTCCAAGGTGATACTTTAAGCAACACTTTTTCACCCACATCAAAGTGAAAATCTTTGCGCTTAGGATCCGCATAACTTTTCTGCCTATCCCTGGCAGCTTTCAAACGATCACGGATCTGAACGATCTTGTCTGTCGTCTCAAAGACGATATCTGGTCCAGACAACTGGACATCTCCAACTTCTGCCCAACAAATGGGCGATCTACACTTTCTACCGTATAGGGCCTCAAAAGGCGCAGCCTTTATGCTGGAATGGTAGCTATTGTTGTAGGAGAATTCAATCAGTGGTAGGTGCTTATCCCAACTACCACCTAAGTCGATCGCACATGCCCGAAGCATGTCTTCCAGAGTTTGAATAGTACGCTCACTCTGACCATCAGTCTGAGGATGGTAAGCCGTACTAAAATTCAAACGAGTGCCCAACGACTGTTGGAAACTTTTCCAAAAATGTGACGTATATCTAGTATCTCTATCGGAGATAATAGATATAGGTATACCATGTAGCGCTACTATCTTATCGACGTATAATTGAGCTAACATATCTGAGCTATACGTCTCTTTGATGGGTAGAAAATGAGCTGACTTAGTCAGTCTGTCAACTATGACCCATATGGTATCATTTCCCTTTTTCGTCTTTGGCAACTTGGTGATGAAATCCATTGTCACCATTTCCCATTTCCATTTGGGGATCTCAGGTTGTTGAAGCAAACCTGACGGCTTCTGATGCTCGGCCTTGACTTGCGCACAAGTCAAACATTTGGCCACATACTCAGCCACGGACTTTTTCAAACCAATCCACCAGTAGTTTGATTTCAAATCCTGGTACATCTTATCAGCTCCATGATGAACGGAATATTTAGAGCTGTGGGCCTCCTGGAGGATAACATCCCGAAGTCCTCCATATACTGGAACCCATATTCGTCCGTTTAGGCGTAGCATTCCATCTTTGTCGTGGGATAACTGCTCCTCAGTTACTCCCAACTTTTCTGCAGGATAGTTAGCTTCCAGCACAGCTTCCTTCTGTGCAGCTAACACCCTTTCATTCAAACTATTCCTTATTTCAATGCGCTTGGCATTGATTCTGATCGGTTTAACCCTTTCCTTTCTGCTTAAGGCGTCGGCAACCACATTTGCCTTGCCTGGATGGTATCTTATCTCACAGTCATAATCATTGAGAGTTTCCATCCATCGCCTTTGACGCATGTTCAATTCCTTCTGATTGAACAAATGCTGAAGACTCTTGTGATCCGAATAAATTATGCACTTGGTTCCATACAAGTAATGTCTCCATAACTTCAAAGCAAATACAACTGCACCCAATTCCAAATCGTGGGTGGTGTAGTTCTTCTCGTGCACCTTGAGCTGTCGAGAAGCGTAGGCAATGACTTTGCCTTTCTGCATGAGTACACAGCCCATGCCAGTATGTGATGCATCACAATACACCACAAATTCCTCTATTCCATCAGGCAATGTCAACACTGGCGCATTGCTCAACTTCTTCTTCAAGATATCGAAGGATTCTTGCTGCTTAGGGCCCCAATCGAACTTAATCTTCTTACGGGTCAATGAAGTTAGGGGCGCAGCAATCCTTGAGAAGTTCTCGATGAATCTCCTATAATATCCTGCCAATCCGAGGAAACTACGAATCTCGGTAGGCGTCTTCGGCTCCTGCCAATTCATGACTGCTTCAACCTTAGCGGGATCTACTTGGATACCACGCTCACTTACAACATGTCCAAGGAACTGGACTTCTCGAAGCCAAAATTCACACTTCGAGAATTTGGCATAAAGCTTCTCTTGATTCAAAAGTTTGAGAATACAACGAAGGTGTTTCTCATGGTCAGCTTGGCTCTTCGAGTAGATAAGAATGTCATCAATAAAGACGATGACGAACTTATCTAAATAAGGTTTGCAGACGCGATTCATGAGGTCCATGAACGCGGCTGGTGCGTTAGTGAGCCCAAACGGCATCACTAGGAACTCGTAATGTCCATAACGAGTCCTAAACGCGGTCTTGTGTACGTCTTCATCCTTGACCTTCAACTGATGATATCCTGACCTTAGGTCAATCTTGGAGAAATAGCTTGCTCCTTGCAACTGATCGAACAGATCGTCGATCCTGGGTAACGGATACCGATTCTTGATAGTGACCTTGTTAAGCTCACGATAATCGATGCACAGACGCATCGAACCATCCTTCTTTTTAACGAACAAGATTGGCGCTCCCCAAGGAGACGAGCTAGGTCTAATAAAACCTTTGGCTAAAAGCTCATCCAACTGCGTCCTCAACTCCTTCATCTCCGTTGGTGCCAATCTGTATGGTGCTCTTGCTACAGGTGCTGCACCTGGAATGATATCTATCCGAAACTCTACTTGTCTATCCGGTGGCAATCCGGGTAGTTCTTCAGGAAACACTTCAGGATATTCCGAGATAACAGGAATATCTTCAATCTTCGGCTTCGGCTCATCTATGGTAACTTGTGCCATATAAATGACACATCCCTTCCGCATGCATCTGGACGCTTTGAGCATGGACACTTGCTCCGGCAATCCATGCTGGGTATCTCCTTGAATAGTAAGTGACTCACCAGACGGAGTCTTAACTATTACTTGCTTTCTATTGCACAGAATCTGGGCTTGGTTACTTGACAACCAATCCATGCCTATCACTATGTCGAATCCAGCTAACTTAAAGGGAAGCAAGGATAACGGGAAGGAATGATTCCTAATGGATATAACACATCCATCTAAAACAGTGGAGGCGGTTTCTATGGTTCCATCTGCTAATTCCACCTCATATCTCACGCTTAAGGTTTTAACAGGAAGGTTCAACAATTTACAAAACTTATTATCTACAAACGACTTATCAGCTCCAGAATCAAACAAGACTCTAGCAAAAACATCGTTTACAAGAAACGTACCGGTAATGACGTTATCGTCAAGGACTGCTTCCTTTGCGTCCATTTTGAAGACTCTCGCATTAGTCTTCTTCCCTTCCTCGGCCTTCTTCGCAAACTTTGGACAGTTGGGCCGAATGTGACCTTTTTCGTTGCAACCAAAACACGTTGCATCCTTCATCTTCTTGCAATCCACAGCCTTATGATCGGTGGACTTGCAGATTCCACATCGCTTCTCCGAAGACTGGGATTTTGTTTCAAACCGACACCTCCCAAAGTGGTGTCTCCTACAAAACTTGCATCTGGGTTTTTCACCCGACTGATGATCATTTTTCCTAGACCCCGACCCTTTCCTGTGGTCGTTGTTCCCTCTATGTCGCTTTTCGGACCTTCGTGAGGTGTCATCCTCACGTTTCCGTTTGTTCTCCTCAGAGCTCTTCATGGCTCTCAATCTAACCACGTCTTGAGTGAGGGAGAGGGATAGATCCGCTACGGATCGAAATGTTGTAGGTCTTGAAGCTTTGACGCTGGCTTTAATCTCCGGTGCCAGACCCCCAATGAATCGAGCAATCCTACGCGGCTCCGGGGTCACCAAGTAAGGCACTAAACGAGACAGCGTGTTGAACGTAGTAAGATACGCTTGACAATCGAGGTTCTTCATGACTAAGGATACAAAATCCGATTCTATTCGCTCGACTTCGTGCTGCGGACAGAAGTTCTCTTTAATCAGGGCCACAAACTGTTCCCATGACAAACCGTACAGTGTGGCCTTACCGGCAGCTTGTAGGAGTGACTTCCACCAGGCTAACGCATCTCCTTTGAATGACTGGGACACGTACTTCACGACGTCCCTATCAGCACACCCGCTGATATCAACTACAGTGTCCATCTCGTCAATCCACGTCATGCAGTCGACGGCTCCTTTTTCCCCAGTGAAATCTCTGGGCTTGCAAGATACAAAATACTTGTACGTACAGGACCTGCTGTACGTGTCACGTTTCAGCTCAATCTCCTGCTTTGGGACGCTGCTGTGGTTGGAGGAATGATTATCATCCTCAACTTTCTTCGGCTCACTCTTTTTAGACGGCGGCTTACTATGAGCCCCAGAATGAGTCTTAGCCTTGACATGCGTCACTGAGCGGGTTCTACTCTGAGTACCACTAGAGTCTCTGAACTGCCTATCCATAGCCTTGGCGACAGCATTATCAATCAGTGCTTGCAGTTCTGCACCGGTAACGTGAATCTTTGCATTATCTGAGCGTTCCCCAGAATGACTGTTGGTTTCTTCCGATTTGGCCATCGTAGCTTTAAGCTACAATAAAGGACAAGGTCTTATTTAGAACCTAACAGTATTATCGTCCTAGACGATTTATTAACCATGGTATCAAAAACCTTAGCAGTTAATTTAATAAATTTCATTCAGGCTCTTGTTAGCAATCAAGGAATGAAAATATATATATTGGCACCATAGGCCTAGTCACAAGGACAATCACTAAATTATAAATTTAGATTTTTATAGGATTATAAATTGTATAATTAAACAAATAATCCTTTACTAGACAGAGAGTCATATACCACAACTGTCTTTATATAACATAGTTATAACCCGTAGGTATCAAGCCATTAATAGACTTGTGTACAGATATAATCTGTAGATAATTCTTTACTAGGCAGGGAGTCATAGACCACAACTGCCACTGTATGACATAGTCATAACCCGTAGGTATCAAGTCATTAATAGACTAGTATACAGATATAATCTGTAGATAATTTATTTAAAAAGGGTGACATGTGTGATTTTACGAATCACGCTTAGTCAAGAATGTTAACATGTTCTCAGATGTTAACAGGGAGTTGAATCTTTTCAACCAGGTTTTACCATCAGGGCCAGGCCTGTTAATAAGGCATTCAGGCTAGGTTATACCTTACTAAGATTCTTATAAAATGGCAAATCAAATAAAAATTGATATTTTCCATTATTTTAATATTATTCATGCATATAAATAAAATGATAAATTCAAATTAACCATTTAATTTCCACTAAAATACCAGTACATAATTGCCCTAAACGGGACTTTGAAATAACATAACTAGCATGAATAACATGCCCGCGCAGGGGCTAAACAAGTACATCAGTAACAAAATAAAACAAAACAAACCCACGCAGGGGTTAACAGAATAACATACCCACACAGGGGTAGAGAATGATAGATATACCCACGCAGGGGTAGAGTACTGGAATAAATGTCCACGCAGGGACATGAGTACATGAAATGATAATCGAAGGATTCAACGATCCTTCTTGCCCTTACCCTTGAGCAAATCGAATACCTTCTTAAACATGCCACTGGTGCGTCGGCGATCCTCTCGCATATTGTGCTGAAACTCGCGTCGCATGCTATCAATCCCCTGCAGGATCTCCTGAACCTGCGGCGGCGACATCATAGGCGCCGGTGGTGGTGGCTGGTAGTGCTGCGGCTGCGGCGGCTGGTAAGGCTGCGGCTGCGGTGGCTGCTGGTAACCCGGAGGGTAACCAAAAGTAGATGGGCCAGCAGCCCAAGGGTCTCCAAGTGGACCACTATGTGGGAGTGAGCTGTAGTTCACAGCTTGCCAATAAGGGTCTCCCGTGTAATCATAACCCTGAGGGAATACCTGCTCGAACGGGTTGAACTGAGCGGCACTAGCATAAGCCGGAATCGGCTCTCCAAAATTCTGCGGCGGCAGAGGCGGGATCGGAACAGAAGTAACCTCCGATACGGGATGCTGAGACTCCCCTGTCTCAGACTCCCCGGGTAGAGACGTGTAGCGGCTGCTACTAACACGTGGAGGGGTGCCTATGCGAATCCCTCCGCGCGTAGACATGCGCGCATTCCTCCTAGGCCTCTGAGGCGGAGGAGGTAAAACTGGCGGCGGCGGTGGTGACGGAGTGATCACGTCACGCCACAGGGCCTCAGATAGGTCCTGCGGTAGAGGCGGCTGCTGCTGGAGCTGCTGCTGCTGCGAGTGGTGCTGTGAGTGCACCGGCGAACCATGGAGCGATTGGAGCATCGGAGTACCATGGAGTGATTGAAGCATCGGAGAGTTGTGGCTAGGGGTGAAGTACCAATCATGCTGCTTAAACCTCTCCTGGAAGCTGTCCACACCATTAAATGGTGATCCTGTGTATGGCGACCCATCCGATATCTCAATCGGATGGTTTGGTGTACCTGATGGTGGGAGCGAAGGGTCCGTCTCCTCGTCTACGTCCATCTCGTGACCACCAGAAAAGTGGTCCTCCTGTCCAAGTGGGTTATGGCCCACTGGCTCCTCCACATAAGCGTTAGGGTTATACAAACCCTGGTAGGCTGGCGCTGGATACTGCTGCGGTGACTGGCGCAATGGTATGTAGGATCCATGCGAACCATGGGGCCCGTTCTCCGAATGGGGCCCAAACGAATGGGGTAATGACGGAGAAGTGCTCGCGGAAACCGAATGCCTAGCAGGCTCGGCAAAAGACCTCCAAAGGTCGTTAGCGGCTGTGTGGTGTGTAGCGGATGGAGCCCGCCTATGCGAGGGACCAGCCTCATGATCGTGCGATGTAGGAAATCCTCCACGACCTCTCATCCTTGGCGGCATCCTGATCCTGTCAAAAGTCAAACAAGTTGCACAACAAAATATATAAGACAATGCATTAATAAATAAAAATAAATTAAACGAAAAGTTGAACATTTCCTAAGTTCTTTGTCTAGACTCGAAAATCGAGGAATGTGCAATTGTGTAACTGAGATTAAACACATTAGGATAGTGTCTAATTCACTCAGCGTTGGCTCTGATACCAACCTGTCACACCCCCAATTTCCACGTGTCACCGGTGGGCCCGGTGTGGGGTACAGTGACGTAGTTGGCATCGTCATAGACAATCAACACAATATAATAATGCACAGCGGAAGCAGAATAGAAACATTTCAACTTTTAAATAAAGTGTAATAATAAATATCACAGTAGTTGAGATGGATCCACAGGCGGATCAAATAAAAATAGAAATAAATAGTTCAACAGATAAATGTCGTCCGAGTTTGCGAGACTATTGTGGACGCTCTCTAGGAAACAGCCAGCCTATTTCCGTATAGTACCTGCACTTAATCTTTTGGGAAAAATACGTCAGTTTACACTGGTAAATACAAATCGACTGACTCATTTTGAAAATGATTGAAAATTTATTTAAATGCACAAGGCATAAATATTTTTATTAACTTGGGATAATTATATAATATAAACTTGTGAACGATTTACATGCACTTATATCTCTGGTGGCCCGGGATCTACTGTCCGGGCTAGAGATTTAATTGACACACCACATTAAAGAGTTATACACGACGAGTGTACGCCTACACCCCGTGCTCTGGTCGTGGCCATCTCGTAAGATAATGCCAAGGATATCCGGGACACGGTCAACAACCCCCCAAAGCCTTTTAAGTAAGACAAAACTGTTTAAACGAAGTCGCACAAGCTATTCAAGACTGAACACCTATAAGGAGCAGGACTTGTGCGCCCGATCAAGCGGTATTGTAAATACCGTACCCCAAGCCCGTATAGGGAAAATAAGTCAAAATGTATTTACCTGAGCAAGTATAAGTCACAAACGATAAGTGGTGGTAGCTTTTACCGGGCTTCCTAATCTGGAACAAAGGTTTATAATTAACCTATTAGATTCCTAACGGCCTTTTATTTAAGCTTAAGCTTTGACCGGTTAGTTTTAGGAATGATACGGTTTACGCACGATTAAGCGAAAGACCGGATAGAATGTGATTTAGACCCGACAAGTTCGAATACTTGTATAATATGGGTATACTAAATACATTCTGGATTTTGAAGCAAAAACGATATCGTTTGACCCGTTTCGGTCAATTTACGCAAACTAGTTACGTAAACCGAACCGAACGCGAAAAGGGCGATACGGGTAGCCAAAAGATTCAAATGCAAGTTCCCTGAATTAATATGCTTAGAATATGATATTATATCAGTAAGTTATGTTCTATATTGCCCGGGATAATTTTAAACTCAATTTATGCCTTAGAAGGGCATTTTGGTCATTTAAAAGATAATAAAGGGATAAAATTAGAAATCTGAGTTTCGGGTCTGGTTCATACAGTAAATATACTTAATATAACATATTATATCAGTAGGGTATGACCCATATGTCAAATATATCATTTAAAACCAAACTATGCACCATAGGGGTAATTTAGTAATTTCACAAGGGCTAAAAATGCCAAAACTGGAAACCTGAGTTTAAAATATCATACTTACTGTTATTATATGAAAATATGTGATTTACATCAGTAGGTATAAGTTTTATAGGTTTAAAACAAGTACAACGCTTACTATGCGCTTAAAACGCTAAAAATACGATTTAAGGGCGTTTTCGGGTTTTCAAATAAATCTGAGATTTTTATATTTCCAGAAGTCTTATAATAATTTATTCATCATACAAAATACGTAGAAAAAGGTTTCGGGTCAAACGGATGTGTAAAACTCCTTTTATGGCTAAAACGGTCAAAACCGACATAAGCCGAAATGACTAGGTGATCGAGGATCCGTTCAGTCAAAAATTAATTAAAAATCATCAAAATTCCCAGAATATTATATATAATCAGTTGGTAAAAAGTTTTGTACCAAAATGTGGCCAGAAACGGGTTCTACGCGAAAAGGACCGTTTATGTAAATTTATAATATAGTTTTACGCTAATGGCCATAACTCACAATCTGGACCACTAACTGATCCGAAACTTTCGGTGCAAGTTTATATAATAAAAATAAAGATTTCTATCCTTTCACTTTTCCAAAAATCCCGTTCTAAATCAAAAAGGGCAAAATAGTCAACTTTATGCATAAACCGGAAACAAGCATTCGAATAGGCTAAGCATAGACTCAATCAACGAAAATTCCAGAAAGTTTAACTAAAATAAAAGTAGTCAAAAATACTTTCCAATACAGATCTTGAACATGCATGTACGAATCCGAATCGATAGTCTACGAAATAATCGTTTTACGAGACTTTCGGTTCCGATTCGTGTCTACACTATAGATTGTCGAGTTGATGATGATTAAAACACATTCTTATATGTGTTACAAGTTATTTTTAATGATAAATCAGGTTGCATGTCATCTATGTCATTAATCATGTTATTTTTCACAAAGATTGCTTCTGTTGACTTTTTAGAATTTGGTTTGACTCGACATTAAGCATGCATGTAGTGGGAATCAGTTAGTACCCTTTAGAGGGTTTGTTTCCCACATAAATACCAATCTATAACAAGTTTCAATTCGAGAAATTACTGAAAGAAATCCGTTTAATCAGAAAGTCAAAGGTTATGAACACCCAGTTTGACTTTTAGCAATAATCAAAGCAAAAACGGATTAAAGAACGAATTGAATGCTTACAAGAGTCCTATAGATGTTAAATGATCACTAGGAGTCGGCCTTGATCTTCAGAAATGCTCCAGAAAGCTTGCTTGAAGTTCTTGAATGTTGAGAGCTTATGTTCTTCAATTGCAAATGACCAAAAGTGATCAATAATCTGATTTAAACACAAATTTCCGAGGCCACTGTAGATGTAGGCATGCATGAAAGGTTATTGGTGCAATTGGAGGCGAAAACAACTGGATTCCACTTCAAATTCGGACTCAATTCGACCCAAAACCCATTTTCTGTCGCTGGTAGTCCCACGCGGCCCGCTTGGGCTTTCCCAGGCGGGTCGCCTGACCCCTGTTTCAGCCAAACAACTTTCGTGTATTGACAGCTTTGACCCCTGAACTTGTACGCGATGTTTCGGTTATTTTTCTCGACCCGTAAACCCCCAAACTTGGTTTTTAAGAACCTTGGGACTTTTACCAACATGGTAATGCCCTCGGATAACTTTGCGCTCAACCGAAAAGCCCTGAATTCGACGTTGACGCTTTTAGTCCCTTAAGTACGGTTTCGGCCATAACTTTCTCATACGTTGACGAAACTTCATGAAATTTTTACCACATATTCTAGTGAGTATATTTTAGCTATACAAAGCTTCGGGTCTGCCAAAAGTTCACTCAGAGGTATAAATTAAACATGTTGACACTTTTGGCCCCTATAGTTTACAATACTTCACTTTTGGGCAATTTCCGCGTCGTATGATCCATGAACCAACCGTTAAAGGTTATAAACATTATGTGGGGTTATCATAGAGTCTATTTATCCATTGTTGACACTTTGGACCCTTACGTTCCATAGTTTTCACTGTTTGTCACTTTTAGTCCCTCTAAAGTATGTTTTCACATAACGGAACCTTATGACACGTGTCAAGACATTATTGGCCGAAATTTTTCGAGGTGTTACACAAAATGTCACCAAGATGATCTCAACCATTAAACACACCCATTGGATGGCCCAAATCGCTTCCTAAACTTTCTAGGAAAAACACACTTTCCGTAGGATCCCTACTCTATATATATATATATATATACATATATATAAAACCCCATACATGTATATCCCTACTACACACTCAAGTTATATAAAGCTTCGTAACCCTCCTTTCTTACACAGTTGCCACTTGTCACATAATCCCCCCACTATGGGGCTCTACCAGTACACATGACCTTATCTTGATTATATTTAATTAAAAATAACAATGATCGTTGTTAATTATTATGAACTTGTATCTAGAAATAACACTTTTGAAGTTTTTTGCTCTACAGCAATGTAAAGATTCTTTTTATAATAATATGTATAAAGTAAGCATATAAAGTTATATGCTTGAGAAAACAAACTCATATGCTTTATAGATTGTAAATAAGTGAAAAAAAGCTTTTGTAAGTGTGTTTGTATAAAAAGTTATTTGTATTGAGTTATCAGTTTAATCATCTAGATTGATAAAGAGTCAAAATGCCAAAAGGGTAACTCTTATAATATTTATACATATTTATACATATTAATAAGGAAACTGAATGAACAGTTAATGAGGGCATTTTAGTAAATGAGGGCATTTTGAAGAAGGTGGAAGGTGAGTGTCAAAGCAGAGGACACGCGTCATTTGAGGGCAATATGCAACAGAGATCTAGGGAAAGAGGAAAAATCCAAACATCTCAGAGATAGATAGAGAGGTAGGAATTTATCGAGCGAACCGCACTCCTTCGTATACGCCAGGAGTCCATTGATGAGAAGGGGCTGGGGAAAGCTTGAACCCAATTCCTACAGTGATGAATATGAGCGCAATTGAAATTCCTGGGGAGTTATACATTTGTGTATTGATAAAGTACGGTTCTAAGGGAAGGAATTAACCCACCTATTCCGACCGGGGAGAATAGGCCATTCGCCAGGGGGATTCTGAAGTTGCAGAGGCTTGGTTCGACCAAGCCGCCATCTACCTCAGAGATTCCTCCTGAAACATTTTTCAAATACAAAAGTTCAGTCTCTTCACACGAATTAGTAAATTAGACAGGATTCCTTTGCACAGAATAAAAAGTCGTGGCTCAATCTTCAGCCGGGTTATTCTATTCCACCTCTTAGAAAGAAAAGAACTTAAATCAAAATACTTAATAGCATGGCGATAAATTTATACAAAATTTCTACCCCGAGCACACGCAATGGAACCGTAGACAGACAAGTGAAATCCAATCCACGAAATAATTTGATCTATGGACAGCATCATTGTGGTAAAGGTCGTAATGCTAGAGGAATCATTATCGCAGGGCATAGAGGGGGAGGTCATAAGCGTCTATACCGTAAAATAGATTTTCGACTGAATGAAAAAGCGGAACAGATCTACTAATTCTTTGATTCCAGTTAGTAAGAGGGATCTTGAACTAAGAAATAAACCCTATAAACTAAAAAGGGTATCCTGAGCAATTGCAATAATCGGATTCATTGATATCTCGGTTCGATAAAAAAATAAGAGGATCGAACCATCTCTTCTGACTCTTTTTCAAATTCGATAAATGTTGGTTGATCGTATATTTCATTAGAGTTCTATGATTCAGAGTATCCTTTCTTATTTGATCCCTTTGAATTCCATATTCGAAGTTACGATCGGATCTATTCATTAAAAAGAATCAATTCAATACATTTCTTATGTACCTATGGGTGCTATATATATATATATATATATATATATATATATAACCTCATACATATATATCCCTACTACACACTCAAGTTATATAAAGCTTCATAACCCTCCTTTCTTACACAATTGCCACTTGTCACATAATCCCCCCACTATGGGGCTCTACCAGTACACATGACCTTATCTTGATTATATTTAATTAAAAATAACAATGATCGTTGTTAATTATTATGAACTTGTATCTAGAAATAACACTTTTGAAGTTTTTTGCTCTACAGCTATGTAAAGATTCTTTTTATAATAATATGTATAAAGTAAGCATATAAAGTTATATGCTTGAGAAAACAAACTCATATGCTTTATAGATTGTAAATAAGTGAAAAAAAGCTTTTGTAAGTGTGTTTGTATAAAAAGTTATTTGTATTGAGTTATCAGTTTAATCATCTTGATTGATAAAGAGTCAAAATGCCAAGTCAAAATGCCAAAAAGGGTAACTCTTATAATATTTATATATATTAATAAGGAAACTGAATGAACACTAATGAGGGCATTTTCGTAAATGAGGGCATTTTAGTAAATGAGGGCATTTTGAAAAGGTGGAAGGTGAGTGTCAAAGCAGAGGACACGCGTCATTTGAGGGCAGTGGTGGGTTGTTCAAATATGCAACAGAGATATAGGGAAAGAGAGAGAGAGAGAGAGAGAGAGATGAGAGAGAGTGACGGTTGACGGCCATTTTCTCCGGCCGACCGTCTTAGTAGTCCGACGAGTAGCTTTAGACTCGAGTATCACACTCGATCATCCACAGACAAACCCTTCTCGATGAATTTTCACGGTGGTGGCGGCTCTAGGGTTCCGGCTATTAAACCCGACGGCGACCACAACCGACGGTCCACAGATGCGCCGTACATTCATGATGGTTGTGGTTTCAACGTCGATGGCTTTTTGGAACTGACCCCCTGCTTCAACTTTCACCCTACATCGATTTCCCAAGAAAACCTTTCGATCCTCGGCAGCCTTAAATCCATTCTGTGCTCCACACCTCACAAAGTCTATTCTGTGACACACCACCATCCAGACACAGGAGGCATGCGGTTTGAAGATCTGGTTTACACAGATCATTTCGGAAAAAGAAGTCGCTAGGGTTTGACGAAGCAGGGTCCCATCGTGAACCCTCAGCGGCAACAATGGTGCTCAGGTATTTGTTTTCTTTCTTGTCAGATTTACTTCTTCATCGATTGTTATTTTTATCACAAAATAAAAGGTTTTTTAGGTTCTATGAAGCATATGTTCAAACGCGGGATACAGAGGGGTTTACTCAGGTATCCTATGTCTCTAAAGGATGGGGAGGTTTCGGGTCTAATGCGTGGATTCAGTGCCCTTCAGATTATCATGTTCTTTTCGATGCAAGATCCTTTTGTTTTATGTTCATTTCTTTATTTGTTTTGAGACATATCGGAAAAGCCGGTGGGGTAGGGGATTTATGCCTTATATTTTTCTTGGGATGTGTGTGCTTTGGTGATATATTATGGTTGACAAGGTGGGAAGGACTAGCACCCAGTGTGGGGTTTCGGTAGGGTGGGAAGCGCAAACGTAACGGGCTTTTCGTACCCAAGGCACAAGATGATTGAATGATTTTCTTAGGAAAATGGTTGAAGAAAAAAATGTAATGCAAATAAAGCTTAATCTAAAACCGTAAAAAGTCAAATGAAAGATATGGAAACCAAAAAAAAAACAAAACAACATATATACATCAATGCACAGTTGAAAGCCGCCAACAATGCGGCAGAGAGCGGAAACCGGGTCGAGGCGGAGGAGGCGCCAGAAGAAGAGTCGTCATTATCGGAGAAATGATTGTCATTAGAAGGACCGTGGCTTTAAATCTTTAATGATCATATATTATTAAAACATATGTTCTTATCTTGTGTTTGTGATTTTTGTTACTTGCAAGATACTTTTTGTTTTTATGCTTTGAAAACAAGTTTGTAATATTGCTTTTGCATAATTAGGACAGCCTTTACAGCGGTTGTGCGATAAACAAATTAGAGTTCCAGTGATGGTGGGCTTAGAGTATGGATGGTGGTTGGTTTTGACGGCGTAGGGGTTTTACGGCGACTCCTAATTCCTGTCCCGACATTCAGGTGAGTTTGATTTAGGTGTTACGTTTTCGGTCAGATTTGGTTTTAAATTTTGCTGTTTTAGAGCTTGAAAGTTGTGATTTCAGGTATTGCATGGTGGATTAGAGACTATGGTGGCGTTTGGTAACGGTAGTTCTTCGTCGCCGTTTAAAGCTTCGTCATGGAAAGATCTTGCAGTCAAGAGTTGAGTAGCTTTAGTAATAATTCTTCCCCAGGTGAGTGGATTCTTTTTTGAGCAAGATCGAACCCCAATAGTACATTTTACTGAACTTATCTACATCATATGGACTCTTCATGGCATCATTCAATAACTTTGCATTGAAGGTTGTTTCGTTTCGGTTTCGGGTTTTTTTTCGGTTTGTTCGTTTTATTCGGTTTCGTTTCGGTTGAGTTTTGATTTTTAGTTTCGTTTTAATCGGGTTTTTTTTTTATTTCGTTTCGGATCGGTTTTGATCATTTTTGTTTTTTGTTTCTTGTTTCGTTTCAGTTCGTTTTTTTTTTTTGTCTCGTTTTGGTCGGTTTTGATTTTTTTATTTCGTTTTGATCCATTTTTTTGGTTTCGTTTCGGATTGCTTTCAATTTTGTCAGTATTTTTGTTTCATTTCGGATCGGTTTCGATCTTTTCAGTTTTTTTTGTGTTTCGGTTTGGTTTCGATTTTTTTGTTTCTGTTTGGTCGTTTATTCGGTTTCGTTTCGGTTGGTTTTGATTTTTTGTTTTGTTTTGATGTTCTTTTCGGTTTCGTTTCGGATCGGTTTCAATCCTTTCAGTTTTTGTTTCGTTTCGGTTTTTTTTTAAGTACAATCTCTCTTTTTTTAAAGAAAGCAATTTTTAACCAACCCAACCCGAAACCCGTTCTGACCCGAACCCGTTCTGACCCGAACCCGTTCCGACCCGAACCAAAACAACCCTTTTTGTAATTGACCCGTTTGGACCCGAACCCGTTTTAACCCATGACCCGACCCGAACCGACCCGTTTGCCAGGTTTCAGTCATTCATCATATCCTCTTTTGATTTTAATACATGTACATGTTAAGTGTTTAAATCTTATCAGCGCAGAGTTAGTGTATTAGGAGGGGTAGCATGGGCTACCTCTCAACCCCGTCTCCGTATCGTTTTTGTAGTGTAATTTTTTTTTCCGGTTTTATACAAAGGATAACCTTGATCCCCCAAAATAATACATTGGGATGCCCTTGAATCAGTGCCGGCTTTGATGGTGTGCGGGGAGGACCTCCGCACAAGGCCCGTGATTTCGAGAGGCACACGATAAAAGAAAAAATCTAATATGTATATGTTATTTTTTAAAATAGTAAACAAATACGAATTCCAATATAGGCCCATTTACAAATATTTTTTTATGGTTTAGAATTTTGCCCACTTGGCATTAGGTTTATTGAGCCCAATGCTAATTTGATTATTAATTTTTAAATAATAATAAAACATTACGAAAGTTGGGGCACAACTTTGTAGGAGCCCGGGGGGGGGGGGGGGGGGGGGGCAGATCCCCCGAACTTTTCGCTCATTAGTATCCGGTATGTAGTTTTCGTATAGAATTTTTTAGGTATGTACGTTTTCGACCCCCCGGTTTTATAATTTTATTAGGTATATACGTTTTCGACCCCCAGTCGGAAATCTCAAGCTTCACCACTATACGAAGGGCATATTTTCTCAGGCTCTAACATGGTACGTGAATTCTCGGAGACGCCTCTATCCTGAATTTTTAGACTAGATCCGCCACTGAATCTTATAATCGGTATGTGCATTTCTCGTTTCTGTCCCAAAAGACATGCAAGCCTCTTTCTTTGATCGTTGATATGCATCCAACATAACACACTATGTCAGTCATTAACAGTTCAATCATAAATAGTTTCGAAATGGAAAAAAGGTTCACTTGCTAATTTTGTGATGGAAATTCAGCTGTAACAATATTTTGGTCATAAATAATTGTTGCAAAAGTCATTTGCCAATAGCGTAACCGATCATGGATGTTCGCTTTTTGTAGTCAAAGGTGAATAGCCAAATTATCATCGCATTTTGCATAAATAATGAAACACATCTATATATAGTACAACTTTACCTTGCATGATATATAACAATTTAATCTTATCTCATCATACGTGTTGAAGCATATATGGTTTTCAAAAGCTAAAATGCTAAATAGTCGGCGTCCTCAGTTTTGTTTTTCTTTTTGTTTCTTATCTATTTAGTAAACACAAATGACATTAATTGCCTAATTGTCAAGTTACATTAAATGGTTGGTGTTGATTCAAATGACATTAATTCATTTTCATATATTTAATTTTATATATATATTCTTTTTTAAAAAGTTATATTTAAGGGCCCGTATTTTCTGTTTGCACAGGGCCTAAAGATTTTCGAACTTTCAGAGACGAACCCTGCTAAATAATGTACTTACTTTACAAGTCATTAAGAAATCACCTAAAACCATTTTTAGTTTGCCAGAGTATTTATTTTGTCATTGTTTTTAGGGCGTTAATTACTTGAAGTTTTAGTCACAATCACTCATCTGTAAATATGACCATATGTAGTAAAAGGAATCTTAACAAGTGACTGGTTTCAAAAAGAAATTTATGAGAATGGAAAACTGTTACTGGTTTCAAAAAGAAATAGTTTGGCAAATATATAAAAATCATCAAATTTTCTTATAAATATTTTTAAGATTATATTTGTCATGTAAGTTTTTTTACAACACCCCGGTTTAGCTAAAAACGCAGTTTAAATATCTTAAACAAAAATTATTGATAATAAATTAAAGCGGTTGTTTTAAGATACATCTTTCGCAATTAACTTTTAATAGATAAAAACTCGTCTCCAACATAACTGATACTAGTGGGAAACCCGCGCGTTGCCGCGGAAATTGATAATATGGGGCGAGAACATAATACAAACCTTTTAAAAATAAAAATAAACTTATAGAAGTTGCATATTTATATAAAAGCACCGGCGTTTCCCCAATTTCAGTAGCTATCAGTCTCCAAATTCCCTCACATACTCTTGCCTATTACATGAAACCACCCCACCCCCTACTTACCTCTCCACGTCCTCAAGTTAATCTTAATACCTCTATATTCCTGGTTGTTTTGCCAATAAATAATTATTTCACAGGCTATGAGAATTCTATTGATACAAAAGTTCACACATCAATCGATGGAACCTTCCATGCCGGACAAGGTTCACACTAACAATGAAACCAAAAAAGACAAACCTGAGAACAAATAGGAAACCCATAAGTGTCTCCTGATCTCAAAATTGATAAATAGGTCATCACCACAAATATCATCATCATGACCTATTGGTGTAGTGATATGTTGTCCCCTTACAAATGTGACTTGCAAGTACAAGGTAAAGGTGGAATTAAGGTGTTAAAAGAGCTAGGGACTCAACTCCAATATAGTTAGGTCATGCTCACACTTCCCCAACACAAGTCAAACCTTCTTATGCACAGTTGTCAAGTCAAAGCCTCTGGTTTAAACGAATCAAACCTCACATTCTATCTTAATGACACGTACCCATGTTTTCAACTTAGTGATTCTGTCTGTTATTCAAAAGTTGTGAAACTTGGTTCAGCTATTATTAGTATTTCTGAATAGTGAAAACAAACACGTGAAGTACTCAGCTCACACCTCAGGTTTTTGATAATCAAAATTGCATCTCTAGATTTACAAAGGGTACCTCACTCGTTCAGAAGATGTAAAAAAGCATAGATACTAAAAGATGGCGCACACGGTATAACATCTTCTCATCTCAGCAAATACCTTGTCCATCAAATAGTACTTGATGATGACAAAATACAGAGAAATACAATGACTATGTAACAAGGGAAAAAAAATAAGATACTACTAATGCAGCTCGAGACATGGAAAACAAAATTGTCTCAAGCTGATTTGGATTTGTAAGATGAGGTAACTCTAGTTTATATAAGAGATCTCAAAGCTGAAAGAGAGTTACACATGTCTCTTGATGAATATCGTCAAGCAGTTTCTAAGAGTGATGCACTTTAAGGTCAAGGAGGAAGTTGATACTTCAGCTGTCAAAAAAGTTGCGGCTCAAGAGTTAAAGGTAACAAAAACAAGGCAAATTGCACAATGCCACCCTGGACAAAAAAGACAGTTCATGATTGTTGAGCTTATAAAAAAACGAAACAAAGAGGATATGGTGGTGACCTATCATCTATCGCCTCTATACAGGGCATGGAAGTTGGAACAACTCAGTGAGATGTTATTCATGTGATGGATTGCAAACGAGTTACATTGAAAAGAACCCCGCTATATGGAAATCTCCCCTGTCCAAATCTAGAACCATAGTAACTAACCAATTAACATCAGATGACCAAAACTTTTAAACCATCTCATTAAAATAATCTAATATATCAAGTTGTATAATAATAATAATATACATTAATTTAACCAAGTTAAACAAGCCCAAAACAATAAGTCCAAAATTGTCCGAAAAAGGACTCTGTGATGGCCGCAGCTGGGTTGGATGGTGTTTGATAAGTAGGAGGATGTATAAGAGTCGATGATTGTTGAAACAAATTACATATATAATTACATGTTTACCTTCATAATTAGGCTCATCTGTTCCATGACCAAAAAGCCCAGTTCAAAGAATCTGGTGCTTCCAGTTTCAAATAATCTGCATCGGAAAATTTATGATCTTTTATATTCAGGCCTCGAGAAGAAAATGCTGCTACCATTAGTACTTGGTTATGAAGTATATGCTCCAAACCGTCCCAATGCTTCAGTTTCCTTAAAGCTCTCTGCCACCATTAGGAAAAAATAATGCAGCAGAATAAAAGTGACTTACCCTTCCTTCTGGCCAAACCCTGAACCAGTAACAGTTGAAATGCCAGTGGCTTCTAGAAGCCAAACTTTATAAAAAAAAAAAAAAAAAAGCATGCGGTTTTACGTGATTGCCTTCTGCCCTAAAATCTAGTTCTCCTTGTATCTTCATGTGAATTTTGAACTAAAGTAGGAATATTATCCAGATCCGTATTGTTCTTATTTCTATTTGTTTAAAGACAAAAGTCCTAGAATAAACAATTTCCACCCCCAAAATCTCCCCTTCACCAGTGAATAACAACTTCGATGTTAAACTGATTTTGTTAAATCAATAACAAAATAATATGTTCTATTTATATGTATAACCTGTCAAAAACATCCTTGATCTGCTTCTTAATGACATCACCTTTCCTCGGAGTCTTGATATGTTCGACAAAACCCAAAACAAATAAAACCCTGCCTCAAGTGGAATCCAACACAAAAACTTCATATGTTCAATGATATTCAAACTATTATAGGTGGTTCAGAGAGTAAAACACACAAATAAAATAGATAATTACGGTGGTTCAATCACATACTTATTTCCTGATCTGGGTATATTCAACCATACAGATTCACCCAACAACACTGCCAACAATACTGATTAGGTAACCAAATTCCCTGAAAACGAAGCAACCTGCATATGCAATTCAAAACCAATCGATTAACCGTATAATACAAATTACCACTTGAGTGAAAAATTGATTTAATCCTTGCCTGAATCGTGGAGAAGAAGGGTTTATTTATCTTTTTGGTGCCCTAATTAAAATTAAATGACCAGATTAGATGCAACTCAAAACCCATTCAGTGTAATGCAATTTCACTTCAGATTGAAACCAATATAGACCCTAAAGGATTAATACTCCAGAAGTTTAAACATGATCTCTAAATCAGTAAATCACACAATTAATATCATAATATGAAGATACATCAAGATATGAGGATAAATTTCTCTTACTTTAGTGCAGGCGACAAATGGCTCCGGCTAGGGTTTCTGATTCCGACTGTTCACCAAAGTAGAAACACTCAAGCCTTTCTTGCATTGATACAAATCTTGAATGTGTGACCTAAAGAATACACAAAATGTAAGAGTCATTAGAAAAACGAAGAAAGTTACAGAGAGAGAGAGAGAGAGTGATGAGGTCGATATGGGAGGAGAAAGGGAATCAAAAGGCCTTCGTTAGAAATGATGGTGGCAATTAAGTTCAGTAAATATAAGCGTTTCTTTTGGTGGCAATTAAAGTCAAGGAGGATGAATTGACAATTGTGCCCTTCCAGCGTCTTAAAATACCAAACCCTTTCCTATTTTTTCTGCTTACACAGTGTTGTATATGCTACTTCCAGTGTTATACATGATGTAAAATTACATTTTTGTACGTCACTTCTCCTTTTTATAGTATTATAGATAGATATAGATAAACTTTTTATCCAATTGCAAAGGTAAGCAATCATCTAAGCCAAAGTAAAGAAACTATTAAAATAAATAAATGAGTAAATTACAATTTTGATCCCTGTAGTTATTTCACTTTTATCGTACTAGCCTAAAATAGAATTTTTTAATATTTGTGTCCCCAACGTCTCTCTAACTAACTATTTTGGCCCCTGAGTCTAACTCAACCCTTACTCTGGTTAATTAATTGTCACATGCATCTCACATTAGTGATGACAATGGGTCGGGTTCGGGTCGGGTATTGGTAATCCCATACCCGTACCCGGTTATAAAATCGCGTCCCATACCCGACCCAATACCCGTCGGGTATTTGTCGGGTAATTACCCGTCGGGTATCGGGTTTACCCATTAGTTTGTTAAAAGATATACGTGGGGATTTCTAAATACATTTTTTACTATTGTAATTATTATATTATTTTATTTATACAACAACTATTATAAATTAAAAATGTACATTACATACATATAAGTTTTATCATAAATTAATAATAACTTTATAATACTTATACACTCACATGCATATACTTCACAACATACAAATTATAAATACTATTATCAAATGCATATACTAAAAGAAAATTTATTTTTTCACATTATCAACATACTAAAATAAATTACTAATAGACAAGGGTTAATGGTAAATACAAGTATAAATTAAAAAAAATCGGATATATGATTGGGTATATAGTTCGGGTAAATAGGTATGTGGTTTCGGGTCGGGTCGGGTATCACCTAATCCCATACCCGACCCATACCCGCGAAAATTTTTAAAACTAATCTCATACCCGGCCCAATACCCGTCAGGTATCGGGTATACCCGTCCCATTTGTGTCGGGTTTCGGGCATACCGGTCGGGCTCGAGTATTTTTGCCATCACTATCTCACATGATGGACATATTAGTAAATTCACCTCCCCACTTTATTGATACCTATTAAAGGCAATTTAATACCCACTTATCACCACAAAACCCTTTAATTATTCTCAGACTAATCATCTTCTCCAACCAAAACCCTCAATCTGCGATTCGAATTCTGATACCAAACCACAAGAATAACGCCGAAGATCAAGCAGGACAACAATGGTGCTAACCCTGTGGTGGGTGCGTGACAAAAAAACAAGCAGTTTGACTCCTACGAAGTTTAGGTATGTGTTCTTAGCATCAAAAAATCTTTACCTTTATATTGTTACAGTAATGTGTTTTAATCTTATACTATATCACTAATTTTTGAGTGTTAATTTCTTCATAACAGGAGATAGTCCTAAGATATTCACTTTAAGAATCAACCATGGTGGTGTGTTTGTGAATTCTCCTGTAAAAAGGTATGTATATTTAACGATCGATCACATAAATATGGTGGATTCTGATGTATTTTCTGTTATTGAGTTAAATCACATGATTATGGAAATAGGTTATCCCAAGGAACGGATTATGTTCCATCACTTCTTAATTCCTCAAACACAAATTAGTGATAGGTTAAGACCATTAGGTAATGATCAAGATGTGCTTTTGTTGATTGCGCATGTTTCTAATTTTAAAGTGATAGAGGTGTTTACTAAATGATGGTCGTCTAGGTTGGGTGTTGAGTACCATTTTACATCTCCAATTAAGACATCTGGTGTAGTCATTGAGGAGTTAGAAGTTGATAATCCACAACCTTCTAACCCTTAGCCATCCCACCCTAGAAGAAGACAACTAGCCCTAGAGTATTTTATGGATTTTGAGAGTTCAACTGTTAATGCTGATACAACTAGGAAGGGTAATGAAGATGATACCAGTAGGATTGCAACAAAAGATGATAGGATAGATGATCATGTATCAGTTAATGTTGATACAACTAGGAAGGCTAATGAAGATGATACCAGTAGGATTGCAACCGAAGATGATAGGATAGATGATCATGCATCAGTTAATGTTGATACAACTAGGAAGGGTAATGAAGATGACATGGTGGATGATCATGAAAATGTTGATGAAGTTGAAGATGATAGGATAGAGGATGTTGATAACATGGTTGTAGAAATACTAGTTAACATGGATTCATTTAACTACAATGTTGGTAAATACCTCGATGCTGAGAAGTTTGTAGATGAGGATTATGAAGTTGACTTTGATTTAGATGACTTTGAAAGTGGTAGTGAAGATGAGGGTGGAAATGTTAAAATTTAGCTATTAAGCAGTGCAAAAAAAAGAAAGAAAGAAAGAGCAAGTGTCTCGAAGGAAACCTTTCTTTGTTGGTCAAACCTTTTCCAACAAAGAGGACATCAAGAATATGGTCAAATTACATGCTATTAGAACTAAAAGACAGTTATTTATCAAGAGGAATGAAATGTACAGGTTTAGAGTGGTGTGTTTTGGGGTAAATCCTGTGTTTTGTTTCTGAAGGGTCAAAAGGTACTAAAGTTAATTTTGAAGGGGCTAACAAAAAAAAGTAGGGAATCTTTTGATGGAAAAGTAAACAAGACTTCACATGTTGGTGGGTCCACTTCTTTGAGTAAAAAGGATGTACCCACCTGTCCTTGGGCACTACACATTTCAAGGGAAAAATTTGAACAAACCTGGTTGGTGATGACAAATAAACATGAACACAAATGTTTGTTAACCAGGCAGGTGAGGCTATACATTATAAGCTCTATTTCCAAAGAGATTCTACCAACAATTTAGTCAAATTCTAGTATACCTTTAAAGGCATTACAAGATCAGATAGAAAAGAAGAACCAGGTTCAGGTGTCTTTCCAGAAAATATTCAGGGCAAAGGTGATGGCTGTAGAAAACTAAAAGGTGACTACATTGCACATTATATGCTTTTAAGGGATTATGGTCAAGAGTTGATCAGAACTAACCCAGGTTCAACAATGAAGCTTGAGGTTGAAAGTGAGCCCAATTCAAGTAGTGAAGCAAGGCAATTTAACAGGATCTAGTCATGCTTTGGAGGAGTGAAACAAAGTTTTAAACAAGGTGGTAGGGATATTTTGGGTTTGGATGGCTGCTCTATGAAGGGCCCTTATCCATGGCAGATCCTAACAGTTGTTGGTGTGGATGCCAATAATGGAATCTATCATGTAGCATATGCCATAGTTGAATCAGAAAACACTACTTCCTGGCTGTGGTTCCTTGAATACTTGGGTGATGATCTAGACAATCATGCTAATACCAACTTCACTTTTATTAGTGATAGACAGAAGGTACAATTCCAGCTTTTTGCAATATACTATTATAATTGGTTGGTAATTAAAATGTTATCTAACTTACAATTGTTTTTAGGGTCTGATACCTGCAATCAACCAGTTGTTTCCTGGAGCAGAATATAGGTATTGTCTTTGTCATATTCATGAAAACATGAGATCCAAATTGAGAGGGGACCTTTACAAAGACATGTTATGGAAATGTGCAAGTGCTACAACAGTTCCTTTCTTCAATAAGGACATGGATGAGATCAAACAAAAGGATGTAGGTTTGTACAACTGGATGCAACAAATCCCACCAAAGCATTGGACCAGATCCCATTTTAGTGGTAAGTTTTAATTAGGTTTCTATTATGTAACATTTTTAAATAGGCTTTTGTTATATGTTGCTTATATGTAATGCAT
Source organism: Helianthus annuus (assembly GCF_002127325.2). Lineage (NCBI taxonomy): Eukaryota > Viridiplantae > Streptophyta > Magnoliopsida > Asterales > Asteraceae > Helianthus > Helianthus annuus. The sequence goes on from NC_035444.2 coordinate 159,070,984, forward strand.
GGAGGGCCAAGTGTGATGTTCTCCTTAACAATTTATGTGAGTGTTTCAATAAAAAATTGGTGCGAGGTAGAGACAAGCCCATTATTACTTGTTTGGAATACATAAGAGGGTACATGATGAGGAGAATAGGTTTGGTCAACAGGATGTTAGAAAAATGTGATAGTTCTTTGACCCCATGTGCCATTATTACCTTCAACCAAATCAAGAAAGATGCTTCTCAGTTAAATGTTGTATATGCTGGTCAGAACAAGTATGAGGTCAGTGGTGAAGGTCGTAATCTGTGTGTAGTCAACATGAACACAAGGCCATGCACTTGCAGGAAGTAGGAACTTACAGGCATGCCATGCAAGGATGCAGTGGCTGTAAATTGGGATATGGTTAGGTATGGTGTTGAAGTTGATATTCCAGAAGCATATGTGGATGCGGTGTATTGGTTAGATAACTGGAAAAAAGTCTACTAATTTACCATTGATCTAATCAATGGTAGATGTTGATGCAACAAATACAAGACCAACGGTAGTAGCTGGGTTGGTTAGGCAAAAGGGTTGAAGGGTTCAACTTTGCCTAACGCAGGTCGCGGGGTCCCCCCACGTTTGCAAGACGTGGAAGGAGGTTTACTAGTTTGTTGTTGTTATTTGCTGAAGATTCCTTCTCTGAAATGTACTCAGATTCGGAAGTGGGAGCAAATGGAATGTGTGTGGTGGATGTGAAAAGGAGTGACTTAAATGTAAGCAAGTACTCCACACGAATGACCAGAGATTAGAGAATCAGAGCTGGCCAGGAGATGTTTTCTGAAGTAAATGAAGTGTCAATTTATAAGAGAAGACATCTCCCGAAGTAGAATGTGTTAGACTAGTAACCTTGCTTGCAGTGGAGGGTTTCCCCTTTTGGGGGTTAAAGGCTTTTGACCCCTGGATAATAGCGTGCATTATGCAGACCTGCTTTGCTTTTGCGGCTATGGGTTGGTGAAGCGATCTCCGGATGTGACTGGCCACTGTTTCCGCCTCGCTTTTCCCATCTCACAGCTTTTCAACCATTGAACCGTTTAACCATTTGAACATTTACATATTTAGTCATTTTATTTAGTCTTGGGCTACCCCCGTCATCAGCCCCCCAAGTCAGAGGTTTTTGGGTAATGAGCTCAAAGACTTCTGACTTTTATGCATGTATTTTATTGTCTGAAGGTTTCGAGGGTTCGTTGCTTGAAGGCTTGAAAGGTTGAAGGCAGTTAATATTTGAATTTGAATTTTAAATAACTGACAATTGATTTGATTGATGTATGGCAGTTGGTGTCACACCCCCAAAATCCACCTGCGGATAACACCCGCTTTGAGGGCGTGACTGACCAGGATCCAGCCACCAATTATACTGAGCATTGAATTAATAGTAGAAATATTTAATATCCAAAGTAGTTAGCAACACCATAGTTAAGTTCGATAATTAGTTTTAACAAAACAGCGGAAGCATAAACCAAATAGTTTAAAGGTAGTCCTTAGTTCAAGATAGTTAAACCCAACACACGGGTTTTGACGAACACTACACATCCCCAAGCAGCAGCTCCTCAGTCACGGGTTACCTGCAAAGCATGCAGTAAAGGGTCAACAATAATGCTGAGTGAGTTCACTAGTTGTCCAGTTTTAGTTTACCAAAAACTTAAGTTGTTTAGATAAAGCATTTACAATCACGTTGTGGGGAGCTACCCCATCTGTAAGCTCACTAAACTGTAGATACCGAAACTGTTGACGGAATATTATCGTGCCCCGAGTCAATGTCTATCGTCATTGACCATGTTGCAAGGTCTACTAGTTCACGCCCGATCCCCCCGGTCACGGTGTGAGGTTGTCAAACCTAATAGCGCTATCAACTAATAACCCGTTCGCCCCCGGCGATTAATCGGTATTGTAAGCAGGGACTTAGAGTGATAGAGTTTCGTTTAGCATGGCTAGTTGTGATTAATAAATAGTGTCCAAACGTATCTCCCCCGGAGATAGTAATTACCCATTCTGATTTCCCCCGGAGTAATGGGTCAAAAGTGTTTTTCCCAAAGTTGGTAGTTTGTTCGTGTCCCTCCGCGGGACGCATGCTTTTAGTGTGTGAACTCACCTTGGGTTGCTCGGCAGATTAGGTTACTTGGTCAAACACGCTGGTCACCACGTCCTAACATGGTTACCGGTATGGGTCAGGTTCGGTGTACAAGCATTCACGTAAAAACTTACACATTACTACCACGTATCATGCATACAAGTAAACAGTGGGTTATTGGGCCGGCCGTAACATTTACACAGTCAAACAGCAACACACAGTCCAGTCAACAGGTAGCCCATGTTACACACATTATGGCCCAATAACCGAAGTGGACAGCCCAGTCGCAACCAGGTGGTCTCGAGTAGCAACCAGGAGGTCTCGGCTTGTCATGCTGTGGTTGCGAGTCGCAACTGTCGTAGTCTCGAGTCGCAATCGTGTGGTTTCGAGTTGTCACGCTATGGTTGCGAGTCGCAACCGTGTGATCTCGAGTTATCACGCTGTGGTTGCGAGTCGCAACTGTGTGGTTGCGAGTCGTAATGCTGTCCCTTTCATGTTCACGTGTTGATTCAGGTACATCAGTCCAAGTTGTACTATGTAATCAGGCCCAAATCGAGTAATAGCCAATAAGGTTCAACTAACAACTTTTCCTAATCAGTCTATTAGTAAAATAGATCAAACATTGCCCTTTTTGAAATCTTTAAACCATATTCAACAATGTTCATCATAAGTTCATCAATTCTAGGGTTTTCATGTCAAACATAACCATACATTTATGAACCAAAATCACATATTTTTAACAAGATCATTTGCGAGAACAAGAAAACATACATTTTGTAGCCGAAATCTTATGTTCAACAACATCATTTTGCAAGAAACAATGAAGCATAGTTTGGTTGGCCATAATCATTCTTAAACTACCATTTTCTAGCTATTTTAAACATGTTACAAGTATTTTACACATAAAAGTTTACACATAGTCAAACTTCACAAATCATCCTAAAGATCATGCATAATACTACTAATCAAGCATTTTCTAGTTCATTTAACCCACATAAATCCTATGCACATAATAATAACACTAACCGGTTTGAGAAGAAGGAGCCGAAACAAAAGAAGGGAACCGAGAAAGTAAAGTGTCCGAATGATGATGATCTTGTCCGAGATTCCTTGACCGAGATCCTTGCTTGATCCGAAAGTTGGAAGAGAAAGGGATGTTGTTTGGGGTTTTCTAGTTGAGAGAGAATAGAAGGAGTGTGTTTGTGTGTTGTGTAAAATGAAGGAAGTGGGGAAAAGGTTGGGATTATATACCAAGTATCAAGTAGGCTAAGGGGGTTTCGGCCCAAACCGGTTACGGCCCAAGAGGCCCACTCGAGACCGAGTGGCCCACTCGCAACCGAGTGGTTGCGAGTCATGGTCTCGACTCACATACATATATATATAATACGTACATACAACACACATTATGCAAATAAAGATCACGTTTTCATTTAATAACATATATATACACAAACCTATTACAAGGTGTTCGTTCGGAAAAACCTAGAGTGTCACATTATCCCCAAGTTTTAAGAACTTTCATCCCGAAAGTTAAGGCAGCCACTGCCAAGCTAGCGCGTTTCAACGGGGTGTCACAGTTGGTAGGGTGGCGGTTTTGCAGAGGTTACTGTTTGCCATTATTACCCCTATTGTAGGTTTACATTTATTTTATATTTGCAAATCCTATCCATTTTAGTCATAATTTTTCCAAGTTTCTGCCATTTCCTTCCTTCTCTAAGGTTAGTTTCGGTTTCCTTTACACCTTGCATTCTTCATTTTCTGTTTTTCAAAAATGGGTGCTCGTAAGGACTTAGCAAAATCATTTTCTCGGTTAACACAAGAGGAGGTAGATTTATTTTGTATGGAATATGGTATTGATAGAAAATTTAACCCAACTGCTCCTGCTTGTGATGTTCCTGTTGATAAACCGATCCCTGGTTCGATTGCCCTTTACCGCCATCATTTTCAATGGTCGAATCTTCGTAATCCCTTTTCGTTTTTTGTTTTGAACTTGTTGGAGTATTATCGGGTTTCTTTTGGGCAAGTTCATCCGAAGGGGATGGCTAGGGTTTTGCATTTTGAGGTTTTGTGTCATGCTCTTGGATATGATCCTTCCTTGTTGCTCTTTCGACGGTTTTTCCGTTTGGCCAAGAATGGCGACTGGTTCACCTTTGAAACATCAAAGGTTGATTCTTGCCTCATCTCGTCTATGGTTACAACACTTGGGACCTGGAAGGATCGCTTTTTCTGGGTTTCCGAGTCTATTATTCCTTTCAAGATGGTGTGGAGGCATCCGGATGATGTTCTCAATGATCCGGAGCCCTCTGAATCTGAATTGAATGATGCTTTTCTTACAGCCAACCGGGGGTGCCCTTCGAGGGTTCGTCCCTTCCCTGAACATTTGTTAGTTCTTTTAGGGGTTAGTAACATTTGGGGGGAAAGCCGATCGGGATCCGGTACTAATGAGAAATGGCGTGGGTATGCATTTTCCCTTTTTGCCCTTTTTGCATTTTTTTGACTTATGACTTATTTGCTTTTGTTTTGTTTTTTGTAGTCATGTCTGCTTTGGATTTTATCAAAAGTGATGATACTTCTGATGTTGTATTTGGAGATGCTCCGTCTGTTCCTGGCGAGAATGTTGTGGTTAGAACTGTTGAGCAAAGGTTTGAGGGCACAGGTTATGTTAGTGTTGCCAATGTCAAGGGTTTTTCAAAGTCCAACGTTCCCAAGTCTTCGACCCGCCGATCTTCTCGTCGGTTGTTGAAAGCTGGTCCTCAATCCACTTCTACTGAACCAGTGTACTTGAGTGATGATATTGAAGTTTCGGAAGATCAAGGTGGTGAAGCAGGTGCTGAGAAGGATAAAGAATTAGTTGTTCATGGTAAAAAGGCTCCAGGCAAGAAGGTTGTTGCTACCCCTGTTCAGGAGTCTTCAAGCAGGGACGTTGAAGGGTTAGATCCGGAAGGGATTTATGTGCCTACTTGGTTAGTGAAGAATGATGACACCTTCAAAGATGCTGCTGTTTGTGAGGATGCTCTTAGTCACCTTGCTCCTCCTTCAGTGCACAAGACCATTGTTGGGATGGATGATGACTTGATGTTGTCCCGGATGGTTTGAGTACTTGCAACCTTGCTGCTATGCTTCCTCAAGGTATTGCCCGTTTTCGTCAAAGGATGCAGGAATATGAAGAATTTTCCAAGAAGAAGGATAAGATGAAATCCTCCATTGCCTCGATGAAAAAGGAGATAGTTGGTTTTGCCGAGAAAGAAGCATCATGGGAGAAGGAGGTTAGTGACTTGAAAAAGAGTTTTGAGGCTAACTTATTGAAGTTAAAAGCTGACCGGGAGACTTTGGCTGTTCAGCAACAGGCTTTTCGTGAGGAGAAAGAGGGGTTGAGGCTTCAGTTGCTCGTTCTACCGCTGACAATCAGTGGTTTATTGAGCAAGGTTTCCAGCAGGTTGTTACTTATCTTTTACATTCCAAGGAGTTCAATTCTGCCCTTGGCGATGTTTATACTAAGCTTCTCAACCTGGGAAAACACCAAGGCCTTATTGCTGGTTATAAGCTTCATGAATCCGGCCATCCTTTGGAGAAGTCACCTCTATTTCGTCCCGAGGCTTCTGACGTTTTTAAAGGCTCCGTTGAGCAAATGGAGAAAATGACCTATCCTTACATCCATCAAGTTTCTGCTTGTTTTGGTAAGCCTCTTACTGTGTTGCAGGACTTGAAACCGGAGGGCCTAAATGAAAAAGTTTGTGCCGAAATCTTGGGCTCTCTTTCAAGGAAGAGGTCCTATTCGGGGGATAGTGATGATACCCTTTCAGGTCAGCCGGATGTTCCTAAGGATGCAAGCTTGGAGGCTTCAGTGGTGGGGGGTGATGGAGGTTTAATGTTGGATCTGAGTTTGTTTTTGATTGTGTTTTATGTTTGAAAATAAGATGAAGATGGATGAGTGTGCAGCGGAAATTATAATGAAAACAAACTTTGCATACAATCAAACGAGAGTAATACTTTCATCAAACATCTTTACACAAAGAACCGAAAGATTGAATTTATTTCAACTACGATTACAATGATTGATGTAAGAATGCAAACTCCCCCTCAGCCAGAGCTCAGTAGTTTGTTCGTGCAAAGAAGACGAATGATGCAAAGAGCTAATAGAACAGTACCAAGTACTGAACTATTTATAGGCACTTGCAAACTACTGAGCATCTTAGCTGACGTCACCATGAAAGTGACATCTAACCTCCTAACAAACTCTAACCTCTGATCTATACAGACACTGCTTGTGTTAACTACTGCTAATACATTCTATTATAAAACAGACTTTAGAACAGTTGCTGCAACCTTCTACTGCTGTGAACCCAGCAGCACTTGTCCGGATCAGCAGTGCTTGACTCAAGGCAGTAGATTGAATCAGCAGGACTTTAGTCTTCCATCAGATCTTTAGTTGAGCAGCGGTTATGGGTCAGCAGTTTAGCAAGATCAGCAGATAGGAGGTCATCAGTAGTTGTAATCACTTTCAAGGGGAGAGATTTGTATATCAGCATCTGCTTATTCAGAATCCACTGTTCTGATCCAGTTTTGGCTTTAATTATCTGTTCCTCTGATAGGGTTCAATCCCAACAATCTCCCCCTGGAACAGATAATGCCAAAACCCTTCATTATTTGGTGGATATTTTATTGCCTCATTAACAGCTCCCTTATTTGACCTTTAAATTGTAATTCAAAGTCAAGGGCATCTGTATCTTCATCATCCCTGCTAAGTGGAAGATCAAGGAGATCCTGCAAATCTTCAAGACTCAGGCCAAGAGCTTGTTCCCTTGATATTTTCTACACTTCTCCACCAGACCTGAGCAAAGTCAATACGCAGGTCTGTTTGTCAGTTTCCCACTTTTGTATTTTTGAGCCTGGTGGGTTTCTTGTGAGATGTTTATTTGCAGAAGTATTTGGTGAGGCTGGCCTGTTCATCACTGGCTGAGCAGTGGTAGCAGAGTTTTCCTGTTCAAGTTCTCCTTTTAACTTTCTTATCAAGCCTTCTTTTACAACAGCATTTCCAGTAAGAATTTCTTGAACAGTTTCAGCTCCTAACTGGCTTTGTTTCCTTCTTTTGTAGATGGCATTACCAGCTGGAGCAGTGGCTCTCCTGATTTGCAGCTTTGATGGTCTTTTTGAAACCTCTGCTTCAGGATAGTCAGGTTTTTGAGGAATTTTTGGATCTTTCTTTCTTAATTCCTCCAACCTTTTGTAGGTTGACCTGACCACATCTTCTTTCCATCTAGCAATTTGTCTTTTTGTACCAAAGTCAGCAGCAACCAGTTCTTCTTTCATTCTCTTTAGTTCCATTTGCTTATCAGGTACATTCTTTCTGAACTTTGCCCAATCAGGAGGAGTGTGAGTGACTTTCCTTTTTATCATGTCTTGAATTCTTGCAGCTTCAACTTCAAGTTCAGGAACAGTCCATTATTTGTACATGTGTCTCTCTCCTTTGTATCTTTTGTGAAACATAATGCTTTCAATGTAGTCTTTCTTCAAAGTTTCAGCTGCTCTTTCTGAAAGTTGTTGACTGACATTCTTTGCAAAACGTTCTAGGGAACTGACTTGTGTGAGCAGATATTGGTAGTATCTTGATACTTCTTTGTCAGATTTCCCTTATGTGTTTCTTTTCGAGATATCCTCTGGTTGCTTGGCCTTTATCTTCAAATATTCTTCAATATTTTTGGGCCAGGGATATCCTTTGATTGAAGGCAAACTCCTTTTGGCAAGGTCATCCTCAGTGTAGAAAGATTTTATTTCTTCTCTAACAGCTTCTAGTTCCAGAGGAAATTGAACACCTGCAGGAGGTAAGGGTTTGTGCATTGGAACTGAAGAAAGTGGAACTGGTTTTGGTATATTGACAAGAGCTAAAGGTTTTGAAGATGTTTGGGATGGTGCAGTGACATCATCTTTAGGAATTAGCCTTCTCCTCTTTATTTGAGGAGGGACTGATGATGTTTTGGATGGAAAGGTGGTTGTAGTGGCAGTGGTTTGTGATAGACTAACAGCTGTTGAAACAACTGGTGTTCCAACCACTGTTGTCTTTACAGCAGAAGTTATAACAACTGCTGTCTTCTGCCTTTTGACAGGAGGTGATTTTGATTTTGGTGGTGATGGTGGTAAAGCAGTGAATGTAGTGTGTGTTGAAGTGGGAGCAGATGCTGAAACTACTGTAGTACCAGCAGCTGCTGATACAACAGGAGTTACAACAGCTGTTTTAGGTGGTGGTTTTAGAGCAGACTTTGAACGTCTGACCGGAATGGATTTGGGTAGCCTTACTTTTCTAGTAGGCTTCTTCTTTTCATCAATAAGATTTTCATCATCTCTTGACCCTGAAGTACCCTGATCCGGATAATCCACCCTGGCTTTCTTTTTGGCCTCTCTATCCCTTTTCACACATGCAAGTGCTTCTGCAAGTGCATTTGTGGTCACATCAATTTTCTTACTCCCATCTGGCAAAGGAATCTTTTTGGTCATATTTGAATTTTCTGGTGCAAGATAGAGACCATCTGTTATTCCTTTCCTTCTCCACTCCTGAATTTTCTCCCCCTTTTTGGCATTATCTTCAGGGAGTTGATCAATGAAGAATACTGGTGGAGGAGCAGTGCCAGAGTTGTGCAAGATCTGAGTTTTGAGAGCCTTTAGATCAGCCTGAGTGTCTTTGAACCTATACTCCATAGCATTTCTCAGCTCTTGAACATGTATTTCATGTTGCTGATCTGGTATTTGTGCTTGATGATGGAGAAAAGGTTGAAATAGATTCCAGAGCTCATTTGTAGCAGGTGCCTGTTGGAGAGCAGGTGCTTGAGGTGGAACAGCAGTGGATTGTACCTTTTGTACCTGTAACAACTGTTGGAGCATATCTTTGAGCTCTGCAACAGAGTTATCAAGTTTTTCAACACGAGCCGTCAATTTCTGGTACTTTAAATCATCACCCAATTTAATGGGATCATCTGATTTCCCACTAACAGTGGTTTTATCAGTGGTTGAAGTAGGGAGTTTACTCCAAACATTAACCACTGATGCCCCTTTTTCTTGGTACTGGGGTCTTCTTCCTTCAACACTTGACAACCTTTTGATGTTGCCAGTAGGATAAATAAATCCACTGGTGGTTGGCAGAGGTGCTATAAAAGGAATTGCCTCCAAGGAAGTCTTATTGATGTAACCACTGTCCAACTGTAAACCAGTTGGTTCAACAGTTGTAGTGGCTGCTTCACTTGGATTACCACAAAGAGTTACTTGTAACTCAATGGGTGTAACCTCCTCAGGTTGTGTTGGTGGGTTAGCAAAGAATGATACAGCAGGCTCAGTCATTTGTTGAGGTATATTCTCATTGACAGGTGATTGAGAAGGACTGAGTAATGCCTGGTTCAAATCAAATGCATCCAACAGCAGTTGTTTTTTTGGTGGAATTGAGTATGTGATGGTGGGTGTAGAAGGTGGATTTGCTCCGGGCATTGAGCTGTGGATGATGGAAACGAGTGTATCCAGAGCATCATAATGTGGTAGCCCTTTGTGTACAACCTGTTCTTTTTGTGAAGAAGCAGGAGGAGTTATGGTTATGGGTTGAGATATTTGTACCAACTGCTGTGAGGAAGAAGCAGCAGTGGTTTCTTGTGACATTTGTGTTGTCACAGGCATTAACTCTGGTATCTCATCCTCCAGAGTTGCCGTTTTGATTGGTTTGGGGGGTTTTTTATTTTTCTTTTTGTAAAGCTTTTTGGGTTTTGTAGCTGTGGGTTTCAAAACAGTTGGTCTGCTGCTTTGATCACCTAGAGCAGTAGGCTCAGCAGCAGATACCTAAGGAGCAGTGGTAGCTGCTAAATTCTGCTCAGGTACCCCTGCTTGTGTTTTGCAAGGTGCTAACATCCGTGAAAAAGTTTCAGATGTTAGGCAGTTTATTACAGTTATTTCACCTTGGTTTATTAAAGCTAAATCATCCTTACTGAATTTCTTTTCAAAATAGTAACTTAAAAACCTTGGAAACAGTAAGAATGATTTGGTTTCAACATTATTAACCAAATCTTTAAAGATTTCCCGAGAATAGTTATAATTTTCTTCTTGAAGAATTGCATATCCCAGATTTTGAATCTTTATAGGGATCTCATTAAAAGAAGTGGTTTTGTTTGAAACACACAGTAGGAGGGTATGAAATAGGAATCTGGGTGCAGGAGGAAAATAACCTTTTTCTAAGGTCAGTTTCTTCATCATGGTGGCTTCATACCCTCTTTCAATGAAGTCAATGTGCAACTCGTTTTTAGTGAAGGAAGTTTTACCTGCCTGATCATCGAGTTGAAAGACTTCGGAGATGGATTGTGGCGAGATTTGGAGAGTTTTACCCTTTATAGAAGAGTGAATGGTGGTTGCAATGTCTCCTTGTTTTTCAAGGGTTGCATTTTTCCAAAACTCCCTTTGGGTCGCCAAATAGATTGGTGCATCGGCGGTGAGCAAAGTTTTGTACTTTGACTTTGCCATGATGGTAATAATGGAATCGAAAACATCTGTGGTTCCTGGTTTTGTGAGAAGACCCAGGAGATTGTGAGATTTTTTGAATTGAATTTCAGTGGAGGTTGCCTTTTGAGAGGCTGTTTTCGATGACTTTGATGTGGGTTTTGCAGATGACTTCGATTTTGTCATTTCGGAAACGAACTATCGAAGTAATTTTGTGAGAGATGAGAAGAAAAACTGCTTTGAGAAGAGAATTTTTAAGAATTCAATTCGACAGTAAAACCCTGTTTTTGTGGTGAGTGGGGAATTTTATAGGAAAGAGAATGAATGCTGACGTGGCAGCCGTTACAAAAGGTCTGACCGCTATGTACTGCCCACGTGACAACCACTGGTGAAAATGAAGGACAGTACTTTTGGTGAAAGCAACTGATGAAAGCAGTGGAAAGGGGGCAGTGGATGACTTTTACTATCAGTGGATAGCATATCAGTGGATAAGACACTGCTTTTGAACAACAGAGGTTATCAAGAAATGAGAGAACAGAGGTTGCCTTTCGGCAGTGGGCAGGCTTTTGAAGTAGAGCAGACTTTTGAACAATCAGTGGTTATGGCAGACTTTTAAGGATTTTAATGAAATTTTCATTTTTAGCTATTTTTAAGGATGGATTTTTGATTTTCTGAAAACATTTTTTGGCTTTTATTCATAGAAAAACAAGATGTTGCTTGTTATTCCATGTTTAGCATCCCAATCCTAGAGACCAAGCTTTCAAAAGTGGCTGTATCAAGTGCTTTTGTGAGCACATCTGCCAGCTGGTCTTTAGTTGGGACATGATGCAGAGAAATCAAACCTTTTTCATAGCAATCCCTCACAAAGTGATGTCTGATGTCGATGTGCTTTGTGGTAGAGTGGGAAACTGGATTTTTTATGATATTTTCTGCTGCCTGGCTGTCCAACATGAGTGGTGTCTTTAAGGCAGTGATACCAAAATCCAGCAACTGATTTTGAAGCCACAGGAGTTGGGCTGTACAGCTTGCAGCAGCAATGTATTCAGCCTCAGCAGTGGATGTTGAAACTGCTGCTTGCTTTTTGCTTTGCCAAGAGACTAAGCAATCACCTAGAAACTGGCACCCTCCTGAAGTGGACTTCCTTGTGGTGTGACATCCAGCAAAGTCACTGTCTGAAAAACCTGAAAGCTTGATATTCCCATTAGCTGGATACCAGATACCAAGTGTGGGAGCACCTTTTATGTATCTGAGAATCCTTTTTACAGCAATGAGATTTGATTTTCTGGGAGCTGATTGACTTCTTGCACAGACACATGTTGCAAACATGATGTCTGGTCTAGATGCAGTTAGGTACAATAAGGACCCAATCATGCTTCTATAAAGTGTTTGGTCAATCAGCCCATCCTTTTCATCAGACATGACCAGCTTATTTGTGGCCATGGGTGTGCTGCATGGTTTACAATCATTCATATCAAATTTGGTTAAAAGTTCTTTAGCATATTTGCTTTGATGAATGAAGGTTCCATTTTGCAATTGCTATACTTGGAGACCAAGAAAGCATTGCAGCTCACCCATTGCACTCATTTCAAACTCAGCTATCATGAGTTCTCTAAACTCTTCACACATTTTGGTACATGTGCTTCCAAAAATAATGTCATCCACATAAATTTGGACAATCATTAAATCTTTCCCTCTCCATTTAAGAAACAGTGTTTTATCAATGGTACCTCTTTTGAAACCATTTGAGAGTAGAAAGTTGGAAAGAGTTTCATACCAGACTCTTGGTGCTTGTTTCAGGCCATACAAGGCTTTGTTTAGCCTGTAGACATGATCAGGATAAAATGGATCCTCAAAGCCTGGAGGTTGACATACATACACCTCTTCTTGCAATGTACCATAGAGGAAAGCACTTTTGATATCCATCTGAAACACCTTCATGTTGTGGTTGACAGCAAAGGCCAGGAACAGTCTGATAGCTTCCAATCTTGCAACAGGGGCGAATGTTTCATCATAATCAATCCCCTCTTCCTGTCTGTAACCTTGAACCACAAGCCTGGCTTTGTTCTTGACAACAATGCCCCTTTCATCTGTTTTGTTCTTGAAGACCCACTTTGTGCCAATGGGACTAACCTCTTTTGGCAGTGGTACAAGCTCCCATACTTGTTGTCTTTTAAACCGTTGGAGCCCCTCTTGCATGGCTTCTACCCAGCTGTTGTCTTTTAGTGCCTCTTGGTACTTAACTAGCTGATGGAGTGATAGAAAGCCAGCAAAAAGACATGTTTTGGGTTTGGCTTCTTGTGAGCACCCCTTCATTGATGTTGCCAATGATTTGATCAGATGGATGAGATCTCAAGAAGATTAAATCTCCTTGGTATGGTATGATGGCATTTGTTGGTTGATGTGTGTAAAATGCAACATATAAATCACATCAATAAAGGCATAAAACTAACCCTTTTTAAGTACTAATGTTGGGAAAAGAGTGTTTTTGTCTTCCTTTTGTATTTTCAGGATGAAATGAGCTCAAAATCACAAAAGAAGCAAAAAGACAACTAATTCTACCATAAATACAAGAAAAGGAACAAAAGTAGACTGCCCGGACCCTCAACGGCACCTCCCAAGGCAAAGGAGAAGAAACAGAGTCTGAACACGCCCCGTGTCCAGCGAACACGGGGGCGTGCCCAGGAAGCAGCAGAAAAGACAAACCAGTAGAAGCTTCCATTGCCCACCACGGGGCCGTGTCCAGCGGGCACGGGGGCGTGGTGAAAGTACAGCAGGCGCATTAATTGTAATTGCGAATTACAATTAATGAAGAGAGAGAATGTCAGACGGGCACGGGGCCGTGTCCAGCGGACACGGGGCCGTGTCCAGCCTTCTGTTCAGCCTATAAATAGAGGAGCTTGGTTTCATTCTCTCTCATCCCTTGGCACACCACCTCTCTCACACTTCATCCACCACCCACCACCACCATAACACCATCATCCACCACCATCATCCATTGTCCATCGTAGAGTGTGTGAGTCGTCTCGGGATCCAAGATTGATCGTAAGAGTTCTTGACAATCAAGGCCATGTTTGCCTAAGTCTCTTACATCACTTGGTGAAGACAAGTGTTTAGTATAATACTTTTTATTTTTAATCTTTTGCACTTTTTATTTGGTTTTGTATTAATGACTTTAATAACTAGTTACTTATGTTGAAGGTGATCTTTCCTTATCGTTTGTCCGTGGTGTCTTGGCATTATTTTACTGTCTATATAAAATAAAAGATTTTCACCATTCGTATCTCCACGGTCTATATGGAGGTATGTTGGCTACCTGGTCGGGGGTTAAGGGAACGGTTTGGTAAGGGTCTTGCCCTTGTTCAGCGTTTAGAGGTCCTGCTTGGGACCTGGGTCAATTTTAGTAGGATCTCCTTCAATGCCCATAGGTATTGGATGGCGGGGATCCAAACTCTTTGACCCCCTCATAAGTTAACTACTATTAATACTATAACCCGGCTATTTAGGACTGTATCCCTGCTGACTCAGACTACTTAGCCGAGGGTAACGTCACCGCCAAAAGCGGGGCCTACCACAATTTGCATTAATAACTTAATTCATTATCTTTCAATAATCCGACCCTTTAGGATTGTATCCTTGCTGACTCAAACTACTGGGTTGAGGGTAACGTCGCCTTCGAAAGAGGGGCCTACTACAATAACTAAGATAATCTCTTAAACAAGTGCAAAAGTGCGAAAATAATCAAAGGTTATACAAATACACGTGTCGGATCCAAGTGATTCATCTTGTCTATCTGTTTTTATTTTATTTTATTTTTCAGCATTTAGTTAGTTTTTATTTTTCTTAGTTTAAAACATTTTTCTCACTTTTTGATTTGGTTAGACGTTGAGGATAAACCGGTACTAAAAGCTCTTGTGTCCTTGGACGACCTCGGTATCTTACCAACACTATACTACGTCCACGATGGGTGCACTTGCCCATATGTGTGTTTAGTGTTAGTAAATATCGTGTTTTATAAATTTAAAACTTGGCTAAAAGTGTAAAAAGGGCTTAAATACTCATCAAAAATATAACACACTTCACGCACATCAAGTTTTTGGCGCCGTTGCCGGGGACACAAGGATTTTAAGAAAGTTAGGAATCAACGGCCTAATCATATTTTTTTTATTTTTCTTTAATTTTTTAGGAATTTTCTTAGTTTTTCAGCTTCTGCAGAGCTCAACACGGGGCCGTGCCTGCTGAACACGCCCCGTGCTCAATCATTGGAACTGGCAATCTTGTTTTAAGTCAGACAGTAAGCTGAACACGGGGCCGTGTCCACTCAACACGCCCCCGTGCCCAAGATTCAGTTGCTGAAAACAGAACCATTAGATCCCGGCGGTTGGTAATTTCTGACACAAACATGAGTGATAGTAATTCTTTTTACTTTCGGCACTCTTATGGTTTGTGGTGTCGAATATGTGGAGGCGAACATGAGGAATTAAAATGTTATTTTCTCACTTATAGTGTAACGCCTCGCTTTTTGGAAACTTACATCCGTATCGTATTCATATTTCGCTTCCATTTTCGTAACTCGTAACTTCGATCATAATAAAATTAATTACTTCATACGAATTATACTTCGTTTATTTTTTTTTTATTTTTTTTTCATGGTTAAACATTTAATCCTTATATACATTCGATTCATACTCGTACCCTTGTAAACACATGCGTAACTTACAATCAATACGTGGTTCTAAATATCATATACGTGCAAACACTTGATTCTACGTTCACAATACACAACCTATTTTCTTATCTTATTATCCTACAAACTTATTACTTTTGTTTTATATATATAAATTAAACATTAAAATATAAGATGTATTCATATGTTTAATGTTTAATAAATATATTAGTAGTACATAATATGTAGTATACTATATATATATATATATATAAAAGAAAAACAAAATCAAGCATAAAGTGGCCATATGTGGGGGGGCTGTGTCCACAGCCGAAATTTGGCTAAATAGCCATTGGCCCATTTTATATTTTTTTATTATTTTATGTTCCTATTTAATATTATCATGAATGAATTCAGATTTGACACACTTTTAATTATATGTTGTCATTAGTATTACAAATATATATTATGTAATATGCGAAAATAAATCAACATAAAAGAACCAAATTGACAAAATAAGAACAGCTTCCTAATCGCAGATCATGGGGGAGGTGTTTTAATTGTCCTTTTGAATGTTAAAAGCCACCACTTAATGTTAGCCTTGATTAAAATTGTTAGTTATATGATTTATTTAAAAAAAACATAGCATATTAAATACTTTATCTAACTTAATTGTCTCAACACAAAACAAAAGAAAAAGGAAATCACATGACTGTTAACAGCCAATTCGGCCGCAAGTCACAAGGCAAAAGAACAAGTTTTTATTTTTATTTTAAACTACCACCTACTTCCATTAATTATCCAACCACTAACCCTAAATCATTCCCTATAAATACCAACTTAATCTCAGCCTCCTTACCACTTTACAAACTCAAATCTTACTCTCAAATCATCCAAAATCGCAGCTAAATTTTGAAGTTCGGACAGAAGCATACACCTTCACGAAAATGAGCATAACTTGTTCATTTCTTGTCCGATTTAGTCCATTCTTTTTCCTATGTGCTTGGATTGACCTTGGCTTCGATTCCATGGGTTTTTCACAGTAAATAAGTCCCTGGAACTCCGGCAAAAAGGCTCCAAAGTTCACTGTTCATTTCTGATTTCATCTAAATCTTTACTAAACTTGTTCAACTTGAGTCTAACTCATCTCAAACCTATGTCCTTATGCTTATAACCACTTCTATGGTTAGTTAGGCTTAAAAACAAGGTTGAGACATTCAAAATCAGAGGTTAATCCTCATATACCTTCTGTTTTGTTTAGGGTTTTTAACCCACAAGTGGTGTTCAAGCTTCAAGCTTGATAAAGGTGTGATTTTGGACTAACTTGGGTTGTCCAACATAAAATCCCCACATCCCTTGATGATTTCTCTTAGTATAGTTGTTTCTTATTTTTGTATTGATATTAGTTCATGACCCTCCTTGTATGTTTTTACATCAAGTGTAGTGGTGAACCATAAGAGGTACCTAAATGGAAGCTTGTTCTTCCTACCTCCTACATGAATTCTATGACACAATAGAGGTACCTAAATGAAGATTTATCTTCTACCTCATGCTTGACTAATGGACTAAATAATACATATAATATTTATACATATACATACTATTCGAACCCTTGATGATGGACTCGTGTTCATTCGTCAAGATATTAGAATAACATCACCTAAGACATAAGACTTGTTACGATTCTAATGAGTATATTACTCATGAAAACATTAACCCTTGAGGTTTCATAGTGTCAAGAACAAGTACTTGGTGTTAAAGGATGATTACTTTCGAATACCTATATTCTTGTGTTTTAACTTCCTAAACCTCTACACGAACATATTCAACCTTCTAACCTCATCAACTTCGTCACATTGGATAATCGGAAAACATATGCAAACTTTGTGAGTATACTCGCATTTTTCCCCTTTTTACTTTTACCACTTTTGGGGTGTAACATGTTTACCTATTGAAACTTACACATGAACTTTTGTCTAAACACATGAACATTCCTATAACATGCTTGTATATGTGATGGCTTGATACTTTAAATTTGGGTGATTCTTATGTGTTGAACTTATCATTAACTTCGTACGAGCCAAACCGTGACATATGTAGCGCTATAGGATTAACGACCCGCCTCTACTGAAACTTTGGTTATGTCATGAGCAAGTTGCGTTTTCTTGGTTTGATATGTTAGACACATGCCATATTTAATGTTTATCTTGAATCGCATGCTTGCTATGAGGAATTGTTCACACTTTTATCTTATGCTATGTATGTACCAAACTTGTATACTCGCCTTTGCTTTTGCATTGAATTGTATTTTAAACATGTTACAGGTTGATGATGATGAAATGAAAGAGGTAGCACGATGCCTAGATACACACTTTAGACGTTAGGTTTAATATGTTGTATCGAATTTTGGTTATGTTCATTTGTTATTTTGATTAAACTTGTTGTTATTTGGATCTTGTATTAATGACTACTTGAAGTTTGGAAATGAAATTTGGATTATTAAATTATTGTCACAAATAGCGTTATGATGTCTCGAGCAATCTTCACACTTCGTCTCATCCCGATGTTTCCGCCATTGGTTGGGGTGTGACAGATTGGTATCAGAGCCATAACTATAGGGAATTAGGAAAAGTAGGAATGCTTTAGCCTAGTCTATAGTTTCAGAGCCTTATTCTTATGTTTTACTTGAAACTACTTGCATGTTACCTTATTTGCTCTTATTCATTCTCTTTTGATCTTTTAAGCATATATGGCGCTTATGTGTTAACACTTGACATGTTATACTTGCTTTATTATGTGTTAATACATGTTTTATTGTCCCACTCATTATGTGCTATTCTTAATATGCTTCATTGTGCGTTTATATTTGTTGTTTATTCCTTTAACATACTCTTTCCCTCATGTATTTTACTCGACTATTCTAAATCCGTAAACACTCGAGACGAATTCACCAAAATAGGCGTGAAACCCACAATTTGGTGAACGACTCACAATCTACCTATTCTTCTTTTTACACGAGATATCGCCATTAAGCTAGGAGTGAAATCCACATCTTAATGGTAAATCTCAAATTTCAAATTCTAGTGGACCCTCGTCAACATGTCGAAATTAAATTTTGACCCGACGAGTACCAACCACACTTAGGATACGAAATCGTCAAGTTAGGGGTGAAACCCGCACCTTGTCGACTAGTTCCACTCCTTGATATTTTGTTTTTCATAAATCCCGCCAAGTCTCGAAATTTCGATTGATTTGGGACATGTAGTAACCGGAAGGGTAAATACCGTTAACCGACTTGTCGGCGAGAGTATTTTACCTATTAGGCCAAAGCATGCTCCTCAAATTCGAAAGACTTTTCGACCACTTTGGTTAGTCAAAGTTCCGTTTTGGAACCATCCAAATTTTGATCAACATGTGTTTCTAATATTTATTTTATACGATGCAATCTTTCAAACTTGAGTATACTTTCGATATTCTCTTTTCATGCACACAACATATTGAACCTTTTCCATACATTTATATATATGCATGATTTCATATAATTTAAATTCACATTCCTTGTAACGACGAGTGGAGACATATCATTAAGATTGGAGTGATTTCCTTACCTTGACGACTAACTCCACTCCCCTTTTTCTTAAAAAAAAAAAAACGACATCACCAACGAGTTAGGGGTGATTCCCTTACCTAGGTGATCGTTACCAAAACGCCTCTTCAAAATATCTTATTATGCAAACTCGATCATATTTTATACCCAAATTGTTTATCATTATTCAAAATACCTACTCATACCGATTTCAAAATACATTGTTTTATCAAACGTACTTCTTATTCTACAATCTATTTTCACTCAACTCATATACACGAGATTCTTAATCATATTTTAAAATGTTTTATTACCCGGATTTCAAAACCTTACGAAATGCTACTTATCAACCTAATCGGTCCAATGTAACTTTTGCCCATGAACTTCATATTCGACTTAATCACTAAAACATGCTCACCTTCTACTTTTAATCAAAATCCAACCAACCTTTCTCAAATACTTATAAAATCTTATAGAAGTTATATGATTGTTTTACCAAATACCCTTTTCAACATCAACAAATCATTTGTTAATTTTTTTAATCACTAAGTCCTTTTGCTAAATTTCTCTTCTAAGGATCCTAGTTTTCACAAGAACCTCCTAAATTCATAATTTCTTCTTTGATGAAACGAACTTACTTTTTAACGAAAACCTTTTTCCTACACCAATTTACAAAACACGTGGGCAAGAAGACTTCATAGGGACCGACCATTTTTCGGATTACGTAAACCCTTTTAAACAAAATTAGCATTTCTATTTGTTACAAAATACGTTATGCATAACCAATGAGTACTTTATGTTCCTTTACATATACAAACTATATTCTACCTTTCAAACCAAGCTCAATCTAATTTCGATTCGACAAACTCAACGTTTTGTTTAAACAACTATACATGCACATCATCATACACATTTTAGACGATATCTCGCGATAACATCATTTATATCGTTCGTATCTACATACTTAACCTTTTTTTTTCTCCGCAATGTCTCAACGTACACCATATACGCAATATTTATTTTTCATACCTACACCTATGTTCATACGTTTTATGCTTGTACTCATACACATACTACTTATACGTTTTACGCTTCTACTTGTACACATACTACTTACACGTTTTATGTTTATGCTCATACATTCATGCGTATTCATACTTAAACTTATGCTCATACTTTCATCCTTACTCATGATTCGTACATTCGTACCTATACGCGAGCGTAATCCGAGGGATTCGCTTACGTGGGTCCCATACATGCTTAAACATAAACATGCTTACATACGACATTCTTCTACGTACACATTCTTATTTTCAAATTCATGTATACCTTGATTCATACATAACTAGTACAAGCTATGTGGATCATGCGACGATCACTATAATCGCGGGTGCAGACGGGATTATAGTGATAGGCGTATGAGAACCATAGAGTGTACTACTGTGTATGGTAAGACACGGAACGTAACATGACCCCGAGTAACGAAACGGACGTAATGTGGTTAAAACATGGTGGATACGCCGCTGGTACTTCCTATATATAAGTGTTTTCACCATGTTACCAAACTTTCGTAAAACGTGCCATGAGAAATTCAGTGTGTTGCAGACCTTTGGACCTAATACAAACTTTAAACAACTCACAAACGCATTATATCCGATTATCTACGACGAGACTTCAGTCTTAACACATCGTTTTCATTTGTCTAATACACACGCCATTCTTATACTCATATTCATTCATTAGATCGACCATTCACTCTCGTAACTCCATTAATTTTCGCCTTTCATACGAACCTCGTTTACTATCAAATCTGATTACGCGTTCAAATTCTAAACTAATTTCTTATTATTTAAAATTATATTTTCCATCCTTCACCAAGATACAAACATACTTAGTTGGCCGTCGCCTCCCAAAATCGTTTTACTTAAAATACCTAATGTTCTCGTTAATAAATAATTTCTTACAAACAAATGACTTATTATTCCTCTTTGAAACCAACGAATTCTTCTTACAATCTATAGTGCGCCATACGTTTCGTCAAAATGCATACCGATTTTATACGGAAGTTTTACTGTTTAGATACCATGTTTTAATATCTCTTCATTTAATTACTCAAACTTGCTTAAAACTGTCTTGCCTACACGCACACATACACGATTCACTTATGCTTAATGTCTCAAATGTTCAGTCAAACGAACTCTTTTTACAAACCTATCTCTTCGTTCTACAAGTTTCATACTTTTCAAAACGTCACAAACTTCTAAGTCTCAATTTTAAAACAATCGCCTTTGCAAAAATAAAAAATTTTTCCAAGTCTTTCTTTTAACTAAATTTCGGGACGAAATTTACTAAAGGAGGGGAGACTGTAACGCCTCGCTTTTTGGAAACTTACATCCGTATCGTATTCATATTTCGCTTCCATTTTCGTAATTCGTAACTTCGATCATAATAAAATTAATTACTTCATACGAATTATACTTCGTTTATTTTTTTTTTATTTTTTTTTTCATGGTTAAACATTTAATCCTTATATACATTCGATTCATACTCGTACCCTTGTAAACACATGCGTAACTTACAATCAATACGTGGTTCTAAATATCATATACGTGCAAACACTTGATTCTACGTTCACAATACACAACCTATTTTCTTATCTTATTATCCTACAAACTTATTACTTTTGTTTTATATATATAAATTAAACATTAAAATATAAGATGTATTCATATGTTTAATGTTTAATAAATATATTAGTAGTACATAATATGTAGTATACTATATATATATATATATATATATATATATATATATATATATATATATATATAAAAAAGAAAAACAAAATCAAGCATAAAGTGGCCATATGTGGGGGGCTGTGTCCACAGCCGAAATTTGGCTAAATAGCCATTGGCCCATTTTATATTTTTTTATTATTTTATGTTCCTATTTAATATTATCATGAATGAATTCAGATTTGACACACTTTTAATTATATGTTGTCATTAGTATTACAAATATATATTATGTAATATGCGAAAATAAATCAACATAAAAGAACCAAATTGACAAAATAAGAACAGCTTCCTAATCGCAGATCATGGGGGAGGTGTTTTAATTGTCCTTTTGAATGTTAAAAGCCACCACTTAATGTTAGCCTTGATTAAAATTGTTAGTTATATGATTTATTTAAAAAAAACATAGCATATTAAATACTTTATCTAACTTAATTGTCTCAACACAAAACAAAAGAAAAAGGAAATCACATGACTGTTAACAGCCAATTCGGCCGCAAGTCACAAGGCAAAAGAACAAGTTTTTATTTTTATTTTAAACTACCACCTACTTCCATTAATTATCCAACCACTAACCCTAAATCATTCCCTATAAATACCAACTTAATCTCAGCCTCCTTACCACTTTACAAACTCAAATCTTACTCTCAAATCATCCAAAATCGCAGCTAAATTTTGAAGTTCGGACAGAAGCATACACCTTCACGAAAATGAGCATAACTTGTTCATTTCTTGTCCGATTTAGTCCATTCTTTTTCCTATGTGCTTGGATTGACCTTGGCTTCGATTCCATGGGTTTTTCACAGTAAATAAGTCCCTGGAACTCCGGCAAAAAGGCTCCAAAGTTCACTGTTCATTTCTGATTTCATCTAAATCTTTACTAAACTTGTTCAACTTGAGTCTAACTCATCTCAAACCTATGTCCTTATGCTTATAACCACTTCTATGGTTAGTTAGGCTTAAAAACAAGGTTGAGACATTCAAAATCAGAGGTTAATCCTCATATACCTTCTGTTTTGTTTAGGGTTTTTAACCCACAAGTGGTGTTCAAGCTTCAAGCTTGATAAAGGTGTGATTTTGGACTAACTTGGGTTGTCCAACATAAAATCCCCACATCCCTTGATGATTTCTCTTAGTATAGTTGTTTCTTATTTTTGTATTGATATTAGTTCATGACCCTCCTTGTATGTTTTTACATCAAGTGTAGTGGTGAACCATAAGAGGTACCTAAATGGAAGCTTGTTCTTCCTACCTCCTACATGAATTCTATGACACAATAGAGGTACCTAAATGAAGATTTATCTTCTACCTCATGCTTGACTAATGGACTAAATAATACATATAATATTTATACATATACATACTATTCGAACCCTTGATGATGGACTCGTGTTCATTCGTCAAGATATTAGAATAACATCACCTAAGACATAAGACTTGTTACGATTCTAATGAGTATATTACTCATGAAAACATTAACCCTTGAGGTTTCATAGTGTCAAGAACAAGTACTTGGTGTTAAAGGATGATTACTTTCGAATACCTATATTCTTGTGTTTTAACTTCCTAAACCTCTACACGAACATATTCAACCTTCTAACCTCATCAACTTCGTCACATTGGATAATCGGAAAACATATGCAAACTTTGTGAGTATACTCGCATTTTTTCCCTTTTTACTTTTACCACTTTTGGGGTGTAACATGTTTACCTATTGAAACTTACACATGAACTTTTGTCTAAACACATGAACATTCCTATAACATGCTTGTATATGTGATGGCTTGATACTTTAAATTTGGGTGATTCTTGTGTTGAACTTATCATTAACTTCGTACGAGCCAAACCGTGACATATGTAGCGCTATAGGATTAACGACCCGCCTCTACTGAAACTTTGGTTATGTCATGAGCAAGTTGCGTTTTCTTGGTTTGATATGTTAGACACATGCCATATTTAATGTTTATCTTGAATCGCATGCTTGCTATGAGGAATTGTTCACACTTTTATCTTATGCTATGTATGTACCAAACTTGTATACTCGCCTTTGCTTTTGCATTGAATTGTATTTTAAACATGTTACAGGTTGATGATGATGAAATGAAAGAGGTAGCACGATGCCTAGATACACACTTTAGACGTTAGGTTTAATATGTTGTATCGAATTTTGGTTATGTTCATTTGTTATTTTGATTAAACTTGTTGTTATTTGGATCTTGTATTAGTGACTACTTGAAGTTTGGAAATGAAATTTGGATTATTAAATTATTGTCACAAATAGCGTTATGATGTCTCGAGCAATCTTCACACTTCGTCTCATCCCGATGTTTCCGCCATTGGTTGGGGTGTGACATATAGGCCCCACTATATAGACCCACCGATTCCTTGTAAACTTAAGAGGGGCGAAAGTAAAAATAAGCACTATTTCTCCCTCGAATGCGCCCAGCCAGATATTCTAGGAGAAATGCTCCTTGACGAGTTATTTCAACTAGAAGAACTACTTCTCAATTGGTCAAAAGAACTTAGGAAGGATTTTTTAGATCCATCCCAAGATGATGACCATGAGGAAATGTTGGAACCGCATTCCAACAACCTCGTTGCTCCCGAAAATACCTTCTTACCTAGAAAAGACGTGGACGATAGTCGTCCCTGTGCCGATTGTGCCATGAAGGACTCCCCATCGACTTCGTTCGGTGCATACATAGACCTGAGCGATTCGGCATACACCTTCTTTAACGAGAGCCCGGAAAAGGGTTGGACTTGTCCACCTAGAATGAAAATAGGAATTACCCTCACCGACAACCTCTTGCGTTCTCGCCTTAGTATAGGACAATTAAGGTATCTTAGGCACTTTGGGGTTGTTCCAACAAGTCAAGAGCCACCCAATGGGAATTAGCTCCTTAGTAAGGACAAAACTTCATAAAACAGCTTTCCGACACGGGGCCGTGCCCGGCCAACACGACCCCGTGTCCACCAAAGATTCCCTTCTGATCAGAACGTCAGAATACGGACAAACTGTGTCAGAATTTCATCTGCACACGGGGCCGTGTCCAGTGGACACGGGGCCGTGTCCAGCAGGCTGTCGTTTTCTATAAATGCAGCCAAAAATCCTGCACATTTGGACCAACTTGGGACAGAGATTTGAAGGAATCTTCTCTCAAACAATCCTAGGTAAGTCTAAAAGAAGTTTCCAACAACCCATCTTGTCCTTTCCTCTTCTAGACATTTCCTTCTTCTTCATCTTTCTTCAAGAACTACCATGAAAAGTTTGAATTTTCAACTTCTGTGGTAGGAAACAATGAGTTTTGATCATGGAATCTTGGTAAAAACATGTTATGTAACATTGTTTAAAGTTATTTACTGCCAAAAAGTTTACGTAAATTCAGGAAATAACTTAAAAACCCAAGATTCCTTGCTCCAAAATTCTGCAGAAAGATGAACACGGGGCCGTGCTCAGCGAGCACGGGGCCGTATCCAGAAACTGTTTCGTCATATAAACTGCTTTTGGTTTATTTTTCGTAGAATGGCGAGTGAAAACAGCGAAACATCATCCGTTCATTCCTCAAACAGCCGAAGGGGAAGGAGGCCCTCCGTTGAAGCTACACTTGTACACTACGTGATAGCACTAAGGGAAGCTCTCGATGAAATGACGTCAGTAGAGGAGGTCCTCATTGACCGTATTAACGATCTTACAATGGGACTTGAAAGCAGCTTCCAAGAGATTAACCTTTTGCACCAAAGGTTAAACATTTTGGTAGCACCTCCTATGGAACCAGTCCTTCCACAACAAGACTGGAACTTAGCACTCGGGGTTAACAACCCTACTGGGTGGGGAGACTTTCCCGCAGAACCTCCCATGGAAAACCCACAAGAAGTTCCAGCGGAAGTTGAAACTCCTCAAACTAATGCAAATGAGCCCTCTTTTCTCCTTCCAAGGGAGGTAGAGGAGTGGCTTGCCGACATATGAGGAGAACCACACCCGGAAGAAGGAGTTCTAAAAAGCCTTATCTAACCAAGATTAGTAGCTTCTTGGAAATTTTGCTAAATTAAAATAAAACATAGGGCTAGAACTCCATAAGTTTAATATTTATGTACTTTTATCTTTATGTAATGTCTCTCTATGATTTGCAATGCTAAGATGGTTTTTAAGATTGATGGTTGCTTTAACAAATAAGACACACTCATGGTGGTAATGGATGAAAAAGGGAACGAGAAAAATGGAACCATGCAAAAAGAACAGAGCAACCCGACAAAAATCTCCATCACAGAAGGCTCAACACGGGCCGTGCCCAACCAACACGGCCCCGTGCTGAGCCCCCTGCAGAAAATCACCCAGTTCAGGTAACTGGACACGGGCCGTGTTCAGCGGACACGCCCCCGTGTCCAGGCTTCTGTTTCAATTCTCTAATTTTTGTTACTGGCACTTGACCACGGGGCCGTGCCCGGTCAACACGGGGCCGTGTCCAGGATGCCAGTAACACAAATCTTTGTTTTTAAACCCACTTTTACACATTCTAATCAACCAAAAACATTATTTTTCGACACATTGAGGACAATGTGTAATTTAAGTGTGGGGGGGATGCTAAAACCTTGAAATTTTGCAAAATCCTAAACACAAGCCTTACACAAAACTCTATTGGAACCGCTAAACACCCCAAATTTTTTTTTCAAAAACTTTTTCATTTTTTTTATTTACTTGTCTTAGTTTAAGTTGGGAATAACAAGTTCTAAAAAGGTTATATTTTTACAAGTTTACAACCGATAGCGTCGTGATAAAAAAAAACCCAACATAAGAAAATTATGAAACGGCATAACAAGTCTAGTTAAAAATTCGATTATATATACTTGATCACATTAAAAACCCATTCCCACAAAAGTGAGTTTTGAGCCTTTATTGAGCATAAAAATATACATATTTAGACTAAATGCTCATTTTTCGTTTCTTGTGTGAATAGCCGCTTGGTTCTTACAAATCTAGAACTTGCCACGACGATACATTCCCGGTCCTTACCAACTTAAACCCAAGTAAGTAAATGATCGAGGCATTAGGACTAACCATTTTCTTTCAAAACCATTATTTTTCATTTTTTTATCACCTACCCAAAATCCCCCTAGATAGCCCCTTTGAGCCTAAACCTTTCATTTCATTACCCCAAAAACCCTTTTTACCCACCAAAAACCTTTTTATTTTTCACCCTTTATTTTAGAAACAAGCTCGGTTTTTTCATAAACTCGCCTTTTTATGTGAAAAAAAAATATGATGAAGTCAAAAACAAACAAAAACTATATAAAAAGCTTGTTTCGAGAAATACTTCAAAACAAAAAAAAAATCACTAAAAACAAGGTATTTTACGAAAACCGACGCTTTTTACGATTTTAGCCCTTTTTACTAACTACTAACCCAACCACCCACCTTTAACCCAAGCCTAACCCTTCACCCAAAAGTCCTCTTGATATTTACAAAGGTAAAAAGTTAAAAAGGAGGAGGATTGATTGCTTGGCTAGCCTATGGAAGGCGTAAGTTCCGTGCCGCTCTCGAGTGATTCACTAAAATATACACCTTCGGCCGAGTGTTGAGTGATCTCCCGTGAGGTATGTGAACTTGTATATAAATGGAATTTTAATGAGGCATGCTATGCCCAAATAAGTAATTTGTCTTATGAAACGTTCAAAATAAATCATAACGAATAGGATTGTAAATAAATAAAAAAAAACTTATAAAGACCTTGGATTCCCGACACTCTAGGACAAGCTAAAAACTTCTCTTCTACCTATTCCATTTGGGAGTGTAAGCCACATTTAAAGAGTTTTGCTTGAGGACAAGCAAAAGTTCAAGTGTGGGGGTATTTGATGTGTGTAAAATGCAACATATAAATCACATCAATAAAGGCATAAAACTAACCCTTTTTAAGTACTAATGTTGGGAAAAGAGTGTTTTTGTCTTCCTTTTGTATTTTCAGGATGAAATGAGCTCAAAATCACAAAAGAAGCAAAAAGACAACTAATTCTACCATAAATACAAGAAAAGGAACAAAAGTAGACTGCCCGGACCCTCAACGGCACCTCCGAAGGCAAAGGAGAAGAAACAGAGTCTGAACACGCCCCGTGTCCAGCGAACACGGGGGCGTGCCCAGGAAGCAGCAGAAAAGACAAACCAGTAGAAGCTTCCATTGCCCACCACGGGGCCGTGTCCAGCGGGCACGGGGGCGTGGTGAAAGTACAGCAGGCGCATTAATTGTAATTGCGAATTACAATTAATGAAGAGAGAGAATGTCAGACGGGCACGGGGCCGTGTCCAGCGGACACGGGGCCGTGTCCAGCCTTCTGTTCAGCCTATAAATAGAGGAGCTTGGTTTCATTCTCTCTCATCCCTTGGCACACCACCTCTCTCACACTTCATCCACCACCCACCACCACCATAACACCATCATCCACCACCATCATCCATTGTCCATCGTAGAGTGTGTGAGTCGTCTCGGGATCCAAGATTGATCGTAAGAGTTCTTGACAATCAGGGCCATGTTTACCTAAGTCTCTTACATCACTTGGTGAAGACAAGTGTTTAGTATAATACTTTTTATTTTTAATCTTTTGCACTTTTTATTTGGTTTTGTATTAATGACTTTAATAACTAGTTACTTATGTTGAAGGTGATCTCTCCTTATCGTTTGTCCGTGGTGTCTTGGCATTATTTTACTGTCTATATAAAATAAAAGATTTTCACCATTCGTATCTCCACGGTCTATATGGAGGTATGTTGGCTACCTGGTCGGGGGTTAAGGGAACGGTTTGGTAAGGGTCTTGCCCTTGTTCAGCGTTTAGAGGTCCTGCTTGGGACCTGGGTCAATTTTAGTAGGATCTCCTTCAATGCCCATAGGTATTGGATGGCGGGGATCCAAACTCTTTGACCCCCTCATAAGTTAACTACTATTAATACTATAACCCGGCTATTTAGGACTGTATCCCTGCTGACTCAGACTACTTAGCCGAGGGTAACGTCACCGCCAAAAGCGGGGCCTACCACAATTTGCATTAATAACTTAATTCATTATCTTTCAATAATCCGACCCTTTAGGATTGTATCCTTGCTGACTCAAACTACTGGGTTGAGGGTAACGTCGCCTTCAAAAGAGGGGCCTACTACAATAACTAAGATAATCTCTTAAACAAGTGCAAAAGTGCGAAAATAATCAAAGGTTATACTAATACACGTGTCGGATCCAAGTGATTCATCTTGTCTATCTGTTTTTATTTTATTTTATTTTTCAGCATTTAGTTAGTTTTTATTTTTCTTAGTTTAAAACATTTTTCTCACTTTTTGATTTGGTTAGACGTTGAGGATAAACCGGTACTAAAAGCTCTTGTGTCCTTGGACGACCTCGGTATCTTACCAACACTATACTACGTCCACGATGGGTGCACTTGCCCATATGTGTGTTTAGTGTTAGTAAATATCGTGTTTTATAAATTTAAAACTTGGCTAAAAGTGTAAAAAGGGCTTAAATACTCATCAAAAATATAACACACTTCACGCACATCATTGGTGAAGGCTGCAAATGTGTATCATCTGAGCTAACCACTGCTGGTGACTTTGATGACCCAGCAGTGGCTTCAAAAGGTGGTGGAATGGGTGGTAATGGAGTGGACCACTGCTGACTTTTATCCACTGTTTGAGGACTTTTGTCAGCAGTGTTTGAGGATGTGGAAGCAGTGGTAGATGGCTACTTTGGTCAACAACTGTTGAGGTAGCAGTGGTTGAGCTTTGGCAGCTGTTTTGAACAACTGGTGCTTTTCCCTTTGTGGCAGACCTTTGAGGGATGATGATTTCATACCCATAGTCTGGTGATGTATCCTCTGATGGACCTGCACTGTTAGTCTTGATAGCAGTATTTTCAAAGGTGAATTTTTCAAGATCAAACAGATCAGCAGGATTTGCTGGGATTTTCATTGATGAAAGTTCATTGAACTTTACATCTAAAGTCTCCTCCACTACCTTGGTCCATGCATTGAACACTTTGTAGGCCTTGGCAGTGGTTGAGTATCCCAGAAAATAACCACAATCAATTTTGGCTGCAAATTTTGAAATGGAATCTTTTAAGTTCAAAATAAAGCATGGGCAGCCAAACACTTTGAAGTATGAGATCAGTGGTTTGATTTTATACAGAATTTCATAGGCAGTCTTTTTGTGCCTGGGGTTTATTAAAACTCTGTTCTGGACATAACAAGCAGTGTTTACTGCCTCTGCCCAGAAAGCTAATGGCAAACCTGAATCTGCAAGCATAGTTCTGGCAGCTTCAATCAAGGTTCTGTTCTTTCTTTCAACCACCCCATTTTGCTCTGGTGTTCTAGGGATGCTGTACTGCCTTACAATCGCTTTCTTCACACAGAAGGTATCCAACTCCTTATTTTTAAATTATGTGCCATTGTCACTCCTAAATCTTTTCACTGGAAGGTCAAATTGCTTTTCAACCTGTGTCACAAAGTCTTGCAAAATGCCTGCAGTTTCATCTTTAGAGTGCAAAAAGAAAGTCCATGTAAACCTAGAAAAGTCATCAACTATAACCAAACAATATCTTTTCTTTTTGAGGCTCATGACTTGAACTGGGCCAAACAAATCCATGTGTAGCATTTGCAAACACTGGGTTGTTTTGGACTCTTCAATGGACTTGTAAGAACTTTTATGTTGTTTTCCTTTTAAACAGGAAATGCAATGTTCAGGACATGAAAACAATTTTTGTGGTAGGCCTCTCACCAAACCATTTTTTGAAATTTCAGTTATTGTCTTAAGATTTGTGTGCCCCAATCTTCTGTGCCAAAGTTCTGTCTCTTTGTTAGAGGCAGCTGAGAACAGACAGGCATCAGCTCTGGGACACTCTTTTGACATGTCAACAACATAAACATTGCCACTTCTTTGAGCAACAAGTTTAGTTTGACCATTTTTGATTATTGCTTCAATCTTTTTGACCATTTCTGGTCCAACAATCCTACAACAATCTTTTGTGAAGAATGACCCAAACCCTTTGTCACTCATTTGAGATACACTCAGAAGGTTGAATTTCAGATTGTCTATTAGATTGACATTTTCAAATTTTACATTACCAGATTGCACTGTTCCAGACCCCAGAACTTTCCCTTTACTATTATTTCCAAAGGATATATCACCCCCTCCATGGATTTTAAAGTCTTTGAGGAGGGCTTTACATCCTGTCATGTGCCTGGAGCCTCCACTATCTACATACCACAGACTATCAAAGCATGCAGAAGCTCCCTGCACATGAAGTAAAAGGATTAGTTCATTAAGGACTCCAAAGCCAACAGGGCTTTGGATGGGGATTCAGCAGTGTCTGGTATGGATGCAGTGTGATGAGCAGTGGTTAAGTCAGGGGTTTGGACAGTTTTAGTACTGTTTCTTGCTAACCACTGTTGAGGGTCTTGCCCAATCACCTGCTGATACCCAAAAGGATGCCTATTCACTCTGGGTTTAGAGGGCTTTTTGTAGACCTCATAAACGTGTGGAATCCTTTGGTAAGACTGTTTTTCCTTGCCTTTTCTGAACTGATTGGCAGGAGGTGCATCAGTAACCTAAACATCTCTTTTGACAGATGTTTGGTTCAGCTGTTTTGTGACAGCTGTTTGAACTGGCACAAACAGTGGTTGTTTCTTTGTGAATTTGACCGATGGTGATGCTGATGGACTCAAGGATGTTTTAGCAAGGTACTCATTCTTTTTGATATCAAAGTTTTTGAGATACACACATGCTTGAGTTTTGTGGTTTGTTTTACCACAAACAATGCAGCTTTCAGCTGAAACTATGACACTTGTTTTGTTTATATCATAAGCTTTTAAGTGGAAACAATCTTTTGTTAGATGGTTCCTTTTCTCACAGAATTCACAAAACAAGTTATCAATTTTTTCTTTCTTCTTCCTCTTTTCAGACTCCTTTGCAGCAGAGGTTTTAACCACTGCTGGGATGTCCTTAAGAGGAATGACTTTAGCTTTTGGAGCTTTAACACCATCAGTTGATGTAAAGTCCATTGGCTTGAAATTTTCAAGAATATCACACTTATCAGACCATTTTGGTTTAAATTGATGATTTTCAATCTCCTCAAAAGCAGAGGGACCCATTGGTCTGTCAAGTGTGATTTTGTCACCAAGTTTGTCAGTGATTTTCACTTGTTGGCCATTCTTGTTTGTGGGGATGAACTCAGTAGTTACATCAGTGGTTGAAACAGATTTTTCAAAAGCAGTGTTTTCATCATCATGTTTTCTATAACCAACCCCAAATTTCACATTGCTTTTTATCTGTTTCTCAAGCATAACCTCATACCCTTTGCATGATTCCACCCATCTCTCACATGTGATTTGGGTGGACTCTAACTCCTTTTTGCAACCTTGGTATTTTTCAATCAAGGTTTGAAGTTGGGTTTTGGTTATGCTTTGCTCTTCTTTCATGCTGCAAATCTCTTTCTCTTTTTCAGCCAATTTGTTTTTAAGTTCTTTTAGAGACCTTTCAAATATGACTTCATCAGATAAGATTTTATCACGAAGGTTTTCATTCACCTCTTTGATGTTAGCAAAAGCAATAATGCAATTGTCAGAACACAGTTTTTCAAGAACTTGAGGTGATACCTTTGCAGCAGCCATCATTGCACAATCACACTTAGGATTTTCCTCATCTTCAGCTCTCTCTTCTATCTCACCTGTCTTTTCTTCTTCTGACCATGGATCTGTCAGTGGTTCAATCAGGGTGCCTGAACTTTCTTCCAACAGTACTTCATTTGCCACAGCAGTAACCACTTCTTCAATCACCTCATCCACTGTTTCAGAGGCCAGCTGTTCCTCTTCAGATTCAACCCCCTCTTGTATTGACTCTAATGCCATCAAACAAAATTCATCATGGGAAGAAACATTAGAAGCATAGAGTGCAAAATTTTCATCACTGAGGTCTTCAGGCATACTGCTCCAGTCAACAAATTCTTGAGTAAAGAAACTTTGTTGATCTGGTTGTTTTGCTACTGGAGCAGTGGTTTGTGGTGCAGGTTGCACTTGTGCCTGGGGAGCAGGGGTTTGAACATATTGGATCTGTGGAGCAGCTGTTTGGACATAATGCACTGGCACAGGAGCAACAGCATAGTGAGCAGTGTTCACATGTGCTGCTGGGGCATATTGGGCATAGTGCACAGTGTTTTGATTT
Organism: Helianthus annuus; assembly: GCF_002127325.2. Lineage (NCBI taxonomy): Eukaryota > Viridiplantae > Streptophyta > Magnoliopsida > Asterales > Asteraceae > Helianthus > Helianthus annuus. Next base: position 159,103,770 of record NC_035444.2, read on the forward strand.
TGAGGTCTAGGATTTGAACTAGGGTGAGTGATTATGGGACCAGTTGTTTGACTCCTACACTCTCTAGCAAAATGTCCTAACCTGTTACACTTATAACACTTGATTTTCGATTTATCCAACCCAACCCTTAGATTCCCATGCAACCCTGGGAATTTTCGCCCTGTTCTTTTATAAAACTTGCTAGTTCTAACACTTAGCAAGGCCAGTTGGTGCAGGGTGTCCATTTCCTCTAGATCAGTGGGGTCAAAATGCTGTAGATCATTGAGTTCAAAGCTTAAATTGTCTGACATCTGGTTTTCATTTGCAGTGAATGCATAACCTGTAGAGTGAGGATCAGGGTTGTTAAATTTGCACCAGCAGTTATGTCAATGAAGTGATCATAACCCTGATCCTTACCACTACCACCAGATTCTTCTTGACCCAGAAGAGCAGTGTTACCGAATGAATAATCATCAACGGTTTTCCCTGACTCTTGCAACTTCCTTTTCTGGATCAACTCCCTTTCGTAGGTCAGGAGTCGACCATGGAGTTGGGTCAAGGTCAGATCCTTGAACTCAGGTGAATTTCGGGTGACAAAAGCTATTGTGTCCCATTTGTCTGGCAGTGACCTGAGGAACCTGCTGTTTTGAGTTGAGTTTGTAAAAGTGGTTTTAACAAGCCTCAGTTCACTGATGAGACAACTGAAACGCTCAAATTGTTGCGTCAGTGATTCACCTTTAACATGACAAAATGTTTCATACTGTTGGTTCAGGATTTCCCTATTGTTTTCTATAACTTCTTCGGTACCTCCAAACTGTTCCTTAAGCGCGTCCCACAACTCTTTGGCATTGTCACAATGTAACAATCCAGCATATATTTCGTTGGGCAGCGCTGATGCTATGATACTAAACGCTTTAGCATCTAGTTCAAATTTTTGATAATCCATTTCAGTATAATTTTCAACAGGTTTTGGAAGTTGTTTTTTAGCATCTTCAGCGCTTGGCACTGTAGGAACATGAGGACCAAAGATGACAGACTTCCAACAACCTGTGCTTTGTTGAGCGAGGATGTGACCCATCCTCCTCTGCCAGATGTTGTACTCATTTCCTTTTAGCATAGGTGGTTTAAAAAGAGAACCAATGTTGTTTTTATCATCCTGAGATTGTGACGTCATTCTTGTTGTTTTACAGGTACTGAGAAATCAACTTTAATGGTGATTAATCCTTACTCTATTTTTCAACGACGAATAAACGATCAGTATCAACTGTTTTGAGCTGAACTATTTACGTCAAAATGATTGTTAAATCAAATTTGACTGTCCAAGCTCTGATACCAAATGTTGGATCTGAGTTTGTTTTTTATTGTATTTTATGTTTGAAAATAAGACGAAGATGGATGAGTGTGCAGCGGAAATTATAATGAAAACAAACTTTGCATACAATCAAACGAGAGTAATACTTTCATCAAACATCTTTACACAAAGAACCGAAAGATTGAATTTATTTCAACTACGATTACAATGATTGATGTAAGAATGCAAACTCCCCCTCAGCCAGAGCTCAGTAGTTTGTTCGTGCAAAGAAGACGAATGATGCAAAGAGCTAATAGAACAGTACCAAGTACTGAACTATTTATAGGCACTTGCAAACTAATGAGCATCTTAGCTGACGTCACCATGAAAGTGACATCTAACCTCCTAACAAACTCTAACCTCTGATCTATACAGACACTGCTTGTGTTAACTACTGCTAATACATTCTATTACAAAACAGACTTTAGAACAGCTGCTGCAACCTTCTACTGCTGTGAACCCAGCAGCACTTGTCCGGATCAGCAGTGCTTGACTCAAGGCAGTAGATTGAATCAGCAGGACTTTAGTCTTCCATCAGATCTTTAGTTGAGCAGCGGTTATGGGTCAGCAGTTTAGCAAGATCAGCGGATAGGAGGTCATCAGTAGTTGTAATCACTTTCAAGGGGAGAGATTTGTATATCAGAATCTGCTTATTCAGAATCCACTGTTCTGATCCAGTTTTAGCTTTAATTATCTGTTCCTCTGATAGGGTTCAATCCCAACATTTAAAGACTAAGAAGCTGAAGAAAACAAAGAAGACCAAGGGCGAAGGTTCTAGAGTTTCCAAGTCTGTTGATTCTTAATTCGTAGCTTTCTTAGCACTAAAAACAATTTATGGTTTGTGACCCTTAAACAATATTAGGTTTTCAGGGACCCTTAAGGTTCCTGTTGGTTGTGTTGAAGGCCTGTGTGGCCGTTTGAACAATTGTTAGGTTTGCAAGTTACTAGGACTTGCCTTAACTTATGTTTGGAAGTCCTTTAGGGCTTTCTTTGATATGGTATGATGTCTTAACTTTCTTATTTATGTTATGTTTTTAGACTTGTGTCTGTTTTTGTTAAGGCAGTCTGTTTGGCTTTAACCTTCCAAGCCTTTTGGCTGTCTGTTAGTAGGTTGAAGCCTTTAGGGTTTCGAGTTGTTGCTCGAGTGGCTTGAAGCCTTGAAGGCTTCTTAGACTTGTGGCCTGACTTGGTTTGTATCTTTGTGTTTTTTGTCCAAGTGATTTTGTTCTTTCAAATTCTCTTTGTAACTTTGTCTTTGTCCAGTTTGTGCTGCCCTTATGTTTGTCATACCAAAAAGGGTTCAGTGCTGCAGACACTTAGCCTTGGTATTTTTAACAAGAAGATCTAGCACCTATCCTTTTTATTATTTCTTTGGTTTTCACTTGAATTTTTCAAGCCTTTTTGTTGATTATATTTTAAGGCTTAGGGAACATTTGGTGTAGGCTGTTCACACCCGTCTATGAGACAATTTTAGGTTTTCTTAACAAGTCTCATGGAGTTGTATTGATTTAGGAACTCACCCCTTATATAGGTTCATTCAACCCTTGAACCTATTGAGCGATGTGGCCTGGGAGCTCATCCCCTTACATGGCCCTTGCCATGGAGTTTTTTGCTAGGTTCTCAACCTGATCTTAGGATAGAAAGACAAGCTTGATAAAGCAACTTCATTCATTTCAGCAATACTTGCTTTTTACAAAAGATATTCATAATTCTGCTTGGAATACATTTTGATACAAACCAAACTTTCCTGTTTAAACATGAACCTTTTCAGGGTTTCGCCGTTCCAATGCCTTGGAAGCCTTTTGCCTTTTGAGTCAGCCAGCTTGTAGGATCCACCTTTGTGTGCTTCAAGGATGGTGTATGGGCCTTCCCATTTTGGGCCAAGCTTTCCTTGATTTTCTTTCTTGCTGGCTTCGTTGTTTCTGAGGACCAGGTCCCCTGGCTTGAAACGTTCGTTCTTGACTTTTTTGTTGTAGTAAGCTTCCATCTGTTGCTTGTATTTGGCCTTTTGAATTGCGGCTTGATCTCTTGCTTCCTCTAGGAGTTGTAAATTCAACATGATCTCTTTTTGTTTTGTTTCGGGATTCATGTTGACAAGTCTTTGGGTTACAAATCCTATCTCAGCGGGGATCACAGCTTCGGATCCGAATACCAAGCTATAAGGTGTTTTCTTATGGCTTGTTTTTTCGGTTGTTCTAATTGCCCATAGTACACTAGGCAATTCTTCAAGCCAGTTGTTTTCGTATCTTCCCAATCTTGTCTTGATGCCTTCTACTATGCTTCTATTTGTTCTTTCCACCTGACCGTTTGATTGCGGATAAGCCACTGAGCTAAAAACCTGATCGATTTTGTATTCCTTGCACCAAGTGCTGAAAGGCTTCTCAGCAAATTGTCTTCCGTTGTCAGTGACAAGTACTCCCGGCAATCCATAACGGCAAATGATGTTTTCCCAAACAAAGTCAATGACCTGTTTTCCCGTGATTTTGGCAAGTGGTTTGACTTCAGGCCATTTGGTGAAATAATCTACTGCCACCAGTAAGAATTTTACTCCCCCTTTGCTTGGGGGAAATGGACCAACAATGTCCATCCCCCATTTGTGGAATGGCCATGCCGAGGTTATTGGGACTAAGTCATGCTTGGGACTTCTTGGAATTGGTGCATGAATTTGACAAGCATCGCATTTTTTCAATTCTTCGGTTGTATCACGGTGCATTGATGGCCAGAAATATCCAAGGTTCATGAGCTTTGCAACCACCGACCTAGCTCCAAAGTGAGCTCCGCACACACCTTCATGAATTTCTTTGATCAAGTACTTGCTTTGCTCTGGGCCGACACATCTTAACAAGGGAGCAAGGTAACCCTTTTTGTAAAGGGTTTCTCCTTGTAGTATGTATTGCCTTGCCTTGATCTCAACCCTTTTAGCTTCTACTTGATCATTTGGCAATTTACCATTTTTAAGGAACTTTTTGATGGGAGTCATCCAGTTTGGATCTTCTTCGGTAACTACATCTTGAATTTCCAATTCATCGATTGATGGGGCCTTCAACACTTCTACCAGCACCTTCTTGGTAAGGTGGGCGAAAGTGAGAGATGCAAGCTTACTTAGGGCATCAGCCTTTTTGTTTTGAGATCTGGGGATCTGTTTGATGTTGCATGCCTGGAAGGTACTCATCAGTTCCTTGGATTTTTCTCTGTATTTTTTCATGTTGGGTTCCTTAGCTATGTAGCTATCATTCACTTGGCTTGAGACCAGCAACGAATCTGTGAACACTTCAAGCTTTTCGATCTTCATCTCTTTAGCTAGCCTTAAGCCAGCTATTAGTGCCTCGTATTCAGCTTCGTTATTGGTGGTCTGAAAATTAAAACGGAGAGCATATGTGAATTCCAGCCCTTCTGGGTTGATCAAAATTAGCCCAGCCCCTGACCCTTCAACGCTTGAAGCCCCGTCGGTAAAAAGCTTCCAGGCTTCAGGGTTGGAGGGTTCAGTAGTGGTAGCGTTTACTTCAGTGATTGCCTGGTTTGGAACTTCCACAATGAAATCGGCCAAGGCTTGTGCCTTGATAGCTTTTCTTGGGACATAGGTGATGTTATGCTCACCCAGTTCTATGGCCCATTTGGCTAATCGCCCCGAGTTTTCAGGTTTTTCAAGCACACTCTTAATAGGTTGGTCGGTGACCACTTGTATAGGGTGTGCTTGGAAATACCTTCGAAGCCTTCTAGCTGTTTGAACTAGGGCTAGGGCAAGTTTTTCAAGGGGAGGGTATTTTGTTTCAACTAATTTTAAAGTTTTGCTGAAAAAATAAACGGGTACCTGGGCCTTGTCTCGCTCAATGGTGAGGACTGCACTGATGGCCTCGTCAGCAATTGAGAGGTACACCGATATTAACTCCCTGGTTTTTGGTGCCGCGATATCTGGTAGGGAAGCTAAATGTTGCTTCATCTGGTTGAAAGCTTCTTCAGCTTCTTCAGTCCATTTGAAATCCTTCTTGTCTGAGCAGTTCTTGAGCGTTTTGTAGAAGGGCAGAGATCTTTCGACCAACTTTGAGGTAAAACGCTTCAAGGCTGCAAGCTTTCCGTTTAAGCTTTCAACCTCCTTCTTAGTTTTTGGTGGTTTGGCTTCGAGGACGGCTTTCACTTTGTTAGGGTTGGCTTTGATGCTTTGCTTTCCAACAATGTGACCCAAGAATTTTCCCTCCTCAAATCCAAATGAGCATTTTTCCGGATTAAGCTTCATGTTAACCTTCCTGAGGTTCTTGAAAGTTTCTTGAATATCGTCAAGCATTTGATGTTCCGTCTTGCTTTTAATCACCAAGTCGTCAACATATGCCTCCATGTTTTTGCCGATTTGGCTTTCGAAGGCTTTGTCAACGAGTCGTTGATAGGTAGCTCCTGCATTTTTGAGGCCGAAAGGCATCTTTTGATAACAAAAGATCCCTTTGTCCGTGTGAAAGGCTGTTTTTTCCTCATCCTCTTTCTTCATGAGGATTTGGTGATAACCCTTGTATGCATCAAGAAAGCATTTGAACGAGTAACCTGTGAGGGAGTCAACCTTGATATCAATTTCCGGTAGTGGGTAACAATCTTTAGGACAAGCCTTGTTAAGATCCTTGAAATCTATGCACATCCTCTAGGAGTTGTCAAGTTTCTTGACCATAACCGGGTTTGCAACCCATGATTGGTACTTGACTTCTCGGAGAATACCGGCCGACACAAGCTTTTCAACCTCTTGGCAGGCTGCCAGACTTCTCTCGGGTGCCAGGCTTCTTTTCTTTTGGACCACCAGCTTGACATCCGGTGGTATTCTTAATTCATGCTCGGCAATGTTCCGAGGGATCCCGGTCATATCTTCTGGACACCAAGCGAATACATCGCTGTAATGTGTTAGCAATTTTTCAAGGTACGAAAGGGTCTCTTGAGAAAGGTTTGGATTGACCCTTATTCGTTGTTCAGGGTACCTAGGGTTTATGACCAACCTTTGCCTGTCTTCTTCGCTGTTTGAGTTTTCACCTTCAATCATGTAAGCTTCCTGAGAGGGTTGAAGGGTTACTATGCCCCTCTCGGTAGGAAATTTAACCGTGCCATGGCCAACAGACACTGCCATGTAAAATGCACATTGTCCTGGTCTTCCGATGATCACGTCATAGCTTGAGGGGATGTTGATAACCACAAAGGTTAATGGTTGGGTTCTTTCTTTTAAACCTTCGCTGAAACGAACATTAAGGGTCAGCTGCCCTAAGGGCTTGAGGGGTATGTCAGCGATACCTTTTATAGAGGTTCCAGGAGGTTGAAGCCTTGAACGTTCTTCATTGCTCAAACGGTTGAAGAATTTTTCGAACATGATCTCAGTGGCTGCCCCAGTATCTATGTGTGCCTTACATGTTTGCAGCGTTCCCACGGTAGCTTCTACCACAAGAGGGCTAGAAAGAGGGTCTTTCTCCGTAGGGGGGAAGCAGACACACTGAAGCTCCCAAGCTTCCAACCGCTGTCTTTTATGAGGAACCCTTCCATCAAAATTCACCATATGGACTTCCTTACCCTTTCCTTCAGCCATTTTGTCCCGGACTCCCTTTACCAAATGAGCGAGTTCTCCGGACTTAACAGCCTCTTCTATTCTTTTCTTGAGTTGGAAGCAATCATTGGTGTGGTGACCTTTTTCTTCGTGAAACTCACAGTATTGGGTGGAGTTCTCGTTTTTTCTGCTTTTGGGGAGAGGCCTAGGAGGCCGAAAGTTTTGTTTAACTTCTTCTGTTGCAAGGATTTCTTGAGGGGTCTTTGTGAGGGGTGTGAAACTTATGCCTTTCTCCCTGCTTGAAGGGTTACGGCCTTCAGACCTTCGAGGGTCTGAACCCTTTGGCCGCCTGTCATAGGAGTTGAAGTTCCCCCTTTTTCTAGCTGGGCTATTGCTTCGCCAGCCGGATCCTCTCTTCCTTTGTTCTTTAATGTCTACAGCCTCCTCTCCCCGGATGTGAGCTTCGGCCCTTTCAAGAGCCTCTTCTAGGGTCTTGGGCAGGGATTTGTTGAAATCTCTTGTGAGATATTTAGAGGTGATGGCATTCATGAAACCAGCCACTCTCATTTTCTCGTTCGCCCCTACATAAGTCAGACCTTCCTTTTTGTATCGTTCAATGAACGCACGAAGACTTTCATCATCTCGTTGTTTTATCTGAAAGATCACTGTTTCGTCTTTGACATATCGCCTTTGTTGGGAGAAATTTGCCAGAAAACCCTTGCTTAGGTCGTCAAAGCTTCGAATGCTTTGAGCAGGTAGATCGTTGAACCAGATTCTGGCGGATCCAACAAGAGTTTGCATGAACATCAGGCAGCATTCAGCGTTTGACCATTTCTCTATCCGGGCTGCACCAGTGAAGATCTGAAGATGGTCCTCAGGATCTTCAGTCCCATCATACGTTCTGATGTGGGACGGCATCTTAATCTTTGATTGGAAATCATAATCGGCTATCTGCCTTGAAAAGCATGAAAGGTTACTTGGCTTGTAAGGTTTAGCCAAGTCTTCTTCAGCCCTTGCATCCACATTGTTGCCATTGTCGTAATTCCCCTGAGTGGCTAGCACTTGATTAATGAAGTGTTGCCACGGGAAGTTGGCCATCATCTGGGTCATCATATTAGGCATGAGGTTGAAGCCTTGAAGGCTTCCTGGACCAACCGAGCAGTTTATTCCGAGAGGGGTGCTCATAACAGCGCTTCGTGCTAAAGGGAGCACGGACAGAGCTTGCTCCCACATGGTTGTTACAGACGCTGGATAGCTTGTTACTGGGGACTGTAGGAGCTGGTCAAGTGTTAGCTCATGTCCCAAAGGAGCACCACTAGTAATCGGTTGGGAAGAGAAGATAGGATGCACCGTAGGATTTGTCATAGTGGACAGATAAGGGTGAGGATTTGAAGGATTACTGGGACCAGCCTCACTTCTTGTAGTAAAAGGAGGTAGAGGTGGTCCGGGAGACAGTGTTGGTTCAGGTTCATCATAGTCTAAACGAATCCTCACTCCTTTTTCTCTTTCTTTACTCACATGCTGGTTGAGAAGTGACCTTAATTCAAGGAAGTTGTTTGCAACCCCCTCGGGGGTAAGTTCAACATGTGCTGGGGTGTCAGAGACACCGATATTGGGAGATGGGACCCCGGATCTGGACGGAGTCGGTGTGTTGAAGGTGAGGAACTCGGGTGTGCTCCCCGGAGTTGAGAAAGATGTTGGTATAGCCATGTGAGCTTGGCTACTACCCGGGGTAGAAGTGTTTGGAATCTGATTTACTTCTCCCGGAGATCCACTTTCAGACATGGTGATTTTAAGTGAAGAGAGCTACACTACTAGGTCTTTTTTGAGAAGAAATAGCGGTGTAGCCCCACGGTGGGCGCCAACTTGTTGATGCAACAAATACAAGACCAACGGTAGTAGCTGGGTTGGTTAGGCAAAAGGGTTGAAGGGTTCAACTTTGCCTAACGCAGGTCGCAGGGTCCCCCCACGTTTGCAAGACGTGGAAGGAGGTTTACTAGTTTGTTGTTGTTATTTGCTGAAGATTCCTTCTCTGAAATGTACTCAGATTCGGAAGTGGGAGCAAATGGAATGTGTGTGGTGGATGTGAAAAGGAGTGACTTGTATGTAAGCAAGTACTCCACACGAATGACCAGAGATTAGAGAATCAGAGCTGGCCAGGAGATGTTTTCTGAAGTAAATGAAGTGTCAATTTATAAGAGAAGACATCTCCCGAAGTAGAATGTGTTAGACTAGTAACCTTGCTTGCAGTGGAGGGTTTCCCCTTTTGGGGGTTAAAGGCTTTTGACCCCTGGATAATAGCGTGCATTGTGCAGACCTGCTTTGCTTTTGCGGCTATGGGTTGGTGAAGCGATCTCCGGATGTGACTGGCCACTGTTTCCGCCTCGCTTTTCCCATCTCACAGCTTTTCAACCATTGAACCGTTTAACCATTTGAACATTTACATATTTAGTCATTTTATTTAGTCTTGGGTTACCCCCGTCATCAGTAGATAATGTGGGAACCAACAAACTGCCCTACAACATTACTACCACAAAAAAACCATAACCAAGTAGGGAGGCCTAAAAAGGCTAGGAAGAAGAGTGCTGAGGAAATTTATGAGAAGAAACAAAAGACTGTTGAGGTGCTTTCACAAACACTGAAAAACAGGGGAAGCTTCCTAGGAAGAGTGAGTCTGTGACATGTAAAGCTTGCAAACAAAAGGGGCACAACAAGAGAGGGTGCAAGGACAAGGGGGGTTTAAAGTTTGTTCCAGAATCTCATCTGCATCACGAGTTTAAATTTTAGGTAGTTGAAGTTATGGTCCTTTTGTTGATTGCTATTGTTGAACAAGATACTACATTTTTATGTTAGTTTTAGTATTCTCAGTTTATTTTGAACACTAAACACTAGTAATTTTGGTTGTTTTAAATGGATTAACCAGTTAAGTTAACTGTTATGGTTGTTGGTATTTAATTAAGTAGTTGGTGAGTGGTATTTAATTATTTATTGTCTGGTCATAATCTAGTGCAAGTGCATGTTTTTTGAGAGTTGAATTGATTCAGTAGTTGGTTAGTGGTATTTATTGTGGTTTGTTTTTAGAGAGTTCATATACATTGCATCCAAAAACTGTCAAATACATTACACATCCAAAACAGTAAATTACAAGATTCTAATTAGTGGGTCAAGACATATATCACAACAACATCCAACTCATCACAATTAGCACTTTCAACCTCTTATTTTCAGCAATAGTCCTTCCAGCATCTTCGTTCATACGTGTAGTCCTTTCTAGCTCTGCTAAGACTTCTAAACAATATGGACATATGGGGGGGGGGGGGGGGGGGGGCAGCCCAAGCAACAAAACCACAGCCTTAACTACCCTTTAATTTCGACGAGAAGATATACTTAGGTAGCATGGATAGGAAAAGAAAAAAAAATGCAACTTCAATTGGGCAGCAGTGGAATCGTCTTCCAGGATTGGCTTGAGTATGGGAGGTTCGAATGACAACTTCAAACCCACATCTGCAGATCACCAGTGTGAAATTAGAGTTTGAGAGGGAATGGTGAAGAAGATGAAGTGATAGAGAAAAGGATGGGGTTTTGTTTATAAAGGAGGTAAAGTGGAGAGGTGAATTTACTAATATGTCCATCATGTGAGATGCATGTGACAATTAATTAACCAGGATAATGGGTTGAGTTAGAATCAGGGGCCAAAATGGCAAAATAGTTAGTTACAGAGACGTTGGGGGCACAGATATTAAAAAATCTATTTTGGGCTAATAGGGTAAAAGTGATATAACCACAGGGGCCAAAGTCGTAATTTGCTCTAAATAAATTATTAGAAAAAGCATATTATATATGAATTGTTAAAAATATAAAGTTACCTTAGACATGGTTTTGAAATACAAAATCACAATCCCTTAAACTGGTAACTTTTATACTCAAATGCAAAATCACAATCCTTTTAAATAAAACCAAAAACCTAGTAGCACATAAATATTTTTACAAGTTATATGACAATGATAGTTGGTATATACACTACACATCTAGCATCTAACGGTTTGATGACAGAAAACATTTTTTTCAAAGGTCTTGAATACTAAAATATTTTCTAATGAATGTTAAGAAAAAAACGACAGAAAAGAAAATAGTGTAAATCATGGTTCGGTAATTTACCACATCTTCTATATTAAATATTAAGAAAAGTCCAAATGCATGGAAAAATCAAAATACAAGAGGAGATTACAATGTTGATGATCTTTAAGTACTTTCCGGTGGTGGTGGTGGTGGTGGGACGTTGCACTTTGAAGGTCGTTTATGCATCCGTGCTGGTGGTGGTGGCGGCAGGGGGGAGGCGGTGAAGGAAATATAAAGAAATTCCGTGGTCGACTTGGCTTTGGTGCCGGGGGTGAACCCCTACGTACCGTACGCAAACTTGAATCTATGCCGCTGATTTGTAGCGTTGATAGTGGCGGCGGAGGCGGACGAAGAAACACATAACTCTTAATTTTACCTAGCTTTGGCGGCGGCGGCGCTGACGACACCTTTCTAAGCATTCTACTCCTACCAGAAAATACACTTCCTATATATGTAGAATGAATATATTTTCTTAACCATCATTGCAATTTGATATAAACCATCAGAATAAAACAAAACAAAACTAAACTTAAGTTTACCTTGATGTGGTTTGATTGAAGCAGAAACATTATGAATGATTAGATTAAACACAAGCAATAATAGAGCAACTCCTCTTCGGTCAAAAGTCTTCTTCATAGCGGTAGCTTAATTTAAAGTCTTCCTCTCGGGTGGTCCTTTTATAGGATATATGAATTCTGACCCATATTCCTAGCTAGATTACTTATCGTTTTTAAAGCTTACTATAAAGTTTAATTTGACGTAATAAATTAAATACTTTTCATCTCATCTTAATAAACTTTGCCATGAATCTTCGACATTCGACTTGTTCAGTTGTTCTTGATAGTGACAAGAGGGAACCTCGAGTGGGATCTAGTTTTTTTTAAACCGGAAACTAACATATTTTTAAATGCTTTTTTTTTATATGTGCACCTTGCCGTTATTGAACCCTTCACCTCATGAATAAAGAGAAAACACCTTATCACCATCTTCTTTTAGGACAAATTGGATATAGTAATCTTGAATGTCACATATCACTTGGTGAGCTAGATGGATATAAAAAGTTCATATTATTGAATTATGACTTATTTTATAAGGAAAACTAGGATGGTGCCAGATACCGCGCGTTGCGGCGGCAATCTCTAGGTTGTTTATAGTCGGCAAAATTATGGTTGTTTACGGTCTTAATGCATTTACGGTCTTAATGCATACACTATATATAGTTATATGATTTTAAGTGAGAGAATTATAAAACTACATACTGGGGTTATATTAAATTCATTAGGCGGCGTTAAAGTTGTTACAAAAAGCCGTCTTTGTGTCATATTTTCCCCAAAAAAAGCACCGCAATGCTCACAAACATTAGTACAGTCTCCATTGTCCAAATATAAGGAACGACCAGAAGAAGAAGAAGCATCAACTGGCGAAGAGACCCTAGTACGCTTATGTGATGATGACATCTTAAAATACAACTAAAAGTATCATAACCAACACGACAATAGTATTAACCTCTAACATATATGCATAACCAGACGGATGACCAGAATTAAAAGTATCAGCCTAAGAAGAGACCCTGGTACGCATGACATTTTAGAATACGACTAAAATTATCATAATAATAAACACGATAATAGTATTAGCCTCTAACATGTATGCATATCCAGACGAAAAGTTAAGAAAAATGTTAGTAAACCACACTTCAATAAGGCATAAAACATAACTTCCTTAACACCTACCTTAAAAGTAAAGTAACGAACTTTAGACAATCTTCAAACGATCCCAACAACCTAAAAAAAGAAAAGGTTAAAAAGTTGTCCATCATATATGAATATAGGATTCTAAATTTCACTTATTTAAAAGCATAGGGTATATAACGTACAAAATCCATTGTTGAAGTACTAAATCCGGATGAAGTCAGAATCAGAAATAGTAGAACCAACTTGAGTCCTTGTAAAGCCAACCTCCAAACTGTGTAAGAAATAGAGAAAATAACATGTTAGTAATGCGAACAGAAATCTTTTAACCAGTTACATAACTTATGCAGCTAAACACTCATTTTGATATATAAGTTCAGTTGTACATAAGTTTTTAATCTTTCGTAGATAACTTAAAACACTTAACAATCTTCTAATGTAGGAATTCAACCAAAAACCTAAAATCTTGAGTGAATTTCAAGTTTTGTCCTTTATTTTTAGGCCACTTTGCAAGTTTTGTCCTTTATGTTTAAATTTGACGAGTTTTGTCCTTTATGTTTAAAAATCAAGCACGTTTTGTCCTTTATGCTTGATTTTTAAGGACAAAACGTGCTTGATTTTTTAAACATAAAGGACAAATCGTGTTTGATTTTTAAACATAAAGGGTAAAACGTGCTTGATTTTTAAACATGAAGGACAAAACTCATCAAATTTAAACATAAAGGACAAAACTTGCAAAGTGGCCTAAAGATAAAGGACAAAACTTGAAATTCACTCTAAAATCTTTAACTAACCTCAGAACTTAAAATTAAAAAGAAGCTATAAACTTTATACTCACAAAAACGTTTGGGAAAAAACAACAAAGTTAACACAAAATTTAAGCGTACAGATAAAATTTTAATCTTCTACACATAACTTTAAACGCTTTAATCAACCTCATTAGTAAAAATTTCTAAAGTATTTAATCTTGTAAACCCCCCCCCCCCAAAAAAAAAACGTACTTTATACCTACAAAGTTTGTTACTTTTGTACGTTCGAAAACTATAAACTACAAATTTTTTGGTTTAGAAAACCCACATTAGATAGCTGTCTTTTTTTGTTTAGAACCGTTTTGACATGTTACCTGACCCAATCAATTCAACCATCTAGTCAAATATACTATAAAGAAGATTTTCCTCCACCTTAGACATATTATCGCATACTATTAAAACTGAACCAAATTAGTGAATTACCAATAGTGAGCAATAGATAAATTTTTTTTATGATATGAAATCTTTAACTTATACGAATTGTTTTCATCATGAATCATAAATTAGTGAATTTTTTTTTATAGTTTAATAGATAAATTTATGAATTTCACTTAATTGAAGAAGTCAATTTTTAACTTCCTCCACTGTCTTTACCGGCAAACAAATGTCTCGTCTAATGAAATACGTTACCATGGTGGCAGGAGCCACATGCCCACTTGGCATGATTTTGGTTTGTTGATGTAAAATGATATCGGTTTTTAAGATCTTTTTTAAACTTAATTAGAAAAGCTATATTTGAGAATGTTGCGAAAACTCCTTAACGCGTATAAGTAGAGCAAAACTCATTTAATCACTCGAAATCAAACTATATTTCATCTTAGGCAAACATCACAAACCCGACACCAATTGATTTGATAGGTTCAAACATTTTCCCTCATAAACCAGTTAATAAGCCGAAGTGCCTTTTTACAAACCCATTTTTATATTTTTGATCACCAGCCCGCTTCGGTTTATAAGTCGAACCTTTTTTACAAAAAAAAAAATTAAAAATTAAAAAAATAAGCGGATTCGTACACATCCGTTTAGCTAAACATGTCCACAGGTTCAACCCGAAACTGACCAAAACGTGTTTAAATTATAACAAACTCGCGAATTTCATTATGCTGCTATCAACCAAAGACAACATATGTATCCACATTTTATCTATTTAATAATCACCAACATTAATCCAAAATGTGATAAAACGGATAATATTTTGAGTTTCTGACAAAAAATAATAATAATGTTTGTTCAGAAACTTCAGGGAGAATTGAGTTCAGTGTTTTTTTCTTTTTTGCTACCATTTGTTGTAGTTTAGGTTTATTTTAATATTCGAAAGAAGGGTTTCGTGTGGTGTTTGTTGTGAACTAACTCATGAGCAAGTATTGTTTTTTGTTGTTTTACTTTTCAAGTTCTTTGTAATAACAGTAATGCTGTTTAGTGTTTACTTAATGCCTTTTATTGGTTTGTTCAGTTTGCCATATTCTCTATTTTTAATTTCTGGGTTCTACAATTGGTGTTGAAAGTTTTGCTCCCGCCTTTCAAAAGCTTTGCCCATGATCCCTTGAAACGCCTCTTGCTACACCTTTCCAAGACCCACATGATTATGAACTTCAAGGAGATCCCGCACAAAAAAAAAAGCAAAGATCGCGGGCACCTTGCACCATAAGCCAACCAAGTACCACACTTCCGTAGCAAGTTCACATGCCTTAACAATATGAACTGCTGATTCCGAATCTTGACCACACGTTACACAATTTAAAGGCTACAGCTGGATGTTCCTTTTATATAAAGCTTCTCGGGTAGGGAGCCGGTCCGTTACTTGGGACCCAATATCATCAATGCATCATATCAAAATTGCTGAAATCCCTAATCACTCAATAACCCCTGCTTAACCGACCTGGCCGAGAAATCCCCCTAGACCTCTCCCAAGGACGACCATGTATCCAACTGCCCCGTAAGCCGCTTCAGCAACATATAACAGTCTTCGAACTCCTTTTTTTCCACTATCAAAGTCGGGTCACGCATCAAACCCCAAACAGAAGTGTCTTGCTAATATGAGCTTTGGAGTTTTGCTAATTTGCGGGTTTTTTTTTTCTTTTTTGAGGTTAGTTTTATCTTAATAGAAGACATAGTTAAGTGATGAAATTATCTGAATTCTCTTTATAGACTAATCTAAAGAAATTTAAAAGATTTGGTGATTTATGACAAAATATACGCTTGGTAGTAGATTACTTAAATAATATATTAACTTTAACATCAAGAAGCGAGTTAACATCTACTTAAACCATATACCCTAAATCCCGTCACGTCATTAGTTGATATCTTATTATTTCTCATAATCAAATGAAAAGCAAATATTTACAGTTTTGACATGGGAACTAATTAACAAACAATGCCTTCAAATATCATAACTTGTATAGATAGACAACTGACATTCAAATACAGAAGGCAACCATTCATGCATGAAGTTCATTCAATTATAAACTGACATAAGAGTTGCACATATGAAATCCGACAACTGAAAACACACTTCAATTTGCAAATAAGAAGCAGTGAAAAAAACCCAAAGACAATAAACAAAGAAGAAACCCTAAGCTCTGAATTAAGAGGAATGCGCAAAGCAAAACTAACCTGAATCTTGTATTCTGTAACTCGGATTGTTGTAATTAAGCAAAGAGCTGGAAGAAAACCCCTTGAGATTAGAGAGCAAGACACTTCAGGACACAAACAACCTGTTGCAACCAATACACACACAGACATGTCACATATGAGGTGATATGTAGATGATATAATAATTGGTCCTTCATATGCATATAAGCCAAATAGAGTACATATAGATACATCCTTGGTGCATTTTTGTAACTACAAATCTAACGAAACCTGGCCCTTCCCAAGGGTAAGTTTAACTCTCCACCTTGGCCTAACATAAAAATTTTAGCAACAACTACATATCTATCTTTAAGATAAAATTTAGAAACACTCTGTCCTGAGTAAGCAATCAAATGCTCTACAGTAAAATATGAAAAAATCCGCCCCATGTATGATGAAAAACGTGGAAAAACTCCTTAAATCCACTTCAACTTTATAAATTTCCCAATTAACAAACATGTAATCTAACCCTGGGCTTATAGCTCAGTGGTTATGGAAATAAGGGAAAGACTCTTGGCCGAATGGTCTCGAGTTCGATTCCTGATCCACCCGGGTTTTACCGGCTCTGCATTGTGGTGCCCTCGGGCGGGTGCAGGGTCGGGTTTTCCCCGGAACTGGTGACATGGTGGGCTAGGGGCTCCGTGCGTGCAGGTTGGGCTGCCACGGGCTACCTTTCGGCCAATGGGTGCCGCGTACAGAGTACCCGCGATTCTTATGTTAGACGTTCAAAAAAAACAAACAAACATGTAATCCAAAAACTCCTCAAATTCTAGCAGATTCTTTTTTATATTTCATAACATTAATAAATTAGACAACCTACAGATTCTAATCATCAAACTAAACCAAGAATCAATGCAAACATCAAAATTTAAAATACTAACAAATCATAACTGCCAAGTACAAAACCTTAAAAACCATATAAAACCGATCACAAAGGCTGAATAGACAACCTAAGGTGGTCCATAATACAACTTGACAGTGAACAACAGCGAATTAGGAACAAAATAAAGCAGGTAAGTGAAACTGAAACGCTTCGATTAGATTACACAAACCGGAGTCATGTTTGATGTCGCAGATTCAGGTATGAATCAGTGTGATTCTAGTATGGTAAAACCGGATAAATGCAGAAAAAACAACGAAAAAATTTGCTTAAATTCTTCACAGTTTAAATGAAGAAAATATAATGATTAATTGATGATATCTAATGATTAATTGATGATATCTTCCATTTTTGTGGGTGCTACACTAAACTGGTCTTTGCAAAGCATGAATATAGATGACGAAAGAGAAGAAAAGTAATTTGATACTAACCTAAACAGGAAGCCGTTGAGAGATATTGACATCAGTAATGGTTGCAAGATGGCGAGAGTAAGCAAGATCGATATAGTGAGAGCAGAATGATGAAAGATCTGAAAGAAAACCCTAGACACACATTTGTCTAAAGCGTACGACTTTTCTGTTGAAGGGGCATTATTGTCTTTTGACAGGTGCACCGACCTTTCTCTTTATGAATAAGGGTAATATTTTTGATAACCTGAAATTGACAGTCTAGGAATTAGATTGACCATTTAAATAAACGCATAAATTACTTAGGGGTTGTTTGGTAACATTTGAGTGGTTAAGTGCTGAACCAGTAAGAGGAGTTCTGAACCATTAAGTGTTGAACCAGTAAGAGGTCTGAACCATTAAGTGCTGAACCAGTAAGAGGTCTGAACCATTAAGAGCCTTTATAATGCTTAACCGTTCAGAGGCAAATATCTGACCAATTCAGATTAGAGATCTTAACCATTCAGACTCTGTATAAATCTTAACCATTCAGAGGCAAATTTCTGAATCACTCAGACATCTGCTCATGAAACAAACAGTCTGAATCATTAAGTGCTGAACCAGTAAGAGGTCTGAACCATTAAGAGCCTCATTAAGAGGTAAACAAACAGCCCCTGTGAAGGGGTATGGCCCCAAAAAGCCGCGCAAACCTCCGTCCAGGTTGCGCGTTGAACCATACTCCTCATTTCAGAAGGCTTATTAATACTATCCACGCGCGGCCTACACGCATTGTAATTTATCCCGCGCGAGGCAAGGCCCACAAGAGGCTCACATATCAGCACTTAGCATAAAACAATGGAACAAATGAGCATACTAACCCCGCGCGGATTAGTTTGCTGTCCAACAAGAGCCACTCAGTAGGGAAGCGCACAGCTACCCACAGTGGTACAAAAGGTACTAGTGGCAGTAAAAGGAGCCAATGAGCGTCTAGCAGGCTCTGGACAATCGTGCGCCACGATCGCCTGACGAGAAGTACACAAGGACGCCTACGTGGCACCAATCAGAGGACGGAGACAACTGTCCCACGATCTCCACTTGTCTGCTGATGACAGAAGGACAACAAGGCCGACAACAATGACACGTGGCTCCAATCAAGGTGCGCCAGCACCGATGAACGTCTAGAAGCCACTAAGCGGTCGACGCCAGTGAGACAAAGAGCATATCCGTTTTGTTGTCCGCTTCTGGCCCAAGGCCCATCAGCCCATAACCCCTTACACCTCTCCGGCTATAAATAGAGACCTCATTCCACAGGTTAAACATTCTATTCCCTCTACTCTCACTCTTTACACTTAATTACTCTCAAAGCGGTCGCTTATTCTCACGCCGGAGCCTGGTTAAGAGGGAAACCCCCACATTCCCCTCTTAACGAGTAACGGTGTTTTGTTTTGCAGGATTGTTTACCAAGTCGGAGCTCAAATATCCTTAAGAAGATTAACCATCATGAAAGGAACATAGACCAATCTAATTAACTCCCTAATTAGATCACTGTTTCTTCATTGGCGCCCACCGATTTTTTCTATAACCAACCTCATCTTCTTTTATTTGAGCCTTTGACATCTTTTTCTTCCTTCGACTATGACTGGTCAAGGAACCATTCCAGAGTTCGGTTTCGGAACCAACTCTAACATGGCGTTGGGTGAAGGAATCCAAAACTTCCAAGCCCAACAAATCGAAGAAATCGGCGAAGTTGAAATTACCAATACTGGGGGTCCGCGCGGAAGCATTAATCGCATCACCCAAGTGGTCACCCCAGGGAACAACGGTGAAGGACCATCGAACACAGCGCCACCTCAAAATGTATCTGCATTACTAGGCTTACCAGAAGGCGAAACCCCAGCCTCGTGGTATGCCAAGAACATCGCCACCATCAATGCAGCATACCAATCGCTGATCGCGCAGCAAGCAGTTTTGACGGCAGAACCGTCCTTGGTCACCCCTCAGAGTCAGGGGGTGCGCCAAATGCCTCCGCCAGCCAATCTACAAGGCAGAATCAACAGGCCTCCCCCTACAAGACGTTTAAGCGTACAAGACACGCGCGATACAAGAGGGGAAACAGATAGTTACTACGACTATCCGTCGAACCTTCAACGAGGCCCTGTTCACAGCCGGCTCACGCCGCGCAACATGAACAACGAATGGGAAGAAACGGACCCGTATGATCCCACATGGGAAGGTGACGAGGAATCGTCAGTCTTTAATCGTCTACCAAAAAACCATGAGTATTACAAGCCAAGACAACACATTGGCTACACAGAAGAAGCTGAAAGAGATTTCCGCCTGGCATACAGACCAGCGGAAGCTGCAGAACACTCCAAGTTTATCCCGAAAATTGCACTCGCGCCGCTTTCACGAGAGAAGCTACCCCCAACTGTCGGGAAATTCAATGGGTTGACTGACCCAGACGATCACGTCAGAACTTTCACGAGTGTGGGCTGCATGGGAGGTTGGAACATGCCCATGTGGTGCCACCTGTTCATTCAAACTCTTACCGGAGCGGCTCGCGCCTGGTTTGACAGCCTTCCACCTGGGAAGATTAAATCATGGACAGATTTCAAGACGCAATTCTTAAGCTACTTTAGCCAACAACGTCGCTACCAACGCGACACAGCCGAGGTAGAAGATATTTGGCGAAGAGATGGTGAAGGTCTGGAGGACTTCATCACGCGTTTTAACAAAGAATGTCTGGAAATAGGCGGCGTCAGTGAGCAACTCATGCGCTGTCACTTCAAAAAGGCTATACGCTGCGATAGTCTCATTAGAACCATCACAGGCAAAGATGGAATGCCAAAGGAGTGGGATAAACTAATGGAAGCCGCAAAAATCGTCGCGCAAACTGAGGAGTCCCTTGCTGGTGGAAAGGGCTACTACCCAGAAGATCGATTTTCAAGAGGAAGTACGCGCGACAACAACAACAAGCGTAACAAATACAAGAGTCATGACTGGAAGTCTGAGAGACCAAGAGTCCGTGAAGACAGGCCACGCTACAGAGAAGATGCGCGAGAAACGATTGACCGAATCGGTTACAAGAAGGCGGTCAGAGACGACAATCGTGACAAACACTGGACTCCGCTCACCAAAACGCCTAAGGAGGTATTGATGACGGAGAATATCGATTTCAAGGCTCCCAGACCAATGACAAACAAGAAAGGGCAAGACCCCAACTTGTACTGCGATTTTCACAAAGATTCAGGGCACCTGACCGACGACTGTTATAGCTTGCGCCAAGAAATCGAGAGAGCACTCAAAAGCGGTAAGCTAAGCCATTTAGTGAAGAATGTACGCAAGGAAACCCGTCAACTCCAGCGCCACGATGAAGGGAACCACAAAAAGGTCCGACGACTAGAGACTCACATGGTCAACGGACCCAGGTATAGCGCGAAAGAGAAAGGCAAACGCCCTTATGAACCTTCTTGGCAAGAGCAGCAAGTTATATTTCCGGTAGTGCGCGGCGGACCTCGCGCCACACGTCTCGTGGTCATTACCGGTATAATCGGGCATTATGAAACTGACTACATATTCATAGACCCGGGAAGTACTGCCGACATCATTTACGAACAGTGTTTCAATCAGTTGGATGAGGAGGATAAAGCGCGACTCGAGCCAGTCGATTATCCTTTGTCCGGATTTTGCAACGAGATGGTTTTTCCTCTCGGACAGATCAGTTTCCCCGTCACGCTCTCTGACGGGAAACACTCAAGAACAACAAATGTGAACTTCATGGTAATGCCAGTGAAATCGAGGCATGATGTGCTTATTGGGAGGGAAACACAAGGCGAGCTAAACATGGTGACTTCAACGCCTCATTCTGCGATAGGTTTCCCAACCAAGACAGGAGTAGCAATCATATATGCCAAGAAAGAAGTAATGTCAACTGAAGAGCTGCGCCCAACAAAGGCGGCGAAGGTCTCCACGACCGAGCCAGAGAAATGGGTTTTAAACCGAAAATACCCCGAGCAGACTGTGACAATTGGCCACGCCATTTCGTCAGAAATCAGAACACGTCTAAAGCAACTGCTGTTTCGAAACATGGATATATTTGCCTGGACACCGGCAGACATGACCGGTGTCCCGCGCAACATCACCGAGCATTGCTTAAACACGTACCCATCTGTCGAGCCAATGGTCCAAAGAAGGCGCAACCTAGGGGCAGACAAGACAAAAGCAATGAATGAGCAGGTATGTGAGCTGCTCAAAGCCGGGATCTTGCGAGAGGTAAGATATCAGAGTTGGGTGGCGAACCCCGTGATGGTCGAAAAATCAAACGGCGGATGGCGCATGTGCGTAGACTACACTGATCTCAACAAGGCGTGCCCAAAGGATTGCTATTCCTTGCCTGAGATCGATAAAAAAATAGATTCTCTCGCGCCATACCGATGGAAGTGCTTTTTGGATTGCTACAAAGGATACCATCAAGTGCAGATGAAGCTAGAAGATGAAGACAAGACAGCGTTCAGAACGGATCTTGGAATCTTCTGCTACACAAAGATGCCTTTTGGCCTGAAGAATGCAGGCGCGACATATCAACGCTTGATGGACAAGACCTTTGCAAGTGACATCGGAAAGCATATTGAGGTTTATATCGATGATCTAGTGGTTAAAAGTCCTGAGGAGGACCAAATGTTGAAAGACATCGAGAAAACGTTCAACTCATTGCGCAGCGTAAATATGAAGCTAAATCCAGCCAAGTGTTCCTTTGGCATGGAAGAAGGGAAGTTTCTAGGTTTCATTGTCACAAACGGCGGTTTCAAGGTGAATCCAGAGAAAGTACAAGCTATAGAACGAATGCCCTCACCGTGAAACATCAAGGAAATGCAACGACTAGCCGGCCGGCTGGCCGCGCTTAATCGTTTTCTCTCCAATCACGCCGCAAAGTCGTATCCCTTCATTAGCACGTTGTGCAATTGTGTGAAGAAACAAGAGTTCAAGTGGACCCCGGAAGCCGAAACAGCTTTTCAACAAATGAAAGCGTGTCTGATCGAACTCCCTACCCTGACTGCACCATTTGAGAAGGAGCCCCTCGTACTGTACTTGTCCTCCTCGGATAAGGCAGTAGGGTCAGTATTATTGGTCGACAGAAACGGGGTACAAACCCCGATCTACTATGTCAGCAGGGTACTCACTGACCCAGAAACAAGATATTCCACAATGGAAAAGTTGGTTCTTGCGCTACTACACGCCTCCCGAAGGCTGCGCCGATACTTCACAGGCCATGTGATAACCGTGCTTACAAACTTCCACATTGGCACTATACTACAGAAGCCTGAGACATCAGGAAGGTTGGCAAAATGGGCCATTGAACTGGGAGGCCATAACATCTTGTACAGGCCGCGCCCGGCCATTAAGGGTCAGGTCCTAGCCGACTTCATCACAGAAGTGCCGGCCGATAAAATCAAGGAGTGCGAGCTGATAGAGACTCCCGAAAAAGATGCAACAGATGAAACTTGGATGCTTTACACCGACGGGGCATCAAATGAAGATGGCGCGGGAGCAGGATTGCGCCTGGTGAGCCCAGAGAATCACGAGTTTACTTACGCCATTAAGTTGGACTTCAAAAACACCAACAATGAGGCTGAGTACGAAGCATTTCTGGCAGGCTTACGCCTCGCCATCAAGATGGGAGCTAAAAGCTTGCGCGCACATGTTGACTCACTCCTAATAGCCAGTCAAGTAAATGGCATATACGACGCAAAGGGAGAAGTCATGGCTTTGTATCTGGAACAAGCGAAAGAATTGCTCCAACAATTCAAATCTCACAAAGTTATACACATCAATCGCTCCGAATACAAGCCAGCTGATGCCTTGAGCAAGCTTGCCTCGACTTCCTTTCAACATCTTGCCAAGGATGTAAGGATAGAGGTACTCAAGAATCCATCGGTGCTGCTGCGACAAGTGAATGTGATCGAAACGGGCCAACCTTCATGGATGACTCCGATAATCCAATACTTGCAAGAAGGGGTACTCCCTGAAAACAGAGCGGAAGCGAGGAAGATCCAAAACAAAGCCCTACAATATGAAATGAACGGCGGTATTTTGTATCGAAAGTCCTTCCTGGGGCCACTACTGCGCTGTGTGGACCCCCAGGATGCGAACTACCTGATAAGGGAGATCCACGAGGGGATCTGCGGCATTCACTCCGGGCCACGGATGGTTGTCGCAAAGATCATGAGCGCCGGTTACTACTGGCCTAGTATGCATGTAGACGCGCTGAAGGAGATTCGCAAATGTGACTCTTGCCAGAGGCATTCTCCAAAAACACTGCGCCCAAAGAACGATCTTATCCCCGTATCCACTGCATGGCCCTTCCAGCAGTGGGGAATTGACATGGTGGGACCCTTCCCGGATGCTCCTGGCGCCGTAAAATTCATCATTGTGGCTGTTGATTACTTCACAAAGTGGGTGGAGGCCAAAGCCCTTGCATCCACCACAGCTATGATTGTGCGCAAGTTCATCTGGGAGCACATCATATGCAGATTTGGCCTCCCGCTCAAGATTGTAACAGACAATGGCACCAACTTTGCATCGGAAGATCTCAAGAAGTGGATGAAGGAGATGAAAATTGAACACACTTTCACATCTGTCGCGCACCCCCAAGGCAACGGACAAGTGGAAAGCGTGAACAAATGCATTGTCGAGGGGATAAAGGCCAGATTGGGGACAAGGCGACGAGGATGGGTTGATGAGCTCCCGAGCATCTTATGGGCTCACCGAACCATGCCAAAAACAAGTACCGGCGAGACCCCCTTCAGCTTGGTTTATGGCTCAGAGGCGGTTATCCCGGCGGAGATTGGCCTACCCTCACCACGCATGACAGCGGTCAACACAGTTGACAATGAAGCGGAAAGACGCCTTGACTTGGACTTGTTAGAAGAAAGACGCGAAATCGCGCGAATCAAAGAGGCCAAGTACAAGACCCAGCTAGAAAGGTACTACAACACAAGGGTCCGTATCTGTACCTTCTCCCCAGGGGAATACGTCTTCCGCGACAATGAAGCGTCAAATGCGGAACGTCCAGGAAAGTTGGCACCTAAGTGGGAAGGCCCGTACCTGATCCACGAGGTCCTGGGCAAAGGGGCCTACAAGTTACGCACCCTAGATGGCCATATCTTACCACGAACATGGAACGCGCAACAACTGCGCAAATGTTATATGTAACTTACTTCGGCCTTGTGCCTGTTTTTACTTTCCTATGTCTGCTAAACGCCATTACAATCAATGTATGAAGGCCTATGCGCCCATTCCAGACTTAATGAAAACATACGACATGTTTTTCTACTACATTTTTTCGTTACAAATGCACGCTAAACTTTTGATTAGCGCGAAAACACTCCAGCATTTTAAAAATTTGTTGACAAGAACCGCCTCCAAGGTCCTCCGCGAACAAAGCGCGATACCGGGCGGCCACTTTTTACTTAAAAAACACTTCCATTTATTCGAGCTAATTTAACCTAAGTTTTGACAGCAATGCAATAATTGCAACGGAAAAAACGAAAACGATTCATATAATAAACTTGCGCAACAGCGCAGCATTTACAATCAAGTTGCAAAAGACAATTATAAGGCACAAACGCCTATCAACAACCTATTTAACAACCTATTCTATTCATCGCGTCGACCACCATCATCATCTCCGTCATCCTCACCATCGTCATCGTCGCCATCATCATCTCCATCTCCACCGTCATCACCAGCTGGTTCCTCATCGGACAGTTCGACGGTAACTGGTGGGTCGAGGACTGCTTTAAGACGTTGGCACCAGTCGTCTTTTTTCAAAGATTCCACAACCAGATCCATGATGGGCAACGTAAGGTTGTCATACGAGTTTTCAGCATGTGCAAGCGCAGCATCAGCACGTTCAGTCACCGAGCAGTGGCTTACATCAAATTCTTGCCCTAGTATCTGCTCAACGTGACTGGCACATTCCAAGTAACCTCCTCGATGACCCACCACACGCGCCGCATCCGTGAGAGCAGCAACGGCGCGATCGAGCTCGCCAGCATTTAGGATGGAGTTGGCAACCTTCAACAAAAGAAAAGCGTTAAGAACAACCCTTAACCAGATGGAATCATAAAAAACAGAGGTACAAACTTACAAGCGCTACTCCACGAGTGCGCATCCATTCAGCCTCCGAGACAAGCGTGTCAACGATTCCTTGGGCCTCGGAGTAGTTGGTTTGAGCCACGTTAAGCGCGGCAGTGCTGACAGCACGCGCCTCCTCAGCCGTAGCAGCCTTAACCCTCTCGGCCTCCAAGTCGATCTCCAACGACTCACATCTGTCGATTTGCTCGTTCAAGCGACGTTTGAGCTCCGCAATCTCAACGTCCTTGGCGTGGAGATCTCTGTCCTTGCTAGACAGCTGCACCTTGGCCGCAGACAACTCAACCTGAAGGCCGATAAAACAGCTTAGGCCGTTTTGTTAACAACATAGCAAGAATAAAGGAAAACAAATAAACTAACCTCCATCTGCTGTTTGGCAGCCTTCTCTCCTTGCGCCTGCTCCACCTTCTATGTCAATTCAGCAACTTTAGCCTCAAGATCAACTATCTTCTGTCGAGCCGCGTAGGCGCGCTCGTTGTCTTGGGCGCAAATACGTTTAAACTCGGCCTTCTCTTTGGCCAGTTGCTCCTCAACATTGTGGAGTTTCTTTTGCAAACCCTCGCGCCCCCATTCCTCGGCCTTCTTATCGGCTTCAAATTTGGCTCTCTCCTCACCAAGAGCAGCCTTGGACTTTTCAAACTCAGCAATTCGTTTTAACGAGCGCTCACGGTAAGCCTCCCAGTCGGCGCGCTCTCTAACCATTGTTCGCCATTCACGAACTATCTGGTGATTGGCAGCACGAGCGTTGGCCTCTCCAAGTATAAAGGTGCGGTATAACATTTCGTGGGGTTTCGCCCTTTGCCGGTTAACTTCTGCAGGGGTAAACGAATTCAAAAACCACTCGCGGCAAGGGGCAAATTCATGAAATGTATCTTTTTGCTTTAAGCTCCAAGGGGCTTGGTGAGGAGCATCGCCGCGTTCTTCTTCATTGTAAGTTTTATAGTAGATATCGCCGACGGTATCCTTCGCCCCGACCACGTTTGGGTTAAAACCCCCTGCACCACCAGAGCTCGCGCTGCTTGAAGCATATCGACCCGCACCCTTAGAAGTAACGACATGCGCGGAGTGGGTAGGGTTTGTAACCTCAGGCCCTTGAACATTAATAGGCTGCTCCATAGCCTTCTTCTTTTCTGCCTCCTCCAGGGCCCTCTTCCTCGCCGCTTCGGCCACCCTCTCCTCCTCCTCCTTCCTTTTCCTCTCCTCCTCCTCCTTCCTTTTCCTCTCCTCCTCCTTCCTCTTTCTCTCTTCCTCATCCTTCCTCCTCTTCTCCTCCTCAATCTTCTTCATCCTTTCTTCCTCTCTCTTCTGATTCTCCTGCGCCTTTCGCTGAGCCTCAGCAGCCTTCGCGGTGTCCTGAGCAGCAGCATCAGAAGATTTGATGGTAATCTTCGGCCTCTTTGACGCAGCCTCACTGAACGTGACACCCTTCTCAGGGGTCTTCTTGATCTCTGCAAAAATAATGCAAGTACATTTAATCAAAGAGAAAAGTATTGAGGAAGGGAAGCAAAGAACATACCCGGAGAAAATTTATACAAGGATCGCAAGTTGCTCGTTTTCCCGACCACGGGAAGCACAACAGCAGTAGGCGCGGAAGCCACACCAGCTGTGGTTTCGCTCCTACCTCTCTTCCTGCCAATCAATTGGGCAGCAACATCTTCTTCTTCCGCTTCATCATCCTCAGGGGTCGCGCCAGCATCAGGGTTACGAGAACCCGCGCTCCCAGAGCTTTTTGAGCCACCTGCACCAGTTTTTGCCTTAGCTGTACGCGACAAGCCTTCAAATGAATCGCTGATTATCACATAATCATCTAAGTCACTTTGACGAAGGCGGAGAGTACCTTTGACAGCAGCAGTAGTTGCGCGACTCGGGCCAGTACCCTTGCTGGTCACTTCCGGATCACCCTTGGTCTTCTTCTTCTTCAGAGGTTTCTTCTTCTTCTCCTCCGGGTCAATCCCCAGGTCGCGCAACACACCTGCAAAGATTTTAGACCACGAACTTAGCTCGCCGTTGGAAGACCCTACTGACTCCTCGCTGGAAAGATAGAGAATCTCTTTCCCAGCAGAAGTCACAGAGCGCAAAGGACGAGGTTTAGGATATTGCGCACCTTCAGTAGCGGTTGGCGGCGAAGCAAAGGCACCTTCAACCGGAAACATGAGGTTGCCCTTAATCTGGTCATACCAGCTTTCTTCATCATCACGCAAGGGGCGGACGCCCATGGAACCACCAAAGGTGGAGAAGGCAGCTTGATAGAGTCGCGCCTCTAAACATGAACATAAGTAAGTAACAATTAAATCAAGCTACTTCAAAAAAGAACAAAGAGATAACAAACCTTGATCACCGATCTTCAACACCGGAACCTCCCTGCTGTTGGGTGACCACTGGTCACTCATCTTAGCCACGACCAAAACGTTTTCCCCAAACACTCGATTTGGGGTTGGGGTCAGCTGTTGATACCACTGGGCCTTCTTAGGAATCGGAAGGTCTTCCTTCGGTATAGCCTCAGTCCAATCCCTAAAGGGCATGGCAATTGGCAAAACCTCTTCCCGGATAAAGAAGAACTTGGGTTTCCAATCATGGAAACTCTTCGGTGGGTTTAACAGAATCTTCTTAGCCGCACCACGGCTTGCGAAGGAGAAGAACCCCATCGTCCTTTGCAACTGATAGAAGGCCCGGAATTTCTCTACAGATGGCTCAATGCCATGAGAATGGCACAAAAACTCGAAGTGTCGTACCCTAACCATGCCGGGTGGGCTCATCTGCGATAGAGGGAAGTTGTAGTAATGGAGAATAGATCCCAAGAAATTTGTAGCCGGTAATCTGAAATTACCCTGAAGAAAGAAATCTTCATATAGGGTTATGTACCCAGGTGGTGCATCAGCCGCGGTCTGGCCCTGAGCCGGATACCGGGCATCCCACTCCGGTGGGAATCGAAAGCTCCGAACGATCTGTTCAAAGAGCCCTAGATCCCACTTGAGGACAGGAACTGGTCCTTCCTCAGCAGCAACTACTTCCTGATGTTCTTCACTCATCGTCTCAGAAAAGAAATCTGGAAAAAGCTCGAAGAAAAACTTGAAGATTTGAAGGAATCTTGAAGATATTTTGAAGATCCAAAGATGGAAGTTGAGAGAGAATAAGGTAACGAAGAGAAGTGAGAACCTCTCACCTCTCTTCGGATATATATACCCATCACATTTAATGCGATGGGTAACCGTGCCGCTTTCGCCGCTAGGCTAACCAACGAGAGGCTGCCACGTCAAGCGGAAAACCAGGGGTGACGGTTACCACGCGCGCGTGGGCCTCACTCTCCTGACACGAAGTGCAACCGCCGCAGACGGCATGATGACACCCGTGCCAGAGGTCAACTCAAACGTCGCACTCAACGACTTATCCCACCAACTTGTCAGAAGTTCAAATTTCGAAGTTTCCCGCCATAAAAATTACAAGTAACTTCATGCAAAAGTTACATGAGCCGCGCAAGCTACATGTCACCTCCAACAACCCTGCGCGACTGATCAGACAAACAACAATTCCTAAAGACCTGCATGGGTACCTGCGCAATTAAAAACAACATTTTCCACATGCGCCACACCAATCAAGATCAAAAGAACATTTCACCTATTACACTTATTTCTCTTATTTTTATCAAGTCCAGAGCTCCAACCACTTGCGTTGCGCATGGTGCAGCACTGGACTGGGGGGACTTGAAGGGGTATGGCCCCAAAAAGCCGCGCAAACCTCCGTCCAGGTTGCGCGTGGAACCATACTCCTCATTTCAGAAGGCTTATTAATACTATCCACGCGCGGCCTACACGCATTGTAATTTATCCCGCGCGAGGCAAGGCCCACAAGAGGCTCACATATCAGCACTTAGCATAAAACAATGGAACAAATGAGCATACTAACCCCGCGCGGATTAGTTTGCTGTCCAACAAGAGTCACTCAGTAGGGAAGCGCACAGCTACCCACAGTGGTACAAAAGGTACTAGTGGCAGTAAAAGGAGCCAATGAGCGTCTAGCAGGCTCTGGACAATCGTGCGCCACGATCGCCTGACGAGAAGTACACAAGGACGCCTACGTGGCACCAATCAGAGGACGGAGACAACTGTCCCACGATCTCCACTTGTCTGCTGATGACAGAAGGACAACAAGGCCGACAACAATGACACGTGGCTCCAATCAAGGTGCGCCAGCACCGATGAACGTCTAGAAGCCACTAAGCGGTCGACGCCAGTGAGACAAAGAGCATATCCGTTTTGTTGTCCGCTTCTGGCCCAAGGCCCATCAGCCCATAACCCCTTACACCTCTCCGGCTATAAATAGAGACCTCATTCCACAGGTTAAACATTCTATTCCCTCTACTCTCACTCTTTACACTTAATTACTCTCAAAGCGGTCGCTTATTCTCACGCCGGAGCCTGATTAAGAGGGAAACCCCCACATTCCCCTCTTAACGAGTAACGGTGTTTTGTTTTGCAGGATTGTTTACCAAGTCGGAGCTCAAATATCCTTAAGAAGATTAACCATCATGAAAGGAACATAGACCAATCTAATTAACTCCCTAATTAGATCACTGTTTCTTCACCCTGATAAATCTTTATTATAAAAATGAAACAAATTAAATAAGATAAAACTAAAGAAAATTATTGAGTTTGAATTTAGAGCTCTAAATGATAAATCTGAGCTTGCCAGTTGGTAAAAGTAAAACTGTCTACACGTTTATCTATCGGGCTATAGGGTGTGGTTATGACCCTAATGATCACCATGATCCTCCACGTCAATGCCATGTAACCCACCTTTAATTCATCATCCAAAACTACTATCCTAAGGATGTGGTCATGACCCAAACCACTTCCCCTTATTTATTTTAATTTATCTTTATCTAAAGAAAAAGGAAATGATTTGTTGAAAAAATGGAAAGGAGGACCATGGTTGTCATGGTTTAATCCATGCAAACCATGGTGGATCAACCAAGGGGGTGGTGTAGCATTCTATTCATGTTCCTAGATGGCAAATCATGTTCCAATCATGACCCCCACACCCTATAGTCATGATCTGTAGAAATGTTTCTATAACTGCTAAAATTGAGATGTTTTTGTTCATTACTTATTATTATTAACAGCGTAAGTTGAGTTATGTTCTTTCTAAGCTAGCTGTGTATTTGAGCTTTTCTATTAGAATGCATGCACAAACCACTAAATTTGCAAAAGTCTACGTGATTGTAGGAAACGACAAAGCTTGATTATTTAAACAGCCCATTGTTTTGTCTAATTGAACCTTAACTTGCCTTCAAGGAGAGTTGTGAATGGTTAGATCACGAATCAAATAGTTGTTAATATGTTTCATTATTTTATGGATTAGACGACTTTAAAATGTGTTGACCCGCAAAATCATTTGAGATGAACATTTGATAACTCGTTTTTGGGTTTATTTTTATGATAATCAACTTTTATTATTTTAGTTTAAAATAAAAGTCTTTTAGTTTTTAATATATTTGTAGATGAGTGTTGAGGAAAAAAAAACTGATGTTAGACGATAGTCTTAGTCTTAGATGAGAATTTAATTAAAAAAAAAAAAAAAAAAAAAAAAAAAAAAAAAACTATGTTGTTTTAACTAAAAGTAATATAAATCTTTTACTTTCATTCTCACCAAAATAAGTCTACCTAACATCATTCTCGTTAATTGACATCCATCTATACGATTATATGTTTTCAATTGGTTTGAACTTTCAAGTCCCTAATCATAATAGGGGTTGTTTGGCAACATCTGAATGATTAAGTGCTGAACTAGTAAGAGCTCTGAATCATTATGTGCTAAACCAGTAAAATGTCTGAACCATTAAGAGCCTGTATAATGCTTGTTCAGAGTCAAATGTCTGACCAATTCAGATTAAAGGTCTTAACCATTCAGACTTTGTATAAATCTTAACCATTCAGAGGCAAATGTCTGAACCATTCAGACATCTGCTCGTAAAACAAACAGTCTGAATCATTAAGTGCTGGACCAGTAAGAGCTCTGAACTATTAAGAGCCTCATTAAGAGTTAAACAAACAGCCCCCAAGTCTACCTAATCATATTGATTTTTTTTTTTATAAAAAAAAAAAAAATGAGTAGATATAGAGATTTCAGAATTTGTCACCCGGTCTTTTTCTCATTCAGCCTTTTAAATTTGAACATGTAAGTTGTAACAATGGTTTAGTTGATCTAATGAAAATAAACTAATAATAAAATATATTTCTAATTGAAGGGTGGTCCCGAGACCCGGTTTTTTACCCCTTCTAACAGGATTTGTGTTGCAATTCTAAATGAGAAACGCAAAGGGCTAGATCCGACTCACACGGCTCCGTAGCCCAACTCCAGGGCGTCCAGGCGTGTCAAGCAGATCTTGGTTGCTTAAAGCCGTGTTTACGAACTCTGTTTTCGTTGATTTGGGTAGAATTAATACACCAAGACAACCCGTACAAAAGATTATCAACAAAATAGCCCGCTAAGTCTGACCCGCTCCATTAGAATGAGCTGCCCATATCCACCCAAACTTAAAACATTGGGCCCAGATTGCAGAAGCCTTTAAGATAAAAATAAACAAGATGTGTTCTTTACTTCTTTATCTGTGTTGCTAGTCCAATAAAATAGTTCAAATTTGATAATTAGCTAGATGATATGCGAGTAATAGGATCTAAAGCTTTTTTTTTTCTTTTTACGAAAAAAACCTCAGTTTTGTTATTCGCTTTGAGTCTAATTTTTTTTAGCCGGACCTGATATTTTACTTACTACTTTAATCATAGGTATCACTCTTCATGTGACGAGGCTATCCGGTGTTGCCTTAATTCATCGTGTTGGTCATCATTGTTGAAGGAGATAGACATTTCTAAGGGTGCATACAAGTCGAGCCTATCGAGCTCGTTTAACTTTTGAAAGCTCGAGCTCAGCTTGATTCAAATTTTGTTTCTCAAGCTCGGCTTATTTATTATTTATTGACTTACTTATAATACATTATAATTTATCATTTTATATAAATTTATACATAACATAATATTATATGTATTAGTTATTTTTCCATAATTTTATAAATGTTGGTTTTTATTATTTAAAATATATATTGAATATATTAATTAAAAATTATATAAATAATAGGCTTATTAGGCTCACGAGCCGGCTTGATAAGTGAAGCTTGGGTTCGGACTGAATTACTAAACAACTTATTCTTAAGATCGAACTTAGGTTGTTTTTAAGTTCGGCTTGTTTCGAGTTTTTTTTCAAGCCGAGCTCGAGTAACTCGCTAGTAGCTCAACTCGTTTACATCCCTAAACATCTCAAAAGTACATATTAAAGATTCCTTGAAATTCATAGTCAACTATTAATTTGTATAGATTAACTAAGTTTATTTCATTTGTATAGTTAGTTATCCTACCAAGCTTTGTTAAAAACTAGTTGAGTTAGTTGGATTCAGTTTGTTATAGCATTATATTAGACCATGTGTAGTGGTTAAGAAATATAATGCCCCCACCATGGGGCATTATCCGATACGTGGCAACCCAGTCAGCATGGGGCGTTATTGCAAAATTGACGTAGTGGGAATAATGCCCAAATAATGCCCCTTTCAATCCTTAAAAAAAAAAAAAAAAAAAAAAAAAAAAAAAAAAAACACAAAGTGATTTTTCATTGGTGGGTCAACATAAGTCAAAGCTCCAACAATGCAAAATGGCGTTTTAATAATCACGCCTGATTCATTTTTTTTGAAAAATAACGCCCGGTAACGCCGGGTGTAGTGGTTACCGGGGCGTTATAGGGCCTTTTTTTTGAAAAAAATTTATAAATCACGCCCCACTACACACGGTCTTATTGTAGAGTAGGGTTGTATTTTATAAATAGCAAGTTAAATCAATACAATATATGAAAATGTTGTGAATGTGAATTCAAAAAGTCAAATCCGTTTAATTTTAATACACCATATATTGAGACATGTAATCACTCATCAAAATTTTATATCCAATGAAAACATTGGCTATTTTGGCACCGCATATGTATGTTTCTAATTCCATTAGGGTCATTCGATATCCATTCCGTGAGGGTAGAGCGTCTACGTGGTTGTGGGGAGCCGGTGATTGCAACACCGCAATATTGCTCCCCGCTTGGGAAGAATTTGCCACTGGTGAAGATCCAAAACCAGTAAACCATAACGACTAATACCTTTTCTCATTATTTTAATATATCATTTAACATGTAATTTGATTTTCCTCTAATAGCTTGTGCTCTTTAATTTAAAAAGAAGAAAAACTAAAATCAAGCCTTTGTTTTTTTTTCCTTTCAACATTCCCTTAAAAATCTTAACAAAAGCTAGTAGCATTCAAAGTCAAATACTTTTTCGTCTCGTAAGCCGCTTTGGCACATGCTTAGATCGACATTTAGGAAGATAATAAAACTAGTAACTGAATTGTATACAAAACAAACTTCAACGAAACTCGACTTTTAATTTTTATTGTGTAATATGTTTAATCATGTTTTTTATTATTATGAAATATTTGTTAGTCATTAATGAAAGTGTTTAGGTTAATCATTGAAGAGATTCTAACTATTTGATGAAAGTTTAGACGATTTTAACCTAGTTAGGGTGGAATGAGTGCTCCTTAAATGGGGAGTGGTAAACTTTTTCTCTAACCAATAATGTCATGCCATGTCAACTCATCACTTCACTCCTCATTTTACACTCAATCAGTAGGGGTGCTCGAGAGCCCTCATCGCATCAAGAAATGGCGAAACTGTTGGAACTCAACAACATCATCTCTCAAATCACCATTTCTGATTCCATAGATAAATGGGGTTGGTCATTGGAACACTCAAACGAATTCTCGGTAAAGGAGATCAAAAAAATGCTTCAAAACAATAATGTACAGAATGATGCGGATAAATTCGAGTGGAACCGATGGATTCCTCGCAAGGTTAATATCTTCGGGTGGAGGATGAATCTTGATCGTTTGCCCACGAAATCAGCGTTAGCAAGAAGAAACATCACCTTAGCCTCGGTCACTTGCCCACTGTGCGGTGATAGGGACGAAACAGTTGAGCACGTTTTTAGATCATGTTATATCAGTTCTGTGGTATGGCATTTGGTGTATAGATGGCTCTCTATTTCGCCCATTTATGCTTTCACAATCTCAGATCTTCTTCGGGTTCATAAGCATGTAAACAGGCCGGCCACTACGAAGAAGATGGTACACGCTATCATCTTAACAACATGTTGGAGCTTATGGAAACTACGTAACGACCTGACTTTCTCAGGTAAAAGAGTAGACGATTATTGGCGGATATAAAAACCACAAGTTTTCTCTGGATCAAACATCGAGCGAAGATGCACACGTTAGAATGGTTAAATTGGTGTAATTTCAATCTTTTGTAATCTGTTTGTCTTTTGTGTTGTTCTGCTAGCATCTTGCTAGTTTTGGTTTTCTAATAAAATTCCGCCGTTCAAAAAAAAGTAGGGGTGCTCAAACACAGAGAGAGTGGTAAACAATTTATTTAAAAAAGGTAAAAAAACAAATGTGTGATTGGTTGGAAGGGGTTAGGGCCCACCATTAACCCCATTTATCTCCTCTATCTCTTCTCTTCTCCACTTCGGTGAGTAGTCACCGATAAACCCACTCCCCGCTCACCGATTGAAGACCAATGCCACCTTCCCATGCGGTAATCTTGGGTCACCGAAGGTGTCCCTGGCCCTTCCACCCTTAAGTCAATTTTGTTATAGTTATACTTACCTCTAAATTCTAAAAGCAATTAAACCTGCAATAGTATCATAATCTGATTTTAAAATATAATATGTTCTTAAAATATAATTCATGCTAAATTCGTATATCCTTGTGTATATGTTATTATATTCACCATTAATTAACCATTTTCTTTTCTTTGAAATTTTAATCATTATTTCATTTTTTTTTCTTTGAAGTGTATTTATTCACCATTAATTAACCATTTTCTTTTCTTCGAAATTTTAATCACTAGAGGGCAGGCCCGTGCGATGCACGGCATGACCAAAAGTTAGTGTATTTTTGGTTGTGTAGGTGGGGAAAATGTTTATGTATGGATTAAAGATAGTTAGTAGAAAGACAATGTAAGAAAAGGCATACGAAATGTGCTAATACCATGTACCATGACTTGTCACAAAAAAGTAAGGCGTGAATAGAGTAGGAAAATTCGTTGCGTAATCCATTTAAGAGTAAGCATGTATGCCAAGTTTTAAAACATACATTATAGGGGGAAAAGCTTAAAAGTAGGTTGCGGAGTTCCCGGTTTTATTCAACAATTCAAGAAATCTTAAGGCGTTCATGCATGGCTATGTAGTTGACGGTCCACTTTCACCTGGTGCGCTCCCTACGGAACCATCTGAATACGAAGCTTCATAAGTGGGGCTGTGTTATAAAGAAGGGAAATATTAGGAAGAAGTTTAACTTGGATTACACATATATTAGTAGCTCCTATGACATTATGTTGTACAAAAATTGATAGAGTGTAATGGTGGTTAATTAACGTACCTTTCATAGGGAGTGTTATTCATAGAACCATCTGATTCAAAACCCGCATAAGTAGGGCTGTGGAAGAAGGAAAGGGAATGTTATGCAGTTATTTGGCGTGTATAAATAGGAGAAAAAACATGACCCAATGATTAAACCTAAATATCCAAAAGAACAGAGAAGTTTAAATAAAACCACTACAAACTTAATCGTAATAGACGTAAATAAAGGCAACCTTACGGAATGTGGGAAGTTAGGGGTGTGCTCGCATGTATTCTTAAATTGAAGAAGCCTATATCAAGTCCAATGTTGTAGTTCGTTACTGTGTTTGTAGCTGGGCGTCCAATAGGCTGATCACTTATAAGGATCATGTTTCTGGCCAAACTAACGTTGGTCATTCGGGCGGAAATGGTGTATTGACTGTTCAATTTTCGACCATTGCATTTTGTGGTTTTGTATGAGATAAGGTTTGTCCTTTTTTTTCAATGTTACTATAGAAATATAATTGTTATTGTTTTCATATGGTTTCCATTTAATAAGTAACATTTGTATAGCGAGGCTTCAAGAAATAAATATGATGTCTGTAGTATATAATATTTGATTTTAGACGTTTTCTAAAAAGAAACCACAGTTGGAGATGTAGTTTTGTGGTTCAGTGATTGTATCAAGTAAATAGGATATACAGAAACTTACATGGACTTTCTGTTCGTTTCTTTGAGCTTAACTGGTGTTGGTATTGTCATCACCCCTTTATCCAGCCTAGTAATGGGAGCAGGACTGGTAGGTCTAACAGGTTGCCAGCTTGTTTCGTCTGGGAGTACACGTTTGCAGTTGAAGCTCTCAAAGGTGCCATGATTGTAATATGTGGATGTGTCGACTTGGATGGTTCGGGTGGTGCCCACCAGTGAGTGCAAGCAGTTTGGGAGCGCTGAGATGCCACCATTAGAGTTCTGTATTATGACTGGAGTAAAGCTAGCCGGGGTGTTTTCGGAATAAACGGTGTTGATACGCGTGAGACCCGATTCCACATTGAGTATATCCTGAGCAGTGGTGTGGGTTAGTATCTGTGCAATGTCATCGAAACACACAATGACTACACTTGCCGTGGAATCCAGGACATCAAGTTCAAGATGGTACCTGTGAAAAAAAATTTTTTTTGATGTCAAAGTGTACAAAGGCTTTTGGCAACGAAGATAACAATAGAATACCAAAACCAAACCTTGCCCGAGGGAACATAACTGGGTTTTCACAGCCAGCACACCAGAGCTCCCCTTGATCAGCAAAGACACCTTTCATGCATTTCC
Organism: Helianthus annuus; assembly: GCF_002127325.2. Classification (NCBI taxonomy): domain Eukaryota; kingdom Viridiplantae; phylum Streptophyta; class Magnoliopsida; order Asterales; family Asteraceae; genus Helianthus; species Helianthus annuus. Next base: position 159,141,085 of record NC_035444.2, read on the forward strand.
CGCCTCTACACATAAGTCTAAACCATTGCTCGCTATTACGTACGCCTTTAATGACCACGCGACAATTGAACTCAGCACTCTGCATGGATTAGAAGAAAAATCTTTTATGTATGGACAATAATGGGTACGGGGGAAACGGTTGAAATTATAGAAAGGGGTGATACCGTGTGGTGTTTATTTTCTCGGCCGTGGCGTAATATGTCATCAAGCTTCGATAAACTTTCTGAACAGTTAGCAACAGCAGTGTTTTTCTTCATTTTGGCAGATGGTTTGCGATTTGCAGTCTCCGGTTGCAGCATGAAAGGGTTCATGGATGAATGTAGCCATGTATTTATAGTCACATGAATCGTAGACTCTTCGGATCACCTGCGGCAGTTTTCATTTGAATGAAAATTTAATCAAAACCGTTACAGAATAGTTAACGATGTCATGAAATTAATATCTTTTATTTCTATAGTTCCTTGATTTGTTAGTAATTATTATGTGACCTCTCAACTGATTACCGGTATGTCTTAAATGGCAATCATTTGAGTAGTAAAGGGTTAATAATTGATCGGTACAGGTTATTTTCATGTTATGCAAATTGAATATGAGAAGTGTAGACATGCATAAAGCTATAGGGTTAAATAAAATGGATGAGTTAGCAAGATATCTCAGTATTTCAATCAGCTTTGGTTGTCTTTTGTATTATACGGAAAATAAACTTAGGCATTATTTTAGAGTACCTGATAGTAATCAGTTATAGCAGATGCAAACAACAACTCCAACAACAAATAAATCAGTAGCCGAGTTTAGCAAAGGCCTCAAAAAACGGACCGCTTTTATTCAACCGTTCAACAGAGCTCGCCATAAACCGTGACCGTTATTGACAATACATAGTGTATTATATATTTCACCAAACTCTAAACCGTGACCGTCGTTGGCCTAAATATTCAAAACCGTCAGATATACACGGTACTCATGTTTAAGTTTAGCCATGTTCAGGTCAAAACTCGAGCTTTGACTTTGCAAAGTTCTACACGGTCAAGTAAAGACATATTGAAACATGTTTCAAAGCCTCTGAAGGCTGAACTACCTGTATCACTTAGGCTCATTGTTAAGGCGAAAAGTTGCATTTTTATATTTATAGGATAAAGACATAAAGTTCAGATGCTATTTACCAGAATATAATGTTTAATCATAGGATCATGAATATGTCTTCATGCAGGACTACGTATGTCTCATTTCAATGAAGATAAAGACGGTACTCTGTCTGATCCTACCCAAAGAATACTAATAAGGATTAGATTTGATTTAATATTATCCTTTAATTAAGAATTGATAATTAACATGTATCCTTAAAATTTTAAATTATTTAATTTAATAGAAAAATAGATAGTCTGAATGAATGACATGTGTAATGTATAATAATATGAACTATGAAGGTTGTATAAGTACCAGTTATGCTCCGTCTTTTCCGATATGCATGGTTGCGTGAAACACGACAGGAATTCGGTTAGCATATCTTCGAAGTGAATAGCAAGCTAAAACCGCAATACGCCCAAATAAGAAAGCAGCATAAGCACATTAAGATGTATAATTTAAAGCAGTTCCATCATTAAGCAACAATGTCCAAGCAATACCGGGTTTCCAGCAGTGGCCGTTGCACCGGAAATGGTTACAGACGCACCCACTGTGTTAGTCATCGTTGCATGTGTTACTTTCATCTCGTTTGCTGTAACAATCGTCTCACTTGCCCCAGCAGTCCGGGTTTGTCTGTGTTGAATAGTTCGAGGTGTAGACCCCCGTGTCCCATTGTTTCAACGGCGGCTTTTACACAGCTTATCGGTTTCTGCACCAATTGGGCTTTCGTCTGTATGGCTGATATATAATTCCTGGAAATGAGGAAAGAAACCAGTTTTAAGAAACAAACAAAAAACATTTTAGCCATTTTCTTTTTTGAGAACATATGGTAATATGAACTATGTAGGCTGAATAAGCAGTAGGTAGGTTCCGATTTCTCCGTCACTGATGGTTGCGTTAAATACGGTAGAACTTCGGTCAGTTTATCTCCGGATGTAATATTGGATGCCCATATCAGTTTCGAAACAAAATAATGATTACCTGGCCAGAATAACGCATAGCATTAACATAAGTTCCATTATCAAGTACGAATGTAAAGAAAATAAAACCACAAAACACCCAACGGAAGACACCACTGTAAAATAATGTTTAATAATAATGACTTACCAGGGCTGAACATGTTTCAGAATTCACCGTTTGATATTATGCCAAAGTCCAGTAAAAAAACCGACAATTTGAGGAGTTGAAGTAATAATAAGAGTTCCTTGAGTCCCCCTCATAGTCGGCTCACATTTCTATATAACCATGAACATGTTAGAGTGAATGTTATAGTGAGTTGGATATGACAGTAAACAAAATAGTATAAGGTTCATAAACCGTTGATGTGTAAGTGTGTAACCAGCTCATGAGGATCCACGATGGGGCTATAATGACAGGTTAAAATGTTTGAAACAACAGTTCGTACGGAAGTATATGACCTCCACCCTCCTAATGACAGGTGGCACCCGTGACCCAAAAATGTGTGCCTGACAATGTGTTTATACCAGTAATAATTAGTAGGCTTCGAACCATCGTTACCATTGTTTACTAAAACAGACAAATAAACCAAGCAGACCATGTATCTGAGTTAATTCCACACACATTAAAGCTAAGAAATAAAAAGAACATCAGTTTTTGGAATTTAGTGGAATCTGATCAGACTTACATTCGTACTGCATGGGGCGTATATATAGCTGTTGCGGCGTCCTTATTGACACGCTACATGAATAGTTGGGCCTTGGAGGCTAGACGCATAATACTTAACGTGTCTCGTATATAGTTGTTGTGGTTGGAACGGGTGGGAAGAATAGAGTTTAGGGCATGTATCAGTCACTATGTTGGTTTAACGGTGGTGGAGGCGGAAGATTTTTTTTGCAGCCCAAAAATACACGGTAGGTCTAGGTATTGTTTATTGTCGCCAATCTGAGGTAGTCAAATTGTTAAATGTTTCTTTGTAAACGATGTTTCTGGTATGGTTTGTCATGCCACCATTGCCATCTCCGACGATGACAATCTTTAGACCTGCAGGTGTTGTAACCCGTGAAAGTGCGACATATAGCTGGCCATGGCTAAACACTGGTCGGGTGTAACAACCCGCACCTTCGTGCGTTGTTACTACTCGATACACTCGTTACGCCTAGCACCGGAGATTCGGATCATAATGTAATCATACCAATTTTATCGCTAAATCGAAGTACAATCGAATCATTACGCATATTCTATCATTAGTACAAACCTATTTTGCATAACACTCACGATGATGTCGAGTAAAGGCCTAATCTACCCTTCTCGATAAGCGTGAGGTGTCAAAACGTAAGTAATCAACGCTAACAAGGACTATCGGGTGAGTGCTATGACTCCAGCCGTCATGACGATGATAGCAATACGAGTAAGTAGTGCCCCGGTAATCATTGTGGCACATCACATCGAAGAACGCACTCGAAGGCACGCGTAACTCGATCACCGCACTGAGAATTGGATACATAAATACGTATATACGGCCCTTTTGTGATTAATTATAATAAATATATTAATAATTATATAAATATATAAAAATATGGCTTAAACCGTCGAAATCGCACCAAAAACGGGATCAAAAGGCTTCCGAACGGATCAATTCGATCAGACTAGTCCAATTGGTCAGACCGGCCCAATCAGATAGGCCAATCCGATCGGATGGACCAGCCGATCGGATGGGCCAGCCGATCGACTGGGCCAGCCGATCGACTGGGCCAGCCGATCGACTGGACCAACCGATCGACTGGGCCAACCGATCGACTGGGCCAGCCGATCGACTGGGCCAGCCGATCGACTGGGCCAGCCGATCGACTGGGCCAACCGATCGACTGGGCCAGCCGATCCAGTCACTGTTTTGCCTTCCTTTCCCCTTCCTTGCCTATAAATACCCCTCCATTCACTCCCAAACACTTGTGTTGCTGCTCCTAACCGACCAAGACGCTCCAGCCCTCAAATCTCTCGATTTCTTCCGATTCTTGTAAGTTTTCAACCCGAATCTTGTACTTTCTTGATCCAAATGCGATCCTTCATCTTTCTACCTTTCAAATCTCAATTTTTAACCGTGAAATCAACGGATTTGGGGTGTTCTAAGGTGATGTCACCATAAAGTTCTTCAAAGGTGATGTCATCCCATGAAGAACAACTCAGATTCGGATGATTTACGTACGATTCTTCACGAATCTCAACCAAATCAATGTTTTTCTAATCAAAAGGCCACGGATTTGGGATGTTCGGATAGATTTCATCACAAAGTTCTTATGAACTTCAAGTGTTGACCTCATATCATCAAGAACAACTCAGATCTAGGGCTTTTCCTAAGTAAAATCAAGGTTTTTACATCAGATCTAGTGATAAAATGATCGATTTCGAGTTAAACACGGAAAAACCGACAAAAACGACCAGTTCCGACGAACGGGGTGATTCCCGGCCGATGAAACAAGTTGGAATTGACGGGATTTCAGTTGCTTAACACCTCATCGTAACGTCCTAACCCAAAACGCCGAAAAACGCTCGAAAAATCATCGAAAACAGCCGAACAGGATGGCCAATCGAGTGGCCCAATCGATCGAACAGCTAGTCGATCGAGCAGCTAGTCGATCGAGCAGCTAGTCGATCGAACAGCTAGTCGATCGAACAGCTAGTCGATCGAACAGCTAGTCGATCGAACAGCTAGTCGATCGAACAGCTAGTCGATCGAACAGCCATTCGATCGATCAGGCTGTCCGATCGATCAGGACCAAGTCCAACCGATCGACCAGGCCCACTCGATCGAGTGGCCTGTTCGACTGGGCCAGCCCAATTTCACCATTTTGTCCAATTTTAACCCAATTTCGCCCGATTTCACGCAAATCGATACCGTTTAACGCATAGTAACCTATCACTCACGTAAATTATCTGAAATCAGGATATTCTCCGGCACCGGTTCCGCTAACCTAATCGAATACGCACTGTGAGTATACTTGACCCCTTTTATCGAATTTTGGGTGTAACATACGTTCCATAAAAACCAAACTTATCAAACGAATGATTTAATTGGACTATTTATCACTTGCGAATAACTGTATGCATAGATATACGTGATGCTAGTACATGTATGCTAGGACTTATACTCGTGACGTCCCACCAAGACTAGTATAGTACTATTTCGCCCGACGGGGTCTAGTTATGCCATCAAGAGTCGAGCATCGAGGACTTAGCTGGTAGTATCAGTTTTGTGAGTATATATGTTGTGTATTACGTTTATGCATGTGGAAATTCGCAGCACTTTCAATCTATCACACTACGCATATCAAACCTGTATACTCGCCAATACTTTTGTATTGACAAAGTTTTAACGTATGTTGCAGGTTTAGCCGAAGTTTACATCAAATCAAGCTAGGGAGTCTAGAAACTCATCTAAAATCTAGGTTGTCGGATTTGAATTGTTCGAGAGGACAAGAAATCTGTGATGACTTACGTGATTTTATTGTTTGTTAGTATGGGATGACAAATGTAATAAATATTATCGCAATATAGTTGTTATGGATTCTCTTGAGCAATCTGATTCGCCTAGTGCCGCGCCCCGATGATTCCGCCATCGGTTGGGGTGTGACAGATTGGTATCAGAGCCATAACTATAGGGAATTAGGCAAAGTTTGAGACTCGACCTAGTCCGGGTCGATGTCTTAGAAAAAATTGACCTAGTCTATAGTCTAAGTACCTACAGGCCGACTCTTACGAACTCGTTAGGGTTTGTTTGGGCCAACTTGCTACCCTCGATCCAATTTGTTGAAAGTTACAACTATTGTGTGAACACCGCATACTACAGCTTCACACAAAGAGCCTTTCCTAAGGCTAGAATGTTACTTAGCCTTTCCTAAGGCTGACACAATACACATGTTTTCAAAACTACTCGCATAACAAAACCGAGTGATCTAGTCGAGACCAGGTGTGAAAACCAATAACTCTCGATAGGATCACTCACTCAGCGTATTTTTCTAGCACGAGAACTCTTTGTTGAGCTAGGAGTGACATCCACATCTCGACAAAAGGTCTCCATTTCGAAATTCTGGTGGAACTCTCGGATTTATTCGATGAGCACAACCACAAATGGGAACGAAGTTGTTAAGCCAGGGGTGAAACCCATACCTTAATCAACTGTTCCACTCTATAAAATGGTTTACAAAAGCTCTCACCAAGGACACGACCATAACAACGACTCAGGCTGCGCGAAGACTAGAGAGACGAATGTTAGGAGCTGCATCCCAGTGGAAGCGTGAGTCCTCTAGGTCAACGCGTATGCCCGAACCTGTTGGTTATAGTCGGGTTACTTGGGTAGTCAACGCCTAAACACCCAAGGCACTCCACCTAAATTTTACGTGTATGGTTTACGTCTGTGAGTTTTCAAATTTAAGCTTTACGATTTACCGATTTCTCGATTTATCGAATTTACGAACCTCGATTTACAAAGCGCACAACCTGCACAGCCATCGCAATCTAAAACAAAGACCGAATGATCGCAACAAAACAAACGTCTAAGTACTCGAATTCGCTTACGCTATTTCTCTTGTCACGTCCTCACAAATTCTGAATCAATATCTATGTATAACCTACAACTATATCTATATATGTATTAAATACAAAACGAATCAATTATGTGAGAGTTTAGGAACCTAGAATTTTCCTATGTGGCTCCTATGTGTTTAATTAAATTCTATACCAAGTTTTGATCGAATCGAATCGCATCAAAAGTTTAAAAATCATTATGATCGAATCTCATTCCGAATCCTTCTGTCTAGATGCCTTCCAACAACTCGATCTCGAGACGAGTAGCTAGGAGAAGAGCCCAACGACGCGCCGATAAGAGGATTGCCTCGATTGTGACCAAAGAAGTGGTCAAGCTCATTCCTCAAATTGTCGCGCAAGTGCACTCTCAGAGCCACCCTCGAGCCCCGGAAGACGTCAAGACGGAATCTGCATTCCTCTACAAACACTTCAAAGCCTGTGATCCGATGCCTTTTACGGGTGAAGGAGATGTTTCTCAATTACTCCAGTGGTTCGATGCCATCGAGGTTACCCTTCGTCAGAGTGGGTGCCCCGAGGACCTTCAAACTACTTGCGCCACCGGAGTATTCCAATCCCGAGCACTCGATTGGTGGACCGCCGAACGCAACAAACGTGGGATCTCCGCAGCTTACGCCCTCTCATGGGGTGAGCTGAAGGAACTCATGAAGGAAGAATATTGTCCCCCTCACGAAGTCCAGAAGCTAGAGAACGAATTTTGGGAAATCAAGCAAACCGAAGGTGACAATGCGAGCTATACAGCAAGGTTCAAACAGCTTAGCATAATCTGCCCAAGTCAAGTCGATACTCCAAAGAAAGCTATCGCGAAGTATATTCGTGGCTTACCAAAGTGTGTGGGTGATTTTGTCGAAGCTGCAAAACCTACTACCATCGAAGAAGCCTACCGTCTAGCCGCAGAGCTCAACAGCAAACGAGTCGTGGACGGATCCTTCTCCAAGAAGCCTGTCACACGAGCTCATCAAGCAATCATCATCAACTCATCCGACGATTCCTTTGGAGAATCGGTCGATGGTTCATCTGACCGCGCCTCGGAGGATTCTTCCAAGAATCGCTCCGACAATGCCTCCGTTAAATCATCAGGCAAATCCGAGGACGACACTGCATCAACTCAAGAAGCCCAACCGAGCCGCAAACGAAGGACCGTGAGCCCAGACTCTTCAACAACTGGACTGCCGCAACCCGAACCTCTCCGATCAGTTCCAGTTCAGTCTAAGCGTGCTTACAATGGATCTCATCCCCTGTGTTTCACATGCACGTATCATCACCCGCTAGAAGCAAAATGTCGCTACTGCGCAAATTGCAACTGGTATGGGCATTATACGTCGCAGTGTCGTACAGGACCGTGACCTGGAAGGAAGTCATCAGCAACCGCCGTCTCCGCAAGTATCCACAACAACGTTATTTTGATCCTAATGTTGTTGTAATAATCCGACTTATCGCTATCATTTCTGGAACTTATTTCATATATCATCGTGTGTGGATTCTATTTCTCTTACAATCGAGCACTATCTAGACGCTAGCACTATGTACTATATCATGTATTTTATCCCTATAACACTCTTAGAACGAGGTACGGTATACGTGCAAGGGACAACTAATCACGGGTGCACACGGGATTATCTTGGTCAGTGCACGGAGATCGTAGTGAAGTTCTAATGGTGCCATAACGTTTAAAAGCACGGTCAAGGCCGTGTCAACAAAGTGTGACACCAAAGCACGGGGCATAAGTAGTAGGGGTGACGCGGGGGTACGCTTTACCATACTACCGAAACTTCGTGAAGAAAGTGCCATGTGGAGTTGGACGTTATTAGACCTATTATACTATTATGGTTAATTTGACACTCTACCATCAATCACAAGGCGTAACAAAACTAAACCGCATCACTGCGAGGCTTCTCGTAAGTCCGCGTACACAAATTGCCACATCGATGAACTTAGGTAAGTTCACCCCGAAGAGCAATTGGAGCAACGCGAGACTGGTCGTAAAGTCTAGAACGCAACTTAATCGCAGTTTTGCCGGATCAATCTCGCAATCAAATCATTCGATAAGTGGCTCGAAATCGCAATCGCATCATGTGTTTGTCTAGAAATCTCTAACGCTAGTTGTTGTCAATTGTGTGAACTTCTATCAGCTGGTGTGGATCGTCTATTGTGGATTCGCTAGACGAGTATCGACAATCACTCGCCGCCTTCCACTATTAACGCGCCTCGCACCTAATCCACCAACTCGATACTCTTATCATGGTTCGCTATTACTTATCAATGCACGCATTCTACGTGTCATGTTAGCGCACAAGACCTCGCTTCACGAGACGAAACTAACAAGGTTGAAACATGGTGATGTTTTGACCATATTAGTTGACTTTGTGGAAAAAGGCCGTGTGGGCTAGCCTTAGTACTATTCGTGGTGTAATCAGTTCAATCAATCGTCTATCACTCGCAACGCAACAATCGTCGCTTATCAATCTGTTGAAATCTATTGTCTATCGATGTTCGAATGTTACTTGGAAGTCATCGCAGGTGGTGTAATGTAGGGTGCATGACATTGCTTCACAAGATAAAACTAATATGAAAACATGGTGTTTGTCATATTAGCAAGTCTTGTGGAAACGTGCCATGCGAACTTCGTGTGGAATCAAATCGAAATCTCATTTACCCGAATCAAAATCGTGTCATTCGTTGCCCAACCAAGCATACCATATCAGCGTTGTGCGACCGGACTACTCGCACCCGCTGCCTACGCTTGGTTTGCATCCAACTTATTTCTATTCAAAACTCGGTCTAGCACCTCATCGCTAGGATCAAGGGAATCGAAATTCTATCTGTGTCTTATCGGCATGCATGACACTGCCTCATGAAACAGAGTTAATATGGGTAAAGCATGGTGGATACGCCGCTGGTACTTCCTATATATAAGTGTTTTAACCATATTAACGAACTTTTGTGGGAAGGTGCCACGTGGGGCCCGATGTAAGTTATTTTTCCATAGTATTAAGGAAAACCTATTTTTATAAAATTTTTACTAAAACCGTTGGACAAATGAAATTCCTTACAACATGGAGAAAACATTGAATCAGTTTGGCTCCGTGCCCAATGAAAATTTCATAAGTCCAATTCTTTTCTTAAAAACCTTTGCAATGACCGACAGGAATCTTCCCGAGAACGAGGGTTCGGCAGTCGAGTTCCGCTCGAACCCACGTTGTAGGAAAGTTTTCTTAAAACTTATTTTGCCACCTGATTCTTTTAAAATGTAAAACTCAAAACCTGTTATCAAATAACAAAACCCTCCACATAGCGCTGGTGTGGACATCAAAACGGTCGACACCGCGCCATGAGGAGATTTTTCTTAATTAACTTCGGAAATTAATCGAGTATTGGTAAGTTTAAAACGCTATAAAATTGCTTTTTGTATGTGTTATCACTTCTAAGTAATCGAATCGTATGCTCTCTCTATTTTCACTCGCCAAATCTTAATCGATCGCTCGTTATCTAGACGCTATTAATCTCTACTCTCAATCGCATCAACTCTTACGACCCTACTATTGGATTAATTTCGGGAGGAAATTTCCTAAAGGAGGGGATACTGTAACAACCCGCACCTTCGTGCGTTGTTACTACTCGATACACTCGTTACGCCTAGCACCGGAGATTCGGATCATAATGTAATCATACCAATTTTATCGCTAAATCGAAGTACAATCGAATCATTACGCATATTCTATCATTAGTACAAACCTATTTTGCATAACACTCACGATGATGTCGAGTAAAGGCCTAATCTACCCTTCTCGATAAGCGTGAGGTGTCAAAACGTAAGTAATCAACGCTAACAAGGACTATCGGGTGAGTGCTATGACTCCAGCCGTCATGACGATGATAGCAATACGAGTAAGTAGTGCCCCGGTAATCATTGTGGCACATCACATCGAAGAACGCACTCGAAGGCACGCGTAACTCGATCACCGCACTGAGAATTGGATACATAAATACGTATATACGGCCCTTTTGTGATTAATTATAATAAATATATTAATAATTATATAAATATATAAAAATATGGCTTAAACCGTCGAAATCGCACCAAAAACGGGATCAAAAGGCTTCCGAACGGATCAATTCGATCAGACTAGTCCAATTGGTCAGACCGGCCCAATCAGATAGGCCGGTCCGATCGGATGGACCAGCCGATCGGATGGGCCAGCCGATCGACTGGGCCAGCCGATCGACTGGGCCAGCCGATCGACTGGACCAACCGATCGACTGGGCCAACCGATCGACTGGGCCAACCGATCGACTGGGCCAGCCGATCGACTGGGCCAGCCGATCGACTGGGCCAACCGATCGACTGGGCCAGCCGATCCAGTCACTGTTTTGCCTTCCTTTCCCCTTCCTTGCCTATAAATACCCCTCCATTCACTCCCAAACACTTGTGTTGCTGCTCCTAACCGACCAAGACGCTCCAGCCCTCAAATCTCTCGATTTCTTCCGATTCTTGTAAGTTTTCAACCCGAATCTTGTACTTTCTTGATCCAAATGCGATCCTTCATCTTTCTACCTTTCAAATCTCAATTTTTAACCGTGAAATCAACGGATTTGGGGTGTTCTAAGGTGATGTCACCATAAAGTTCTTCAAAGGTGATGTCATCCCATGAAGAACAACTCAGATTCGGATGATTTACGTACGATTCTTCACGAATCTCAACCAAATCAATGTTTTTCTAATCAAAAGGCCACGGATTTGGGATGTTCGGATAGATTTCATCACAAAGTTCTTATGAACTTCAAGTGTTGACCTCATATCATCAAGAACAACTCAGATCTAGGGCTTTTCCTAAGTAAAATCAAGGTTTTTACATCAGATCTAGTGATAAAATGATCGATTTCGAGTTAAACACGGAAAAACCGACAAAAACGACCAGTTCCGACGAACGGGGTGATTCCCGGCCGATGAAACAAGTTGGAATTGACGGGATTTCAGTTGCTTAACACCTCATCGTAACGTCCTAACCCAAAACGCCGAAAAACGCTCGAAAAATCATCGAAAACAGCCGAACAGGATGGCCAATCGAGTGGCCCAATCGATCGAACAGCTAGTCGATCGAGCAGCTAGTCGATCGAGCAGCTAGTCGATCGAACAGCTAGTCGATCGAACAGCTAGTCGATCGAACAGCTAGTCGATCGAACAGCTAGTCGATCGAACAGCCATTCGATCGATCAGGCTGTCCGATCGATCAGGACCAAGTCCAACCGATCGACCAGGCCCACTCGATCGAGTGGCCTGTTCGACTGGGCCAGCCCAATTTCACCATTTTGTCCAATTTTAACCCAATTTCGCCCGATTTCACGCAAATCGATACCGTTTAACGCATAGTAACCTATCACTCACGTAAATTATCTGAAATCAGGATATTCTCCGGCACCGGTTCCGCTAACCTAATCGAATACGCACTGTGAGTATACTTGACCCCTTTTATCGAATTTTGGGTGTAACATACGTTCCATAAAAACCAAACTTATCAAACGAATGATTTAATTGGACTATTTATCACTTGCGAATAACTGTATGCATAGATATACGTGATGCTAGTACATGTATGCTAGGACTTATACTCGTGACGTCCCACCAAGACTAGTATAGTACTATTTCGCCCGACGGGGTCTAGTTATGCCATCAAGAGTCGAGCATCGAGGACTTAGCTGGTAGTATCAGTTTTGTGAGTATATATGTTGTGTATTACGTTTATGCATGTGGAAATTCGCAGCACTTTCAATCTATCACACTACGCATATCAAACCTGTATACTCGCCAATACTTTTGTATTGACAAAGTTTTAACGTATGTTGCAGGTTTAGCCGAAGTTTACATCAAATCAAGCTAGGGAGTCTAGAAACTCATCTAAAATCTAGGTTGTCGGATTTGAATTGTTCGAGAGGACAAGAAATCTGTGATGACTTACGTGATTGTATTGTTTGTTAGTATGGGATGACAAATGTAATAAATATTATCGCAATATAGTTGTTATGGATTCTCTTGAGCAATCTGATTCGCCTAGTGCCGCGCCCCGATGATTCCGCCATCGGTTGGGGTGTGACATCGGGGTAGGTAGAGGCCAACAACTTTTAATGATTGCCCTTGGCTTTTATTAATCGTCATAGCATAGCATGGTTTTACGGGGAACTGGCGCCTTTTCATAATAAATGGCCATTTTGATTTAGTGGATGAAAGCGTTATCCTTGGTATTAATGCAGTATCTCCACGGTTTGACCCGGTAAGTATCCTAGCTTTGATAACAAATTTCCCAAGGTCTGTGATGATCAGACGGGTGCCATTACATAAGCCTTGGGAGGGGTTCACATTTCTTAAAAGCATGATAGGGAGACCTTCTTTCAAATCCAAAGCGTGCGGTGGCATACCTGTCAATGTCAAATAATTAAAGGATTTGGCCGGTGGCTTTTTTTTTTATTTGTAACTATTATTTTTGTGACGTGTGGTGGGGGATGGGGGGGGGTACCTGGGAATGTCAAAGAGTTTAGGAATTCAGACGGGTAGAGTTGTTCCTGTTCCAATACATCCGTGGATGCACGACATATTTCGTCGGAGCTCTTGTAGGTCTTTGTGGTCTGTCTTAATTGCCGAAACATGTAAGCATTGATTTCATCCGCGTCTACGTTGCGGGGGGTTAGTATTGCTCTTTCACACAAAAAATCATCATCGCCCTGCCTTTCTGTAAACGACGGGAAGACAACATTAACAATCGAGTCCACAGGAAGGCCACAACTATCAATGATAAACCTGGCGGGTATCTCGATCCAGGTTGGTTCATCTTCACCTTCTTTGGCTTTCGAGGGAACAATTCCATCGCCGATTTCTAACAACCATTTGTTGAAACGTTGCCTTTCAATGTCTACTACACCCGTTGAGGTGTATTCGTTGACACGCATACTACGGTGGAGAGTGAAGAGTTCACAATTTTTCCACAGATACGATTTATTTATGCATGCTTGAACAACATCTTCTCTTTTTCCCTTTGGGATGACGGGAAGGATTTGCCTGAAATCACCACCAAGTAAGATAGGCATGCCACCAAAGGCACGTTCCCTGTTTGTGGTGGAACAAAACCCCAAGATGTCTCTAAGTGTTTTATCCAGTGCTTCAAATGCAAATTTTTGCATCATTGGTGCTTCGTCCCAGATGATTAACCGTACCTCCTGCAAAAGGTGTGCCAATTGGGTATTCTGTTTTAATGGAACACGTGCTATTGTGAAGTAATTCTAAAGGGATAGCGAACCGGCTATGCGCTGTCCGACCACCGGGTAATAGAAGGGACGCGATACCTGATGTGTGGGGCCAGGTAAAGTTAGTAAAAAAATGGAGTTGCGTGCGCAACCACATAGATAATGTAGTATGAGAATAATTATACAACATGACAGAATTATTTTTTTACCTGAAGATGCAACCGCAAGAGCAATTAGTCCCATCGATCTCAAACGTGACAGGATGGCTCTGTATAGGAAAGTCTTGCCTGTCCCACCCGGACCATAGACGAAATAAAACCCTCCTTTGTGGGTGGTAACAGAATCAATGACTGTGTTGTAGATGGCCGTTTGTTCCGTGTTGAGTGATGCATATAATTGTTCGTGCTCGTCTGTCATCTTTTTTTTGTTGTAACTCAACTCTTCTCTGATTAGACGATTATCCATCCTATCGAGGAGCGACGTATCTGGCTGTGGCATATCCGGGAAATCCACCAATGATTTCCCGTTTTTTTCCAACAGTTCATTTAGTTCAATCAGGCAGTAGTTCTTAAGTTGGTCGTCTGATAAATGTAGTCCTGGGAACATGTAGAGTCTACGTTTCATGTATAAGATATCATCTGATAGTATTTCCCAATTCTGTGACCACAGTTGCGATGGGCGCTTCACTTCGCAAAACAATAACATGGTAACAAATAACTCCCGTAGCTGGGAGCCGGATGCCCATAGTTTAGCCTCTGAGAGAGCGTCATTCCATTCCTTGTCATCATTAAGCAAGCCATACGCATAGCAGGCTTCTTTGAACGTTTCATATACGATACCGTCGACCGTTTTTATTTCTTCAAAACTTCGGGGCCCTCTCACAATCCCTAACAACATCCTTAAGTAATACTTTGGCCCAGCTGCTGGATTGCAATACACGATCCGCCCAATTGCTGGCCGTTCCAACCGCGTTTTCCATACCTTGTTATCATCATGCCAGATGTACTTTGTTGGTATCTCGGCGTACGTAAGGTTTCTTGCCGCTGCATCTATGTTGTTCAACGCAAACCATTGGGTGAACATTGTGTCTCGTATCCCCTCACGGTTTAAAAGGGCTGGCAAACTGTCAGAATCACGTAACGTGAGTAGATGTTGGTTAGGTGTATGGAACGTTAGTTTCATGACGGATGGGAATGAGTAATGTATAGGGAATGCAAGCATTCTCCACACAGCTTCACACGGCGATAAGTACCGACAATCCAAATAGTTTTTAATCTCATCAACCTTAACAATCTTTTGTGAACGATTTTCACCATCACTGCCAATGTTTTCTTGAACAACCATTGTAGCCCTGTCTGGCCCCTTGTTTAAGTATTTAAAAAGGTATTTTATAGCTCGGGACTGGTTGCACCACTCAACATTGATGTGTGATTCATACTTTAAAAGGAGATAACGGTTGTATGGAACGACAAACCGGTTGTCGAGTTTCGTTTTACCCTTTATAAAGAAAATCTGTGTATCTCGACGCCGATAAACCGGGTAGCCGTCTTCGTCAATTGTCGTTTCTCGATAAAATGGCTTTGGGAAGTGTTTCATACATTTTCCATCTGTTGTACACGGAGCACTGCGAGCGTCATTCCCACATGGGCCATGCAACATGTAATCTGTTACAGCCTTATAGCCGGATGGGTGACGGTGGTCCGTAGGACAACCCTTATAAGGTTTAATACAATGCACATTCTGTACTTTATTCGGTTAATTGCTTGAACTTGGTAACCACTAGATGTTTGGATTATGCAGGTGCTAAAGTGTTGAAAATGCAGAATTATAAGATGGCAGCGTGGATTTTGTTTTGTTGGAGGGCCATAATTGACATTTTGGGAAACAACATAAATGGCCATGATCATTATTCTAATAAAAAAAACCTACAAATATTCAAAGGGGCTTTTCAATGGATTGACATCATCATCATTAAAAGTTCACATGAACATAGTGGAGAGCATATGTAACTTATTGAATTTAATGGCCTTTTTATGGAATTTTAAGAGGTCTCATGAGAGGTTTTTTTTATTATTATTATTCGGTTACACAACACTTAGTGAGGGAACGAATTTGGGAATTGGTGGAGGAGGGTTGTTCAAGCAATGGATAGCTAAACTCTTTATGTTCATCTTTAGTTGAAGGTTTGTAAAGACAAGTGTGCTTGATTTCATATTTCTAGAATGGTAAATTGAATTTATGTTTTATTTATCATGGTGTGTTCTTATTTGCTTGTAAATTGTTGATGCTTATGATTATTCTATTTTGAAACCATACGTTCTTGGTGCCGTTGGCAATCGAGATATCATGGGTAGAACTAGGATCGGGTAAGGGTCAATTGGTCATCGGGTAACAACCTCACGTTCTAGGAATCTGAGTACTTAGTTCCCTTTCATCATAACAAGTAATTGCACATGAACTATGTCTATGTAGTTCTTTCTAGTGAATGATAGCACAAATGTTGAAGCAAACCGGAAACTAAAGATGGTCACTCGTCTCTAATTGTTTACAACCAAAACTTTTCTTTTGCAATTTAATTAGTTAATCTTAGTTTTAAAAATCAACCAATCAAACCCACTCTTGAATTTATTTTTCTTTCAATTTAGTTTACTTTAGTGAAGTTAGACATACATCGAGATAGCACATATTCCACAAACTCCCTGTGTTCGATACCCACTTACCGCTATCTATTTAGTTGTTATTGGGATTAAATTTGATTGTGACCACGACATCACGTCAAATTTTGGCGCCGTTGCCGGGGAGTAATGCGCAACGTGTGTTATCTTGTGTATTAGTTTAAAAAAAATTAAAAAATTAAAAAAAAATGAGTTACCAAGAGGAGTACGATTACGGTGATTATTATGATGAATATTCCCAACTTTCATATGAAGGCCCTCAGATGTACGATCAAGACTATTATCATGCTCAGTATACATTTGATCAGTATGGTTATGAATGTGTAACCCAACAACCTACTTTGCATTATCAGTCACATAAATCTGAAAGTCTTGACGAGATGATGAGAAAGAGACACATGGTCCATGTTGAAAAAGAATTAACAAAACCTCATTTGTCAATGGAAGAACGAGTAGAACTTTTGGAATGGAAATATGATTTGTTACCAAAAGAGGTGAAAGAGATGAGGCCAGGGACGTCGATATTGGAAAAACGTCAAGCAAAACAACACTGGATATATGTGCAGATTGAACAAATGACACCTATGGGTGATGTAGAAGAAAAGGTTGTGAGTCCTCCCGAACTTGAAACTGAATTATTAGGGCCAAATGAGGAATATACAATTGAAATTATTGTGGAGGAACCACCTATGGAGAGCAAAGTTGAGGGCCTTTTACTTGATGAACCAATCAAAGTTGATTACAACTCTCCAGCTGTGGTGGTTATGGAAACCAAGAGTGTTAAGGATGCATGTTTAGAAATTAGGAAGGTGGCACTTCATGATGTGGGAGATTTCATTCATAAGTTATGTTTATGGGAGAGTTTGGGTTTGTTGGGCACAGAAAACGAAGTAGTGAAGTGGAGAGTAAACTACCGAGCATTTGTTGGAAATTCGGTAGGAAAATGTAGATTTAAAGAATTTTGCAAAGAAAGATGGGACGTGACAAAGCACACACACGATAGAAGAATCAAACACCGTGCTTACATCAGCAACGAAAAAGGTAAATGTGCATTAAGACCACCATAACGAATATCAGGTATGGTCTGGCTGAAGACCTTTAAACTTAGCGCTCTCGGGAGGCAGCCCGAGGATGTAGAGTATTGTATTTGTGTTTTGTTTTGTTTTGTTTTGTTTTGCTTTGTTTGGTTTTGTTTTGGTGTTGTGTTTGTGTTTTGGCAGGTTATTACGTTTCAACCCTCGCGGATGCAATAATTCAAGTGTGGGGAAGTTTGGCAACATCCCTGTTGAGATATCGGCGAATCTAAGAGATGTTTTTGAACCGGTCCAATTACCGCAGCTTCATCACTACCAACACTGCTAATTTACTAATCAGGTCGTGTCTTGTTCTCATCTTGTGCACCTTTGTATATATTCATGTTTAAGTTTTTGGTTGGGCGGTTGGGTGGTGTTTTGATGTGTTTAGTTTATGGGTGTGAAAGTTGGTGGTGTCATGTTTTCAAAGAAGAAAAAAATATAAAATGAAAATACCAAAAAAAAAAATTTGTGGTTTGAGTGTGGAGCCTTTTGGTTGGTGTTAAAAAGGTTTAGCAATCAAGTTTCCTTAAAACCATACATTGGGGTCAATGTATCCCAAGTGTGGGGATGGGGAGAAATTTTGAGGTTTAAAAAAAATATTAAATCAAGCAAAACATTATGAGAATTTTAACACCTTGGATTAACCCCAAATGATACACCGGCAACCCTTAATACCCTTCATTCTTGGTGAGAGTTGAAGCCACATTTGTATATAAATAATGCTTATATTTGATGAGAGTGGCTACGGGTGGGGGTACATTAGAACTTGTGCTTGTATGCGGTTTGAGTCCTTAGTTAGACATGAATGCGAAAAGGATAAGGGCAATTAGGTAGCTTCGTCTTGGTGAGTGCGAGTGTGGGATTTGGGGGGTTGGACCTCATTAATTATATATATGAGCATGGTTGCGAGAGGGGCGGGGGTTTGGACATTTAGTTGCCCATTTTGTGCCTAAAGC
The DNA here is from genome assembly GCF_002127325.2 of Helianthus annuus. Classification (NCBI taxonomy): domain Eukaryota; kingdom Viridiplantae; phylum Streptophyta; class Magnoliopsida; order Asterales; family Asteraceae; genus Helianthus; species Helianthus annuus. The sequence continues at coordinate 159,159,709 of NC_035444.2, forward strand.
CTATCGTTTGTTACCCCTTAGCGTGTTTCCTAAAAATTTACCCCACTTGACCCGGTCTTATAGTGCTAGTAGTTATTTTAGTAGTGTGTAGATACGTTCGATGTTATGTTGAATGTTTGAAAAAAAAAAGTGAAAAAAAAAAGAGAAAAAAAAGAATGGAAAAAGCAATGAAAAAAAAAAGTAATGTTGAGTTGTCTTGTATATAAGTTTAAGTTTGTTTGTTTGTTTATTTCATTATGTAATAAAAGACCGGGCAAGTCCTTCGCTACTTCATATATATTCCATGTCCTACCCATTCACCTAGCCTTATTACAACCTTAAAAGCCCCTTTGATTTGCATTCATATTTGACACTCGTAAGAGGAGGACCGATTTAGGTACAAGCATATAGTTGTGCAACCGCCCGTTTGCCTTTTGTGTGTCTAGCTTACTAATGCTAGTGCTTACTTGTAGCCGAGAGGAGAGATTTAGAGAGGGGTGTACTGTTTTGGGTGTTAAGAACGGGTTATTAAAAGGACAACATGTTTTTGCTTGGTTTGCATACTTCATCGTTCTTGGTTGAAAATAGTTTTGAATGGGTTGCTTGGGACAAGCAACGGGTAAGTGTGGGGATGTGACGGTGGTCCGTAGGACAACCCTTATAAGGTTTAATACAATGCACATTCTGTACTTTATTCGGTTAATTGCTTGAACTTGGTAACCACTAGATGTTTGGATTATGCAGGTGCTAAAGTGTTGAAAATGCAGAATTATAAGATGGCAGCGTGGATTTTGTTTTGTTGGAGGGCCATAATTGACATTTTGGGAAACAACATAAATGGCCATGATCATTATTCTAATAAAAAAAAACCTACAAATATTCAAAGGGGCTTTTCAATGGATTGACATCATCATCATTAAAAGTTCACATGAACATAGTGGAGAGCATATGTAACTTATTGAATTTAATGGCCTTTTTATGGAATTTTAAGAGGTCTCATGAGAGGTTTTTTTTTATTATTATTATTCGGTTACACAACACTTAGTGAGGGAACGAATTTGGGAATTGGTGGAGGAGGGTTGTTCAAGCAATGGATAGCTAAACTCTTTATGTTCATCTTTAGTTGAAGGTTTGTAAAGACAAGTGTGCTTGATTTCATATTTCTAGAATGGTAAATTGAATTTATGTTTTATTTATCATGGTGTGTTCTTATTTGCTTGTAAATTGTTGATGCTTATGATTATTCTATTTTGAAACCATACGTTCTTGGTGCCGTTGGCAATCGAGATATCATGGGTAGAACTAGGATCGGGTAAGGGTCAATTGGTCATCGGGTAACAACCTCACGTTCTAGGAATCTGAGTACTTAGTTCCCTTTCATCATAACAAGTAATTGCACATGAACTATGTCTATGTAGTTCTTTCTAGTGAATGATAGCACAAATGTTGAAGCAAACCGGAAACTAAAGATGGTCACTCGTCTCTAATTGTTTACAACCAAAACTTTTCTTTTGCAATTTAATTAGTTAATCTTAGTTTTAAAAATCAACCAATCAAACCCACTCTTGAATTTATTTTTCTTTCAATTTAGTTTACTTTAGTGAAGTTAGACATACATCGAGATAGCACATATTCCACAAACTCCCTGTGTTCGATACCCACTTACCGCTATCTATTTAGTTGTTATTGGGATTAAATTTGATTGTGACCACGACATCACGTCAATGGGTCGTCAATTTTCGATGGGATCTCGGCTGAAATCAAGTCATCTATACCAGCAGGCGTGTGAGACACGGCAGAATGTTCAAGCCATATTAAAAGGTGCGCGTGTGGTAGGCCTCTTTTTTGAAACTCAATTGTGTAAACAGCTGTATATAACCAGTGCGGCAAATTGCGAAAGACAGAGAGAGTAAAAAGAAGGAAATTAAAAAGTTTAGAAAGGTTAGTATTTGTGGGAGAATTGATAGCAAAACAGAGAGGCAAGGCATTACAAAGTTTACCTGATTTGCAGACGCCAAAGATTTGTTTCTTCATAATATCTTCAATCAAAAAGGACAGTTTTAGCTTAAAAACGCGTGATACAACATCTGCACGGTCATGAGACTTTTGGCCTGGTATGAGAGAGACCATGTCTTCGATTTCAGACCACTTTGGGTTAGCTGTAAATGTCACAAACAGGTCGGGGTTCCCAAAAGCACGGCACAAAGCCATGGCGTCTTAGTAATTTTGGACCATATATCTTGGGCTTCCCGTAAAGGTTGCTGGTAAAACTATGCGTTGTCCGATAGCCTTGGCATTTGTATCCCCACGCGTCACAGCGTCACAAACATTATGGTAGAGTTCAACGCGGAGTTCATTCTGGTTATTCCTCATCCAACACAACCTGTGTTCCTCGATGGTCGCGTATGAGTCAACCAAATATTGTTGGAATAAACGACCGCCTCTTAGGAGGGTGGTGCCTTCATTGTTGCGATAATGGATCCTGTAGCAGTAGTATTCCCGCATCGTGACACATTGTCGTTTAGTAGACCGACGTCCAGTGTTGTCGTGGTAACGTATGCGTTCGTGGAACCCGGTCTCTCCGTACGGAAACAATAACGGGTATTGTAAAGGCATGTATAGCTGATGTAATTCTGATATTCGTTGTAGCGTGCCGTTTTGTGTACTGACGATAACGTCACGTGGTTCGGTGTTTTCTCCAAAGTCGTTTGTGATAAGAACAGCAACCTCAGACACGTTAGGTCGGTTGTACTGTGGGTTGTTTGTTACTTGGCCGAGTAAGCGTAGATGACAATTGTTGCTTTCATTTTGAATGCACCAGTCGCGTGCCATGCGAAAGGCGTTAGCTAAAGAACTGTGGTTGTCCAGCATCCTGATGAGGGATGCAACAATTGTTTCATCACATGTGTTGTGAGAACGGGAATCCCCAAACAAAGCAGCTATACAGTTATTGACTTCGTTCTGTGTGTCGTAGAAATATAGTTGAGCATATCTGGGTTGTTCACCTTCAACTGGCAGCATGGACCCTATTCGGTGGTAGTTCTGCCCGCTTATTCGGAATGTGTATAGGCTTCTACCACTATTTATAGCATGATCAATCTTTCCCCCAAATGATGTGAAGCAGAACATGCTATTGTACACTCGAATATGTTCTCTGAATCTAACTGTCCCCGTGTCGTTATAATCAAGTAATGATCTTAATGGTTCAGGAGCTTCAAGAAGGCGAGGAAGCAAAACCTTGCCATCCTGGCAGCACGAAGAGAAAGTCGTCCCATCAGAGGACTTTGTATTTTTATTCCTCTCTTCATACCACATGACCGCTGCACAGTTATGGCATGTGAAGGTTGGACGGCCGAGGCTTTCGTACGTAACATGCGCACCTATATTTTTTTTATCAGGTAAACGTATCACAACGTACACATTCAAGGCAGCGAGGCAAACAACAAAGTATAGACAGGTGCAAGAGGGAACAAATCGTGTATATTTAGGAAATAGGCGTGTAGGAAATAGAGTCGGACAATACCTGTTGATGCAAACGCTGCCCTACGTGGGGTACGTATACGAACACCTGGTAACATAATAAAATGCGGCAACGTTATTTTGATGTTGTATGGTAGAAAAGGTAAAAGTAATGCCGGGTAAAGGGTAGTGATGGAGTTGTACCTTCTGTTTTTTTAGGCCGAGAAGAGCGTAGACGTGATGGACCAGCTGTATTCTGATGAGAATGCTGTGTTGTGCAGGAAATATTGTCTGGGAAAAATGTAATAGTTACAGAAATGGAAAAGGGCAGTAGTAAACATCGTAGATAACAGGGCAGACCTTGGGTAGACTGGGAGGAAGAATGCCTTGGCGGTGGGCATAAAACAGGCCGGATATCCGCTGTGTCGTCTCGTACGATGGTTTTACCTGTAGCATAAAATTCAGGGGAAAATATTACAGTCAACCTTTGTTAACGGTAAACAATCAGTTTACATGGCATGCGGAGGTATTTCTGTTTATCCAAAGGACCTCCCACATCATTCAGGCAAGTTTACGGATTATAACATGTACGACAAAGTATTTATGGGTTTGTCTACCATGTAGAAAGCCGTTGACAAATGCATTAGTCGAATAATCGAAATGGATTTCCGGTTATTTTGTGACTGTATTTTGCTTTCTTTATATGTATTTCTCCCTTTTTTTCGGCTGGTTTTCAACAGAAATGGAAAACGCGCGAAACATGCGATCAGGTTGATTCAGTCTATTAATTTGATAATCCGTGGTTCGGTTGCAAAATAGGGTAAATCATAAATTTATTGGATCAGAATTTGCTGGGCTAAAATATGGAAAGCGTTGCGAGTTCTAGATCACATGTAGTTTGTTGGAATTTAAATTGAAACAACTAACAAAGATGTTGACCCTGCTGGGATGGAACTGTTAAGAAGGTTGTAGAAATCATTTATGTAAGTTAATTACGTTCGTATACGGAAAGTATTAGAAATTTAGTTTTTAAAAATGTAACTTTTAAATGTACCCCATAGTGCAGCACTTGTTTTAAAAAGTGGCTTATATTCAAAGTCACAGCTAAGTTTTTTGTTTTAAAAGTATTTTATATGTACAGTCAGGTGTAATGGGCTTATACTGTACGTAAAAAACAATCAGAGCTATGTATATGGGGTAACCTTTCATTGTCTCCCCTGCTCCCACTTTAGCGGTAGTACCAGTACCCGGTTCAACAGTCGCCGATTGTACCTGGGTGCCACCTGTAAAAGTGACAGGATACGCAGATAGGTTAAACAAAGTATAGCGGGTAGACAGCGTCTAAATAACCAACTATGAAAGTCAATTTCAATACATTGAGTGTGGGTTGTGAGGAGGGGTGTCAAAACTGAAGGGCTTAAACTGTTGGCAGGCTATTTACAGGTTTACTTTGTGGCCACACGCATGCCGGTAAGCGAACACGATAGCCAAATGATTTTCTTTTCAGGAACAGTACAACTAACCTGCGTTGGGGTCACGAGAGGGAGTCACTGCGTTTATGCTAGATAGGGTAGCCCCATAGTATGTCATCGCCTTCCCATTAAGGCCCACATAGTTACGACTTTGTATATGAATAGAATGTTTGTTACCGACGATGTCATCATTGATGCAGCTGTCAATCAACGTAAGAGCGTAATATGTTTGTATCTTTCCGCAAGGCAACGTATGGGAACAAAGGCGGGCCTCTATCGAATCACTAACCACACCAGAATTGGCAGGCCATAACCTGCAAACCTCGTCTTTTATGAGGTATCAGAAAGGGCCACAATTCAGTATTTAAAACTCCATATGCGGGGTGGGGGGATAGAATGTAATTATAAGTTTGATACCTCTACGCACTCCAGCCTGGTCAAGCAGTTGTAGCCCACAAACATATTGGGTCATCCCCTCAGGCATAACACGCGAACATGTATGAAAAGTAAATGCGTCTTTAAGCATCACGAAGGGATGCACAGGCAGCTGCATGTTACATACAATGTTACAAAACACATAGCCCAAAAATGAAAAGTGAAACATGCACCTGTACCGATTTGGTTGGTTGCGGGGGGGGGGGGGGGGGGGCTGCAAACTAATTAAACGTGAAGGCAAAGGGCAGAGTTCATACCGCAAATAACCCTTATAGAATGCACGTCAAAGTTGGTTTAAATTTTACATTTATTCATGGAACACACCTGTTTTTTTACCCAAATAACAGACATAGGGACAGGCAGTCAGGAAAGGTCATATGTCATAAGGTATTTGTTTAGCACAAGTCATAAGTTGCCTATTCCATTGTTGTTTGTAATGCAAGTTTCCAGGTAGGTGTCGGTAAAGATTCTAGGGTGACACGGTTATCGTTTACACGTTTGTGTTCATCTATATGCGGCATTCAACATCTTAGATAAAATTTCATGTAGGTTTTATATGATGCCAAAGAGACCGGGAAGGTGGGAAAATAACACATGCCGCGAAAATGTAAAAATCACAGTTTTGGTCTGGGCACAACACAAAGGCATTGCCACATTATTTGTAAACACAAAAGAGGAAGTCACAAAATTGTAAACACTTGGAGAAGACAAAAAAAGAGCATCGCCGTATCAGAGGGAACCCTCCTTAGCATCGCCGCTATCGTCCACCATATCATTAACTCCCGTACAGTCAATGGACACCTCATCAGCATCGTCATCTGATTCTTGAATGCAGCTGCAAAGAAACATGGGAATGCATGTATTGGTGCAAAGTGGGTACATGTGAACATACGAAACAGGGTACGATTGGTAGGTCCAACTTACAGCTTTCTAAGTTTCCGTCCAGATCCGGGGGTTGGGGGCGGGAGGTTCGAGTCACGCTTTAGGGTGGCAGATGGGCTTCCATCCAAATCCGACGGAACAACATTCACACTCCCACCTGTTTCATCCATATCAGGCCCAACAATCTTGCCGCAATTGAAGCTCTCATATTCTCCATAACGGTAGTAGGTGTGGCTCTTAATTTCGAAAGTGTGCTTTGTTCCAATAAGGGCCTCGAGGGCGGAGGGTAGTATGGGAGAATCAATAGAAGTATCCTGCATACCAAGTACAAAAGACGGAAAGTTATCGTAGAAGGTTCATGTATGCTTCAAAGCCACGCTGTAATGAGAAGCACGAATACCGTCAACTGTTCCTCAACTAAGGATTTTGCAGTCCTCTTAACCAGCTTCTCAGCAACTTCATCAAAGAGGGTGACAACGGTACTCATTGTTCCATCAGTTACATCTGCTTGAATGCGAAACCTAGCATGGTAGAGTAGTTCAATAACAATGGGTGGCGAAACCAAGTTGTGTTGGTAGTGTAGGTAGAAGGGCACCAAAGTACACCGGCCAACAAAGAATCATGATATCAAATGGAAAGGGGAACAAAGTAATGAGGCTGTGACTGAGATGTTGAAGTATATACCTCGTTCTCGGATAATCAACCTTTGATTTACACGCCTTGCAAACGAAGTAACCTTCCTCTCTCGTTAGTCCCTTACGACACTGGCTTCCGGAGCACGTGAAAAGATACCAGCTGTTCTTGGTTCTGATAGACGTAATTTCTACAACATTCCGGAAAAGGATGGCCTACAACGGACAAAATAAGAGGAATAGTTAAGTGAGACGGACAGGGTGTTGGGGAGGGGGTGTATGTACGGTGTTTCCCACACATAGTAGGTGAATGCGTAGGTCATGTTGGGGAGGGTAAGCCCTACCTACGCACAATTGGGATGTTAGTCAACTCTGTTTAGTAGTTCATGAACAAAAAAGCAAGACCCCCAGCTGGTGTGGGTTTTTTTTTATAGTAAAAGCTGGAGAAAGGAGGATGGTGTGAGGCCAATGGCGTTGGTTAACGCGGGAGCCATGGTGGCGCTGGTATTGGTCACGTGGGTGAATCTTGAAATCTAAAGCGGATGCTAACTATGAGGGTGGATGGTTTGTATAGAATAATAGTTGGCTTGACATACGCTGGGCATATTTTGAGGTTTCAATTAAAGGCTGGTGAACGTGGAATGAGGCAATGATTAACTTGAGGCCCAAAGAAATATGTATAAAAGTTTAAAAACACAATAGAGAGTATGAGAGTTTATTAAAGTATATTCTTTTAAATTTAATATGAATAAATACCTTTTTTTTTTATTTGTCGGCACGAACCCTGTCCACAAGTTCTTGTAGGGTACCAACACAGACCACATCCTCGGTGACTGGGTCGCTGCTATCTCCCATAGCTACACAGCTGGGAAGCATACGTTCATATTCAGTTGGAGCAATAATCGTATAAATAAGGTAATTAAAGTGTGCATGTCAAAGGCTACACCGATACCTTACAGATGACTTAAAAGTTTGCAGGGCGGGTACATCGGAGCCATCAATGAGTATAGTTGACGATGAACTGGCCAAGCCAAGGACGCCTGTAGTGTGTTGAGTCAGTTAAAGACCTTTCAAGTAATACACATAATAATTAACGTATAGGGAAACAATGTACCCAGGTAAAATTTTGCACTCATGGAAGTAAGGATAAGGCAATAGACAGCCGGGTTTTCGGCCTTCTTCTTAATCAGAGCATCACCCAAATTTCCCCATAACGTCACTCTAACTCGGCGATTGCTGTAAGGATCAAAAGAAGTCAAAAACCTTAACACTTAACTGAGGTTAAAAGCAAGAACAATTGGGCAATAAGGATGAGGCACTTACCGTTCGTTGTTTAGATTAAACTCAACCGCGCGAGCACCTGATGCCTTCACAGATTGGGGGCCAACCTCAGTAGCATATCCTATAACATCTGAAGCGCATCAAAAATTAGGCTGAATTAGAAACGTCTCTATTAGGTAGACCAACTCAGGTCTGAGCGAAAGTCAACTACGTAAAACTAATTTATCCGGGTCAATTATTTGATTGAACCATGTTACTGCTCTCAATGGTAACTATCAATGGGGAAAAAATATTCAGCTATCAATAGGCCTACAAAACAATGTAATAAGCCATCCATTGTTATAAATGATACTATTCAGCAGCCAAATGTAAACATGGACCGGCTATTGGAATTTGGAATTTAGTTAGTAACCAATAAGTAGTCTAACCTTTTATTAGTCGATTTTTGAACATAAAAAAGTAAGCAACAGTATGACCAACATGAGAAGAGTAAACATACCTACAAAATACTTGCCCTCTGTCGGTTCGAGGTCCTCAAAAGCGGTAAGTGAGAACGGGTAGCGTGTAAATGAACCACTCGTATCGTCAACCCTCTTAACAGTCGTGGGGCCGTTCAACCAGATAACAAAGGGGCTGTCTTTTAAAATACGGTATTGATCGGTGCGTTGGACCGTAAAACCCTTTAGTAAATATACACCCCCCTCCTTGATTTTGTCAAAGAAGTAGTGTGCAATATTATTCCGCGCGGTACAGTGAATCATACCTCCCTATGCAAACCAAACGATAGACTTTCAGTAGCGATGAAGTGCGTGAAAGGAAAAGAGTATGGGAGTTAAAAGAGCGGAGAGGTACCTTTACATCGCTGACGACATAGTCCGTGCTCATGTAGCGTCCGTTGACATTTGTTACGTCCCACTTTCTACAGACCATAACAGTGATGGGACCGGTACTCCCTTCACGGAGGTCAGTAAGTGCCATCTGGTTGCCAACACCAATTCCCGCTGTATTGACACTAAGAGAGGTAGCCATGATAGTAGAGTAGCAAGTGTGAATATGGAAGTACAACAATAGGGAAGGAGGAGCTCATATAATAGAATATCAGCCCATTCACCTTCCTATGAAGAAGCTAGTGACTAATCAATGGAATTAAATCCGACCGTATATTATGGAGGTATGTAAAAAGACTCATTGAATGTTCATGCATTTATCATATGCAAATAGTCTTATTAATGAATATCCATCACTAAAACTACAAAATCTCTATATAAATATGTGTTGAATAAAACTTATGCATGCACATTGTTTGTGTTCTTTTATTTATAATAATTGCCTGATATATTTATTTATTTTAAATTGAGTTCAAACTTAGATTGGTTAACGAACTAAAACCAACCTAAACCGAACCATAACCGAATCTCATAATCGCCATTAACCGAACCGAGGTCCAGTTATGTTTAAGAAAATTTCTTAACCAAACCTAGCGGGCATGGATACAGTTACAGCTAAAAAATTAACCGAACTGGCACATTTGCACACCTCTTTACCTCTATATTAACTATTAGACATATTTATGTTATTTCGTCTTTAGAGATGAGGTCGAAGCCGTTTATAGAACCAGAACCTTTATGGGATGTTTGTGGGAATCAAAAACTAATGCTGGGATCACCCTCTTAGAAACTGGTTAGGGATGGGGGATAAAGATCCTGTAAAAGGGGGAAAAAATAGGTAAATAAAAAAAACATTCCATATTTTTTTTAATGTATGATAATGAAAAGTATGAGGGTTGAATAATCACCAGATACGCTCCGTCTTCTCCGGTATCGACACCAGACACGCTCCGTCCACTCCGGTATTGATGGTTGCGTGGAATATAACACGACTTCGGACAGCACATCTTCGGAGCTAAGATTGGATGTCCATGTCGGTTTCGAAACAGGTATCAATGTTTGCGTGAAATACGCTAGAACCTCAGCCATGCTTGTATGGTTGTATAATTAAACCAATTTCAGTAGAAAACGTATACTTCTAAATTCTCACACAACAAAACACTAAATAGTTATCAATATTCAAATCAGGATTGTATTAGGAACGTTGATAGGGATTAAATCGAATACAGGTCTACCAAAATAACCTTCGTCACAAACAGCAAATACAAAAAAGCATAAAGCAGAATCGTAAAACAGCAAATTAGAATAACCAAAAGTGGAATCTAAAGACATCTATTTATAAAATAGAAACTCAAACTTCAATGTGAAATCACCAAAAAACGCTTTCCATGTGCAAAACCCTAATTAAAAGGAATAACGTGGATGGAGTCGGACTTATTATTTTGTTCCTGCAATTCCATCTCAGTCTCAATCCCAATCTCAATTCACCAATTTCCCAAATCAATCAAGTCTTGCATATGCGTATAAAGAACACAAATACTTACAGTGGAGCGAGAGTTGAGAAACGCCATAGGCGCTTGCTTAACCATGGGGGATTCATAACCTCAAATCATTTGTTGAAAAGAATAAATTTGGGGCCTTTCTCGCATTTGTTTTTAGTTTTGCCAGCGATCATAAATTTGTGGTCCATACCTTACTGCTGCAAGTTCCACTGCAAATGACACCAAAAAGATGTCCTATCAATTACTAAAAACAACAAAACTATTACTAAATATGAAGCAAAAACAATAAAATGGAAGCATACAGGTTGACAGAAGGGCCTTTTTGTATTCAAAAGCAAGCAAGATCCGAGTTACAATGAAAGTTAAGAGATGTAACCACAAACCCCATGGCTAAATCTACTAAATCACAAAATCAATTAAATCAAATCGGACCAAAACATGTATTCAAATTAGAAACATCTATGGTTAAAAAGATAACTGTAAGTATCAAAGCATTTCAAATCAGTAGCTTACCTCTTTCAGGCGAGATGGTTGGGCTGGGCGGCGGGTAACGGCCGGCGGGCGGCGAACGCCGGGCAGCGAAGGTTCGGGCGGCGGACGGAGGGGCGACGGTAAGTGCCAAGGGTCTTGCTACTGGGGGCCGAGGTTTCTGCAATTGGGGAACGAAGAAGAAGGGCAGGTAGAGAGGAAGATGGATCGAGTAGATGGTGGGTGATGGATGCGGGTTATGATTTTGGGGTTTCTTTTTTTGATGAATATTGTTTTAAATGTATTTGAAATTTATAATTTGGAATATATTTTTCAATGAATATTGATGAATTTATAACATCATTAATTTTGGCTTTAAAAAACTAACATGTAACTAAACTTTTAATTATACTAGTGGGAAGGCCCGCGCGTTGCGGCGGGTGTATCGACTAATATCAGATTCAATTATATCTATTACGAACCACAACTTATATTCAATACATGAAATTATGTAAGTTTCGTATATTTTCTATTGTGTACCTCCTCAACAATGGCCCACAACAGCATGCTGACCTCAAGTGTTATTGCCCGCGCTTTGCGGCGGGTAGGAGTCGTATAGACCATGGGTTGACTTTTACATCAGTATTAGTATTAACATCGAGAAATAAAGAATTTCAATTTGGGTGTATACAATTCACATGATGATGTAGTACCATGGACGAAGTTGGTCTTTGTTTGCAACATGTTCCCAACATAAATTTCATTGAGCAAATAAATAAGAAACAAATAAATGGGTAGATTGTAGAAAATTATTGAATAAACTGAAAGAAATAATAATCGAATTATATTCATGTTTGAAGAAATGAATAATTTCAATTAAACACAATCAAGTAACATAACAATCTTAGTTGTACCAAATGTGCAGAAAATCTAGACAATTGCATTGCATATCAACTATGTTACTATAATTTCCTATTTCTTTTAACATCCAAAGTTCATATATACCTTGGATATGGCTTGGCAAGGCGGTGTGACAAAGTTCATGCATGTAAACATTTAAGTCATATATTATATTCCCCTGGTTACTATAATAACACGGTGCTTGAAAAAATGATCATATAAAGTTCAAAATAAATGAAACTTATCTCAGACATTTCATCAAACAGTTGCAGTGCATCTAACACCTTTCCATCTTAAAGTACACACAATTCACATTACAAATCAATACAAGTAACATAAGAACAATTAAGGTTGAAAATCAAACATTTTACAACCATGAGAAACATTTTATAGATATTTCCACTACATTCTTAATTTTCCATACCTGAAAAAAATGTGGTCTCCAAAACACCCTTTCTTCTGAAGACTTCAATATGCGTTTCCGGTCAATCAATTTCATACACTCAAACCTCCATTTAGATCTGCCACACTAAATAAACAAATCACATTGTTGCAAAATAATCAGCAAGTTTGTGAAAAAAAATCAATAACCATACAAAAGCATAAACCTCAATTATGTGATTTTATATAGAATTATGAATAATAAACATGTTATGACTTATCACACACCTTCTAAATTACTCTCCACCGCCACCGCCTACAGTTCAGCCACCGTCAACTGATCGCAAAACCCTACTGTTTGCTTCGTAACAACAGTCGACGGAGCTACAGGCTCCGGCTCACCTCCGACGGGAACAACTTGAAACCACGGAACACTGCTCCGGTAAGAATAATTGTTTGCCGTAATGGAGTAAAATTAGGGTTTCCACCACTGAAAAATTTAATGGAAGCAGGAAGTGGAATACAAAATCCCCTAAATACCCTTGAATCACTATTCATCAGTAGTTTATAATGTATAATACAAGAATAGGAATAAACCTGCAAATCGGCAATGAACTGTTCCACTCAGAAGGTGGATATTTAATGGTCCAGACTCCAGGTAATGTAGGTGGGGATCAATAAACAAAACAAAATCTCTAAGTTTTTGCCACGGGATCTTATAACTTTGTTTTGCAGGGAATTTTGAGCAAGCAATGCCACTGCTCATATTAGACTTCATAGGAGATCAGTGTCACTTGTTGGTGATCTGGCTGAACATCAGTTAAGAGTATAGTAGCAAACCCGAACCTCCTTTTTTCAGATGACAATTGACCATTCTTAGAAAACTGGGGCGACTTGGAATGGGTTTGGTTCTCTTGACCTTGCCGACGGTAATAGCCATTACCTCTAGGTCGGGTGTAGTCATTGCCACCATGACCATGCCCCTCAGTTATAATTTTTGCCTCCAAAACGCACTCCTCTTCCGTTTCCCTCATTTTGATTCCCACCCGCATCGTCCTCTTCCGCCTACATCAATCACATGCTCTTTAGTACGGGTTCCGGTTTTAAAATTGGATCATTTTAAGAAAGCTTAACAAAAAAATGTGTTCATTACAATTACAAAACAAACTATTTATTACCATAATGATCTAAATATTTAAAAAAAAAGACACACTTAACTGAAGGATCGTGCTGTAAATTTACAATTAAAATCAAAACATAGTGAACTACCACATCATGATTCATGGCGCACATGTCCTTTCCGGTGATGGTATGCCAACATTTAGGCTGATGCAAATGAACCCTTTTGTAAGTTCCATTGTCATACACATGCCCTATCGCCATCTTCACTCTCTAGTTTGAAACTATGGTTGCTAAGGCGATTGATGAATCCCTGAATTAAAGGATTGATGAACATAACCATAAAATGGTAGAAAATGATCGTAAAATTTTATCTGAAAACAATTTACAATCAAGAATTCAAAACTCAACCCCAATAACCTACAAAGACTCGAGTTTTCTTTCTCAAATACAACCAGAACGTCAATCAACTATCAAGACTCAAAACTTACAGACAATCTTGATTAACCAAGATGATGAATTCAGGAATCTCATCGAGGAGTTGCTGTCACATAACAGTTATAGGAGAGACGATTCAATGGAAGAATTACATTCAATAAGCTTGAATCGATGAGGGTAGTGGAAGGGTCGAGGGCAAGGGTGAGCCTTCAATTTGTGCCTAAATCTTCGGATTATCAGTAATCAAGGACTAAATCCTTCAAGCCTAATTGATTGATTGCTCCCACCGTTTTATCGGCGTATTCAACTTTAGGGTAGTTGTTCTTCGTTTGAGAAGGAGGATTGTTCTTCGATTTGTAGTTATTTAGTGCATCCAGTTCCCTGTATGATCCGGCTGTGAACAAAAATGTCGGGGAAATTTTGCGGGTGAACAAAAATGAGATGTGTGAAATAAAAGAACGTGAAACTGTTTCCAATATTGAAAAGCCTCATTCAATTGAGAGGGCTTTCCAGATTCCAGTATTAAGAACCTCTTCGAGTTGAGGGCCATGAAGGATTGGAGTAGAGGTGAAATCCCATTCTAAATTTAATGCTATTCTAAATTGTAGACTTCACGGTAAGCCAAAAATGAATATAATTTAAGGCCATTCTATATTTTACACTGATTAATAATTACATCACTATTTGATTTATTTATTTTCATAATTAATAGTGTTGAATTTATAATTTAGAATATATTTTTTAATCAATATTGTTTTAAGTGGTGAATTTATAACATCATAAATTTTGACTTTAAAACACTAACATGCAACTAAATTTTTGATTATATATAGATATAGATTATTCACCATTAATTAACCATTTTCTTTTCTTTGCAATTTTAATCATTATTTCATTTATTTTTTTCTCTGAAGTGTATTTATTCATCAGTAATTAACCATTTTCTTTTCTTTGAAACTAGGGAAAAAGCCCGTGCGATGCACGACATGCATAATAGCTATTGTTTGTTCGTGATAAGACGTTTGACAGTGCTTGACAAACTAACCTGCGAGATGACTACTAACCTGAGCAGCGCGTTATTTAATTATATTAGTAAACAGAGTATTCCATGCGTAAGTATAACGATCCGACTTGAAACATCTATCGCCAGCTTGTCCTAAAAGTTTCTATACAGGGGAAGAATATAATTTAACCTATGAACCGTTTACTCCGGGTGACCCGTTGGGTTCAGGTTGTTAAAAGTTTCTTTGTAGACGATGTTTATTTGTAGCAGAGCATTACGTCGGAGTCGACAATTTACACCATTCTGCTCGTTCTCTGTTAGTGTTAGTTCATCAATCGTTTTATTCTACACTCTTCACTAACCTAAATTTGAAAAATAGTTACGACTTTTCGTGTCAAACTTCCCCTTTCAAATGTAGAAACTAATATAGTTGATGCTATAATTGTTCCATTTTCCATTTCTTTTATATTGATAATCAAAACTACTACAAAAGTTGTACTCTTTTCTATCCCAAAACACATGTGCATGTTATTCAGATGTCTGAATAGAGATCCACACATACAAAAAGAAGGATCGAACAACAACTTTCGTATATGTTTTAAGTTCTTGCAAGAACGGCTTGTTTTACATGTCCGGACATGTGAAGGCCATCTTCGTGCATTGGTCTTGATCCTAACATGTGTCGCTAAAACATCAAAGCCGTTGTAAACAAACCAAACATCCAACAAACCGTGAGTACATCTATAAACAATAATAGTGAGTATATCTATGTACAAATCAAACATCCAACAAACCGTTGGTGAACCTTTTGATAGAAAGTTCCTTTATTTTTATTTGTTAATACATATATAAAATAACTAATAGAGTAGGAGAACCGTTTAACTCGCTCTATCATAACACCTTCTTTAAGCTCTCCAACTCCTAAATAATCACACATTTAGATCGCTCATATTGCATTACTAATGTAGAATGTTTGTTTTTTCCAATTGAAGAAGTTTGCTAGACAAACTATTAATCCCTTTAATAGTTAATCCACATCTCGCAAGATTTTAGATTTATACACAAATCGTGTACCTTTCACGACACTGCTTACCAATACGACTGAGAAGAGACTGTGTTATGAGAGACCATTTTGTGGGCCCATCCATATGTTTTCACCAGCTCAAGGACTTTTTCATCCTCCTACAGCAAAAATAATAATAATAATAATAATAATAATAATAATAATAATAATAATAATAATAATAATAATAATAAAAAGAGACCATAAAAGTTGTTTTGATCAAACGTGTCAAAGAGTAGGAGGGGATGTGGTGAAAACCTCATAAGTCTATGGACCTTTAATAAGTTCTGAATTAAGAACCTTTTTCCAGCGATGCAGACATTGGACTTCAGATCTATCAGAAAAATACACAGCTGCAAACACCAACTTTTATAATTGATTTTAAAAAAACATTCATGTAAAGCCCATGAATTCCAATCCCTATAAAGCATAAGAAAACCAATAAGCCGGTGAGAGAAACAAAAAGAAATTACGTTGTATAAATATGTAGGGACCAAAGTCTCATATGGATCACTGAGAATAATCAGTCCATGAACATTAATTATTGGAAATTTCAATAGCAGTAACTATATGAAACCAAACCATTGAAATCATATGAACATTGAAATTTAAAATCAAAATGACTCAATAAGACGGGCACTATTGCCTTTTTTGTTAGACTTGAACCCGTACCACTTTAATAAGAATAAAAACACGTGATACCACTAACCTAAGACGCCATTGCCTTTTTTAGTTATCTAATATACTTTAATGATTGGCATTTGTTTACTTATTGATATACACGGCTCCTTATAACTTATCATTTCTCTCATTATATATGTGAGAATGACATGTGAGACAGAACCTTTTATTTATGTGCGGGTATAACTGGACCGAACTTAACTATGGATTGGGAGTGGCTGGGGGATTTCTTGAAGGGAATAGTGAAGCCCGTGGCCGCCACCGCGGTGGTCAGGGCCAGCTCAACCATTTTGGTTGCCTAAGGCGAAGTAAAAGCTTGTGGCCTTTTTAGTCACATCGTCTACAGGGTACGTTTAGCCAATCCCGAATAAAAAAATTACTAAAAATGGAAAAAATTCGTACCAGCCATTCCTTGTGGCCTTGAAACTCCTCGTTTTTAAGGTTTTAACTAACTGTACGATAATTTATCAAAACTACTGTTTGTAGAGTAATTAGGAAAACAAACCTTGATGAAAAACACTGGCTGTGTGCTGGGAATTGCGTGTGGTTTCCCAAATAGAGTTCAAAGCAGGTTCGGTTTGAACCAGATCAGGAACATTGTTAAGCACAAAACGTATTTGATGTTGCCCATCTGCAAATACAAAAGCATAATAAGTTATAAAAGAACTGAGAATAAGTTATGATAAGAAATTGGCTCCTGAATAATTTGAATACCATAAAATGATGAAGATTGACTTCTTGAGTTAAAGTGGATAGTTTCTTTTTCTTTTTGTGGCTTTCGGTGACGGGCATTGTGGTCAGAAAGCCTCTGGCGACAGCTCCACTTCTTCCCATCAAATTCTGACAGCCCGTAAAATCTTTAACAGTCATTGAAAAGCACAGTTGTGTTGTTTTAGAACTGGTTGAAACGGGTCGGGTCAGGTTGACCGACAAACATTTGTACCCATTGTAACAAATATGAATACATTAATAAGCTACCTTTTACAAATAAACAATGTAGGACTTTAAACACTTTTAAATTACACTTTAGCTAACTTTTAATAACCAATTCGCTTTTATCTTAAATTATTTGATTTGACCCGTTACATATGAATACAAAAACATAGTTGTTAGTGGGGGTTTTCAGTAAAATGTAGCCTCTGTTACCAGCATGAGTCTGCATACGGTTACTTCTTGAGTTAAAGTGGATAGTTTCTTTTTCTTTTTGTGGCTTTCGGCGACGGGCATTGTGGTCAGAAAGCCTCTGGCGACAGCTCCACTTCTTCCCATCAAATTCTGACAGCCCGTAAAATCTTTAACAGTCATTGGAAAGCACAGTTGTGTTGTTTTAGAACTGGTTGAAACGGGTCGGGTCAGGTTGACCGACAAACATTTGTACCCATTGTAACAAATATGAATACATTAATAAGCTACCTTTTACAAATAAACAATGTAGGACTTTAAACACTTTTAAATTACACTTTAGCTAACTTTTAATAACCAATTCGTTTTTATCTTAAATTATTTGATTTGACCCGTTACATATGAATACAAAAACATAGTTGTTAGTGGGGGTTTTCAGTAAAATGTAGCCTCTGTTACCAGCATGAGTCTGCATACGGTTCGACCATAACACATGGATGCAATATAAAGGTTCTTTGACCATTTTTCATGCAGAATGAACATACAAACAAAATTCTTCATAAAAAAAGTAAAAAAAAAAATCCCAGCAATTATGGGTTTTACTATTACGGTTCTACCTTCACGTGGGTACTCGGGAAGGCGGATGTTCTCATGGTTTCTTGTGTCTCGTCCATTATTTTACGCCTCGGGATACTCAAAATGAACGCTTGCAACTAAAAAAAGAGGTAGATTAAATAGGAAACGGGTCAAAATTTTTCCAACGTGCACCTTCAATTATTTAATTTAAAAATTAGATGATTATAGAAGTTAAATACCTTTTGTAATTGTATTTTACGCTAATCATCTACATAAAAGATTAAAATGTTGGGATAAGAAAGTGTTTCGGGTCAACCATTCCCTTCTCAATCCACACCATAAGCCAAGAAAATCTCAACCATCAAAATATGATCCAAGGGCTAAAAAGTGGTTCCTAATTATGCAATGGTTATCATTTTAACCTTATTCCATGAGACTTGGGGTAAGATGCAGGAAGATATTTTTGAGTTTTAAACCATCTCTAACTAAGTTCATTATTTAATCATTATTGTTGCAATTATTAGGTATTATAGATAATACCATATGAAATTACCTTTTAGTAATTTTCGTTTCAAATTGGTTAGCATCTTTTGAGTTTTAAAACCATTACCTTTTAGTAATTGTCGTTTCAAATTGATTAGCATCTTTAAAGTTTTAAAACCATTTATAGTTATAATTAAATTCATAATAACGTTGATTAAGTTTGTTTATATTTTGATTATTATTATTATTATTATTATTATTATTATTATTATTATTATTATTATTATTATTATTATTATTATTATTATTATTATTTCATATGATGTTCATCAACTATGTGATAAAATTGCAAAAAGGTTGTAACCTTATTTGTATGATGTTTAGCACAAATTATCTTGATTTACTTATTTTATTTTTGTTATCAACGTTTCCTATAATTCTCATTTCAAGAGTTATATTAATTTTAAATTTGGGATCCACCATATATACACACACATATGCCGTTAGTAATTTATAAGTAAAGCACATATTCGTTTACAACCCAATATTTTGATGTACCCTTATTATTTAGTTTAATTATAAAATTCAATCAACTCATCAGTTACGGAAAAGTTGAAACGGAAAAGCAATGTAAATATGAGGAAGGTGATGATGTTTAATTAAGTCAAATGATTTAATTCTTTATCAAGTATTTAACAATACTTAATTTATAAAGTTATCAATTTAATTGTATTTATCAATTTATACTCATGTAGAAAGACTAATTTGTCTCTTTACTAACTTCATTGAGTTGTTGTACTATAAACATAAAATGTTGCAATTATTTAAATTTGGTGGGAACCCTTGTGAAATGTTTTATATGATTGTATGATAAACGCAATCAATTTAAATCTCTTGTGCGTGTTGAAAACATCGGAGCCCTTAAAGTTTGCTGCCCAATCCTGTCAAACAATACATCCTCAAATATTTCCTAAATCACACAAAAGCATCATATGTTAAAAAAAATATTCAATTAGAAATTAAAAATGGAAATACCAATAGGCCAAATAAAGACTAATCTCCAAATGGATAACTTTTCTCGTACCCACCCCTTTACACATCCATATACATGAAGCTGCAAAAAGGAAAAATACTATAAATTTATGAACAATTAAACAATACATTGGTAAATGGTTCCAGATACTATAGTCATGCGAGGGTACCTTGCTGAAGTATGAAGTGTCTCTCCACCAAGATAAATCAATTTCATATCAACTTATCTCTTTCTTTTCGGTTCTAAGTCGCACAATAGCAAGACAAAGGAGTTGATGTTGAGTGAAATGGTGAATTTATAGTAATGATGGGAGATTCCTTAATCGATCAAATTTATTACATATTGATTGAAATCGGACCTTTGGAGTGCTTTTGTGGTTTATTCCAGTAGGTTTCTTTTATTAATTGCATTTCAAGTTTTCAATTTCTTTTAAGTACCGAACTTATTATTTCATTATTATAATTAATTGTGATTATATTCTCGTTTAATTATTTTTTTAATATTATTTCATTTTTATTTTTAATATTAAAGTGTATTTAATTCATGATGGTGTTAGAAAGACAAATTCACCCCCAAAATGTAATTAATATATGCATTTGTATGTTGTATACTAAGCATTTCTTCTTGTACCTCTTAATTTTTAAGAAGTCATTGAGCAAATGCTTTATAATATAGTATTGGTGCATTTAAAACAACCATAAATTTTGGTTTTAAAATAGAACATATAACTAAACTTTTGAATATATATAGATTTTAATCATTATTTGATTTTTTTTTTGAATATATTTTAAACATTGTTTGATTTTTTTTCTTTGAATATATTCATGGTTGTAAAACAAGGTCTCCAAGGCCAAGTACTCTCTGAGTAGTCGCTACAAGGTAGGCTGCCGAGGCGACTTTCTTCAACTCCGACTAATTACTCGGAATCGATCAAATGCAGTCAACATTGGCCACAATCGGATCTAGTAGATCAACTCGGGCCGAGTTTGACTTAAAATAAAATAAAACATAATTTATTTGCATATCATATTAAAGAATGAATATCAATTTCATGTATTTTGTTATAAATATTAGTAAATTTATGTTATTTGATATATATTTATTTTCCGAAAATTAATTTCTTTATAATTTGGCATCTCCGAGTACTCCCCGTGTACTCTCCGCCTAGGCCGAGTACTCTCAACTCCCTGGTCGACCGACTAGAGAGCGCCTAGCGACTTTTACAACCATGAATATATTGTAATCATTTTTTATTCAACATCAATTAATCATTATATGATTATAAATAAGACCTTAGATTAGATTTACAACACTGTTGATGACGGGGGTAGCCCAAGACTAAATAAAGTGACTAAACATGCAAGTGCTTAAAGGGTTAAACGGTTCAATGGTTGAAAAGCTGTGAAATGGGAAAAGCGAGGAGGGAACAGTAATCAATCACATCCGAGCTCGCTTCACCAACCCACGCTCGCAAAAGCAAAGCAGGTCTGCACAATACATGCTATTATCCAGGGGACAAAAGCCTTCAACCCCAAAAGGGGAAACCCTCCACTGCAAACAGGTTTTACTAGTCTTGTACATACTATTTGAGGAGATGTCTTCCCCTATAAGAAGACAGCTCATTCACCCCAAAAGACATTCTTCGATCAGTTGAGATTCCCTCATTTCTGGTCATTCGTGGAGTACTTGCTCACTCTCAAGTTACTCCTTATCACATCCACCACACACATTCTGTTTGCTTTCACTTCTGGATTCGAGCACGTCTCGGAGAAAGAACTCTCAGCAAACAACAATTACATACTAGTGAACCTCCTTCCACATTTTGCAAACGTGGGGGGACCCCGCGACCTGCGTTAGGCAAGGTTGAACCCTTCAACCTCTTTGCCTAACCAACTCAGCTACCATCTTTGGTCTCGTGTTTGTTGCATCAACAAGTTGGCGCCCACCGTGGGGCTACGCCGCTATTTCTTCTCAAAAAAGACCTAGTAGTGTAGCTCTCTTCACTCAAAGTCACCATATCTGAAAGTGGATCTCCGGGAGAAGTGAACCAGATCCCTAACACTTCCACCTCGGGTAGTGGCCAAGCTCATACGACTATAACAACACCTTTCTCGACTCCGGGGAGCACACCCGAGGTCCTTACCTTCAACACCACAACCCTATCCAGATCCGGGGCTCCATCCCCCAATGTCGGTGTATCTGACACCCCGGCGCGTGTTGAACTTACCCCCGAGGGGGTCGCTAATAATTTCCTCGAGTTAAGGTCACTTCTTAACCAACATGTGAGTAAAGAAAGGGAAAAGGGTATAAGGATTCGTTTAGATTACGACGAACCTGAGCCAACACTGTCTCCCGGGCCACCCCTACCTCCTTTTACCACAAGAAGTGAGGCTGGTCCCAGCAACCCTCCAAACCCTCACCCTTATCTGCCCACTATGACAAATCCTACGGTACATCCTATCCTCTCTTCCCAACCAATTACTAGTGGTACTCCTCTGGGACATGAGCTAACGCTTGACCAGCTCCTACAGTCCCCGGTGACAAGCTATCCAGCTTCTTTAACAACCACATGGGAGCAAGCTCTGTCCGTGCTTCCTTTAGCACGAAGTGCTGTTACTAGCACCCCTCTTGGAATAAACTGCTCGGGTGGTCTAGGAAGCCTTCAAGGCTTCAACCTCATACCCAATATGATGTCCCAGATGATGGCCAACTTCCCGTGGCAACACTTCATTAATCAAGTGCTAGCCACTCAGGGGAATCACGGCAATAGTAACAACGTGGATACAAGGCCTGAAGAGGACTTGGCTAAACCCTATAAGCCAAGCAACCTCTCATGCTTCTCAAGGCAGATAGCCGATTATGATTTTCAATCAAAGATCAAGATGCCAACCCACATCAGGACGTATGATGGGACTGAAGACCCCGAGGACCATCTCCAGATCTTCACCGGTGCAGCTCGAATAGAAAAATGGTCAAACGCTGAATGTTGTCTAATGTTCATGCAGACTCTTGTTGGATCCGCCAGAATCTGGTTCAACGACCTACCTGCTCAAAGCATTCGAAGCTTTGATGATCTCAGCAGGGGTTTTCTGGCAAACTTCTCCCAGCAAAGGCGATATGTCAAAGACGCAACAGTAATCTTCCAGATAAAACAACGTGATGATGAAAGGCTTCGAGCCTTCATTGAACAATATAAGAAGGAAGGTCTAACCTATGTAGGGGCAGATGAGAAAATGAGAGTGGCTGGCTTTATGAATGCCATAACCTCTAAGTACCTCACACGAGATTTCAACAAATCTCTGCCCAAAACCCTGGAAGAAGCCCTTGAAAGGGCCGAAGCTCACATTCGGGGAGAGGAAGCTGTAGACATCAAGGAACAAAGGAAAAGAGGGTCCGGCTGGCGAAGCAATAGCCCAATTAGAAAAAGAGGAAACTTCAACTCTTATGACAGGCGCCTAAAGGGTTCAGACTCACGAAGGACTGAAGGTCGAAACCTTCCAAGCAGAGACAAAGGCACAAGTTTCACTCCCCTCACCAAGACCCCTCAGGAAATCCTGGCAACAGAAGAAGTTAAACAAAACTTTAGACCTCCCAGGCCTCTCCCCAAAAGCAGAAAAAATGAGAACTCCACACAATTCTGGGAGTTTCATGAAGAAAAGGGACACCACACCAACGATTGCTTCCAACTAAAAAAGAGAATTGAAGAGGCTGTTAAGTCAGGAGAACTCGCCCATTTGGTAAAAGGAGTTCGAGACAAGATGGCTGAAAGCAAAGGGAAGGAAGTCAATATGGTGTACTCTGATGAGAAGGTTCCTCACAAAAGGCAGCGGTTGGAAGCTTGGGAGCTTCAGTGTGTTTGCTTCCCCCCTACGAAGAAGAACCCGCTTCCCAGTCCCCTTGTGGTAGAAGCCACAGTGGGAACACTGCAAACATGTAAAGCATACATAGATACAGGGGCAGCCACTGAAATCATGTTCGAAAAGTTCTTCAACCGTTTAAGCAATAAAGAACGTTCAAGGTTTCAACCTTCCAGAGCCTCCATAAAAGGTATCGCCGATATACCCCTCAAGCCTCTGGGGCAGCTAACCCTTGATGTTCGTTTCAGCGAAGGATCGAAAGAGAGAACCCAATCATTAACCTTTGTGGTTATCAACATCCCCTCAAGTTATGACGTAATCATAGGGAGGCCCGGACAATGTGCATTTTACATGGCAGTGTCTGTTGGCCATGGCACAGTCAAATTCCCTACTGAAAGGGGGATAGCAACCCTTCAACCCTCGCATGAAGCTTACATAATTGAGGGTGAGAGCTCGAACAGTGAGGAAGACAGGCAAGGGTTGGTCATAAACCCTAAATACCCTGAGCAACGAATAAGGGTCAACCCAAACCTTTCCCAGGAGACCCTTTCATACCTTGAAAAGCTGCTAACACATCACAGTGATGTATTCGTTTGGTGTCCTGAAGATATGACTGGGATCCCTCGGAACATTGCCGAGCACGAGTTAAGAATACCACCGGATGTCAAACCGGTGGTCCAAAAGAAAAGAAACCTGGCACCCGAAAGAAGCCTGGCAGCTTGCCAAGAAGTTGAAAAACTTGTGTCGGCCGGCATTCTCCAAGAAGTCAAGTACCAATCATGGGTTGCAAACCCGGTTATGGTCAAGAAACCCGACAACTCTTGGAGAATGTGCATAGATTTTAAAGATCTTAACAAAGCTTGTCCCAAAGATTGTTACCCGCTACCGGAAATTGATCTCAAGGTCGATTCCCTCACAGGATATTCGTTTAAATGCTTTCTTGATGCATACAAAGGGTATCACCAAATCCTCATGAAGAAGGAGGATGAAGAAAAGACAGCCTTTCACACAGACAAAGGTATCTTTTGTTATCAAAAGATGCCTTTTGGCCTCAAAAATGCAGGTGCCACCTATCAACGACTCGTCGAAAAGGCCTTCGAAAACCAAATCGGCAAAAACATGGAGGCATACGTTGATGACTTGGTTATTAAAAGCAAGACGGAACACCAAATGCTTGACGATATTCAAGAAACTTTCAAGAACCTCAGAAAGGTAAACATGAAGTTCAATCCGGAGAAATGCTCGTTTGGATTTGAGGAAGGAAAATTCTTGGGTCACATCGTCGGAAAGCAAAGCATCAAGGCCAACCCTAACAAGGTAAAAGCTGTCCTCGAAGCTAAACCACCAAGAACCAAGAAAGAGGTTGAAAGCTTAAATGGGAAGCTTGCAGCCTTGAAGCGTTTTACCTCAAAATTGGCCGAAAGATCTCTGCCCTTCTACAAAACGCTCAAGAACTGCTCAGACAAGAAGGATTTCAAATGGACCGATGAAGCTGAAGAAACTTTCAATCAAATGAAGCAGCACTTGGCCTCCCTACCAGATATTGCAGCACCAGAAACCGGGGAGGTAATATCGGTGTACCTTTCAATTGTTGACGAAGCCATCAGCGCAGTCCTCACCATTGAAAGAGACAAGGCTCAGGTACCCGTTTATTTTTTCAGCAAAACTCTAAAATTAGCTAAAACCAAATACCCTCCCCTCGAAAAACTTGCCCTAGCTCTGGTTCAAACAGCTAGAAGGCTTAGGAGGTACTTCCAAGCACATCCTATACAAGTGGTCACTGACCAACCTGTCAAGAATGTGCTTGAAAAACCTGAAAACTCTGGAAGGCTAGCAAAATGGGCAATGGAACTAGGTGAACACAACATCACCTATGTCCCACGAAAAGCCATTAAAGCTCAGGTTCTGGCTGATTTCCTGGTAGAAGTCCCAAGCCAAACAGTTGACGAAGTAAACACCACAACCACTGAACCCTCCAACCCTGAAGCCTGGAAATTATTCACTGATGGGGCTTCAAGCGTTGAAGGGTCAGGAGCCGGTTTAGTTCTAATCAACCTTGAAGGGTTAGAATTTACATATGCCCTCCGTTTTAATTTTCAGACCACCAATAACGAGGCTAAATACGAGGCATTGATCGCTGGTTTAAGACTGGCCAACGAAATGAAAGCTCAGAAGCTTGAAGTGTTCACAGATTCATTGCTAGTCTCAAGCCAAGTTAACGACAGCTATATTGATAAAGAACCCAACATGAGGTGATATAAAGAGAAGTCCAAGGAGTTAATGAACACCTTCCAAACATGCAGCATCAAGCAAATTCCAAGGTCTCAAAATAAAAAGGCCGATGCCTTGAGTAAATTAGCATCCCTCACATTCGCCCACCTCACTAAAAAGGTGTTGGTTGAAGTGTTGAAGTCCCCATCGATCGATGAATTGGAAGTACAAGATGTGGTCACCGAGGAAGATCCAAATTGGATGACTCCCATCAAAAAATTCCTCCAAAGTAATGAACTACCCAATGATCAAATAGAAGCCGAAAGGGTTAAAATCAAAGCAAGACAATATGTGTTGCAAGGAGAAACCCTCTACAAAAAAGGTTACCAACCCATTTTTGCTATTTTAATTTTTAATTCATTTTCCTGAAATAATTTAATACTTTTAAATGTAACGATAGTTTACTTTTTACTTTTAAATCATTTTTCCTCTATTACATTCAACACCTTAATAGAAACCAAACTTGTAATGACTTATAATTATTTTTTTATTTATAATACCAACATAGGTAAATAAAGTCTAGTTTAAAAATTCTAATAACATTAAGTGATTTATTTATAAACTATGGAATTATTTTTATTTATAATACCAACATAGGTAAATAATATCTAACTTATAAATTTTATTTAACGAGATTTATTTTTTATATATAATACCAAAAACATTTAGTTAAAATTCTAACCAAAATGTAATACAAATTCTATCGAGTTCGTTATATATTTCGAAATATAGGGTAATTATTTTCTCGCTTGTTATTTGGATTCTCTCAATCTTTACTTGTGTCATAATTCAAGGAATTCTCATACGCAATCATCGTGAGTATACTCGCAACCCCCTTTTTATGTTTACCACTTTTTGGGGTGTAACATGTTACATTATTAAAACTACACTTAAACTTATTTCTTATGCAATGCACAAAAACAATCCTTATACATGAATACTATGTTGTGATACTTGATGCTTACGTGGACCATAATTATGTGATATGTTTTAGTCATTAGCTTTCACGAGCCTCCATTTGACATGTATAGCGCTATAGGAGTAACGCACCGCCCCCCTTAAACTTGTGGTCATGTCGAATTAACTAAACTTTCTTGCGTAAACAGAGGATTGGCTAGAAATATTGCATGCCATGTTAGGTTGATCTTGTATAAACTAAGTTGCCATGTGGATTCGTTTTAAAACTTTTATTATACATATTCCTAAACTTGTATACTCGCCTTTGCTTTTGCATTGAACTTTATTTTAAACATGTTACAGGTTGAAGAAGATGAGTGCTATGAAATGAAGTAGCGATGATACCTAGACACACATTTAGACGTTTTAGGTTTATTATGTTTTGATGTTTTAATGTTTGAACATGTCGTATTTGGATTTTATGTAATGTTTGACAATTTGAAATTTATGAAATAAAATGGGTTTATTTAAGTATTGTCACAATTAGTGTTATGAAGTCTCTAGCAATCTTCACACTTCGTCTCATCCCGATGTTTCCGCCATTGGTTGGGGTGTGACAGTAAAATTCTTGTTAGTAGCAATCGACTACTTTAGCAAGTGGCCAGAGGTTAAACCCCTTGCCAAGATCACAGGAAAACAAGTCATAGACTTCGTTTGGGAAAACATCATCTGTCGCTATGGGTTGCCGGGGGTAATTGTCACCGACAATGGAAAGCAATTTGCTGAGAAATCTTTCAGCCTTTGGTGCAAGGAATACAGGATCAACCAGATCTTTAGCTCAGTGGCTTACCCGCAGTCAAACGGCCAGGTCGAAAGAGCCAACCGAAGTATTGTGGAAGGCATCAAGATGAGATTGGGAAGATATGAAAGCAATTGGCTGTAAGAATTGCCTAGCGTTCTATGGGCAATTAGAACAACCGAAAAAACAAGTCACAAGAAAACACCTTATAGTTTGGTATTTGGATCCGAGGCCGTAATCCCCGCTGAAATAGGAGTTGTAACCCAACGAATTGTCAACATGGATCCCGAAACAAATCAACATGAGACCATGTTGAACTTACAACTCCTAGAGGAAGCCCGAGATCAAGCGGCAATACAAGAAGCCAAATACAAACAAAAGATGGAAGCCTACTACAACAAGAGGGTTAAAAATGAACGATTCAAACCAGGGGATCTAGTCCTCAGAAACAATGAAGCTAGCAAAAAGGAAAATCAAGGGAAGCTAGGCCCAAAATGGGAAGGTCCATATACCATCCTCGAAGCACACAAGGGCGGATCCTACAAGCTAGCAGACTCAGAAGGCAAAAGGCTTCCAAGGCATTGGAACAGAAAAACCCTGAGAAAATTCTATGTGTAGACAAAAAGTTTAGTTTGTATCAAAATGAAAACCTTTTGTAAAAAGCAGGTACTGCTTGAATGAATGAAGTTGATTTATCAAACTTGTCTTTCTATCCTAATATCAGGTTGAGAACCTAGCAAAAAACTCCATGGCAAGGGCCATGTAAGGGGATGAGCTCCCAGGCCATATCGCTCAATAGGTTCAAGGGTTGAATGAACCTATATAAGGGGTGAGTTCCTAAATCAATACAACTCCATGAGACTTATTAAGCGAAAATAACAATGTCTCATAGACAGGTTTGAACAGCCTACACCAATCGTTCCTTAAGTCTTAGAAATACAATCAACAAATAGGCTTACGAAATCAAGTAAATCACAAAGAAATAATGAAAAGGGTAGATACTACGTCTTCTTGTTCATAAACACTAAGGCTAAGTGTCTGCAGCACTGAACCCTTTAAAGTGTAAAAAACAAAAGACAAAGTAAACTCAACAAAAGACAAGGCTAAGAAAGAATGATAATTGACAAAGGGAAAATAAGCAAGCCCATCAATAAAACATGCAAACCAAACCAAAAGCTATCAAGGCTTCAAGCCACCCAGATAATAAGCTCGAAACGTTGAAGGCTTCAACCCAAAAGCAGCTAACTAAAAGGCTTGAAGGGTTAAGAGCCTACTGAACAAATCAAGCAAAGCAAGTAAACAAACATAACACAAGTAACATAATAACCATCATACCATAACTAGGAAGGTCATAAGAGACCTTCAGAAAAGAGTTAAAGCAAGTTCTAGTAACTTGCAAGAAAAACTATTGTTCAAATGGCCATACAGGCCCAACAAACCACCAACAGGAACCTTAAGGGTTCCTGAAAACCTAATATTGTTTGAAACATTACAGACATAAACCTAATATTGCTAAGAAAGCTACGAATAAATGTCAGATGGCAGAAGGCTTGGAACCTTCAGCTTTGGACTTCTTGGCTTTCTTAGACTTCTTGGCCTTAGCGCCATCACCACCACCAACCGCGGAGGCCTCTAAACCAACATCCTTTGAAGCATCAGGCAGACTGGAAAGGGTATCATCACTATCTCCGGAATAAGATCTCTTCTTTGAAAGGGAGCCCAAAACCTCAGCACACACCTTTTCATTCAGACCCTCAGGTTTCATATCCTGTAAAACAGATAAAGGCTTACCAAAGCAAGAGGAAACCTGATGAACATAGGGATAGGTTAGCCTCTCCATTTGTTCAACTGAGCTCTTGAATACATCAGAAGAATCCGGGCGAAATAAGGGAGACTTTTCCAGAGCATGCCCAGCTTCATGCAGTTTATAACCAGCAACAAGACCTTGGTGTTTTCCCAAGTTGAGCAATTTTGTATACACTTCACCAAGAGCAGAATTAAACTCAGTAGAGTGAAGTAGGTAAGTGACAACCTGTTGAAAGCGCTGCTCAATCAACCACTGGTTATCGCTAGTGGCACGAGACACTGAAGCCTTCAAACTCTTTTTCTCCTCATCAAAGGCTTTCTGGGCAACAGACAAAGCCTCCATGTCCGCCTTTAGCTTCAACCGATCAGCCTCGATGTTCTTCTTAAAATCAGTCATTTCAATTTCATGCTGCCTGGATAAGCCTTCAACCTTCTTAGACCAAGCCTCCTCCTTCTCAGCAAAGCTGCTTATCTCCTTTCTCATT
The DNA here is from genome assembly GCF_002127325.2 of Helianthus annuus. Taxonomy (NCBI): domain Eukaryota; kingdom Viridiplantae; phylum Streptophyta; class Magnoliopsida; order Asterales; family Asteraceae; genus Helianthus; species Helianthus annuus. The sequence goes on from NC_035444.2 coordinate 159,189,620, forward strand.
GACGCCATTGACGACTTCATTTTATCTTTCTTTTTGGAAAAGTCTTCATACTCTCGCATCCTTTGGCGAAAACGAGCAACCCCCTGAGGAAGCATGGCTGCAAGGTTGCAAGTACTAAGAATCATCCGGGATAGCATCACATCATCGTCCATCTCAGAGATAGTCTTGTGAACCGAAGGAGGAGCAATATGACTAAGGGCCTCTTCACAGACAGAAGCATCTTTAAAGCTATCATCAACCTTCACCGACCAGCTTGGCACATAAACGGCATCAGGATTCAACCCTCCAACGTCCATACTCGAAGAACCTTGAACAGGTGTAGCAGCAACCTTTCTGGCCGAATCCTTATTATCACGAACAACTAACTTCCCTTCCCTTTCGGAACCCGCCTCAACACCTTGGTCCTCAGACTCTTCAATATCATCACTCAAATCCACCGGTTCAGTAGAGGTGGATTGAGGAGCAGCTTTCAAACGACGAGTAGATCGTCGAGTTGAAGCCTTGGGAGCAAGAGGCTTAGAGAAACCTTTCACAGTCGACACACTAACATACCCATCACCCTCAAACCTTTGCTCAGCAGTCCTAACAACAACATTCTCACCCGGAACAGATGGAGCATCCTCAAACACAACGTCCGGAGTGTCATCACTCTTGATGAAATCCAAGGCAGACATAACTGCAAAGAACAAACGGACAAAACATGAGACAAAAATTTGAAAGATAAAAGAAAAAAGAAAACAAAAATGCATACCCGTGCCATCTCTCATCAGAACCGGATCCCGGTCAGCTTTTTCCCACAACTTACTAACCCCTAATAGAACCAGCAAATGCTCAGGAAAGGGACGAACCCTCGCAGGGCATTTACGAATACATTGCAGAAAAGCATCGTTTAAATCAGACTCAAGGGGTTCCGGTTCATTGAGAACAGCATCCGGGTGACGCCACACAGTTTTAAACGGAACAATAGTGTCTGAAACCCAGAAAAAACGATTCTTCCAAGTTCCAAGTGTGGTAACCATCGATGAAATAAGGCCAGAATCAACCTTAGATGCTTCAAAAGTAAACCAATCACCATTCTTGGCGAGTCGGAAAAAGCAACGGAATAACAATAAAGAGGGATCATATCCGAGGGCACGGCACAAAACCTCGAAGTGTAAAACCCTAGCCATGCCCTTCGGATGAATCTGACCAAAGGAAACCCGATAATACTCTAACAAATTCAAAACAAATAGAGAAAACGGATAGCGAAGGTTTGAAAATTCAAAGTGACGGCAATAAAGGGCGATGGAACCAGCCGGACATTTATCAATCGAAGCATCACACGCAGGAGCAGTAGGTGTAAATTCAGTCCCAATGCCATAATCTTTACAAAACAACTCTACTTCCTCTTGGGTTAATTGAGAAAAGGATCTTGCTAAATCCTTAAGGGCACCCATTTTTGAAAGAAAATTATGAAGCAAAAGTAAAGCAAAGGATGAACAAACACTAACCTTGAAAGAAAGGGGAGAGATTTGCAGAAAACACTTGATGCAAAATGAAACGGCAGTAAAGGAAAAAATAAAACGAGTTAATATAGGGGCAAAAAAGTAATTAATGTCTTCTGCAAAACCGCCACCCTATCTACTACCATACATCAATCAAATCAACTGTCAATCATTTAAAATTCAAATTCAAATATTAACTGCCTTCAGCCTTTCAACCCATCAAGCAACGAACCATTGAAACCTTCAAGCAATAACACACATGCATAAAAGTCAGAAGTTTTTGAGTATACTACCCAAAAGCCTCTGACTTGGGGGGCTGATGACGGGGGTAGCCCAAGACTAAATAAAGTGACTAAACATGCAAGTGCTTAAAGGGTTAAACGGTTCAATGGTTGAAAAGCTGTGAAATGGAAAAAGCGAGGAGGAAACAGTAATCAATCACATCCGAGCTCGCTTCACCAACCCACGCTCGCAAAAGCAAAGCAGGTCTGCACAATACATGCTATTATCCAGGGGACAAAAGCCTTCAACCCCAAAAGGGGAAACCCTCCACTGCAAACAGGTTTTACTAGTCTTGTACATACTATTTGAGGAGATGTCTTCCCCTATAAGAAGACAGCTCATTCACCCCAAAAGACATTCTTCGATCAGTTGAGATTCCCTCATTTCTGGTCATTCGTGGAGTACTTGCTCACTCTCAAGTTACTCCTTATCACATCCACCACACACATTCTGTTTGCTTTCACTTCTGGATTCGAGCACGTCTCGGAGAAAGAACTCTCTGCAAACAACAATTACATACTAGTGAACCTCCTTCCACGTTTTGCAAACGTGGGGGAACCCCGCGACCTGCGTTAGGCAAGGTTGAACCCTTCAACCTCTTTGCCTAACCAACTCAGCTACCATCTTTGGTCTCGTGTTTGTTGCATCAACAACTGTGTTTTTACATGAAGTTTTGATTATATAAGACCTTAGATTAAATTTACATGCACTATGTTTTTAATGAAGTTAGTTTGACATTTGAAATTTAAAGGTACGTTTTAGGTAGTTGCAAACAGTTGGAAATTAGGATCATCTATCCATGTCATACATCATTGTCTAGAGGCCTTTTTTTATATCCTTTTGGAATGGAGAAATATAGAATATATACTCTCCTTTAGGTTAATGCATATTTTTTTTATCCTTTTTAATAAAATAGACAAAGGACTCTTGGACATATATCAAAATTCTCACTGTACATATGCTAGCTACATAGAAATTATTAATTTATATCATTCGTTGTTGAGAATGATGTCTAGAATCTTGATCAAAGCATCCATGCCAGTTGTGTCTATATTAAGAACCCGAACCAATAAGTCATCAGAAAAGGTGCCACATATCCATCGAAGAACACTGCTATCGATTTCGTCTCATGACTAGTAACTCGTAAGTCTCATGGGTTTTGGCTGGTGGTGGAGTTTCATCAATATGATTAAGAACCTTGTTATCACGTGCATGGAGTTTAAAGAGCTTAACCAAGAATGAATACGTGACTTTGGTGTTGTCGATGATACAAACCTTATTTTGAATGTTGGTAACTGCATAGACATGGTGTTGGGCCGACGGCTTAGAGGAGGCCGTATCATCGTCTTTGATTGCCATAGCAATCGATGGTGATTTCTACCAAGAATCAACGGCGGCTAAGTTTGGTGATTAACAACGGCTAAGTTTGACATTTCCTTAATTATGGATGGTTTATTTTAAACGATTTTGAATGATATTTATCATATTTAACTTGCGTAAAATTTTTTATTTATTTAACCCATGTAATAAGAAAATGTTAAAAAAAACAATTATTGTCTCTTGATTAAATCATAGTTTCATTTGAGTTTAAAAACTATCAAATTTGAATGCATGCTAAACTGTTTTGACGGGTATGAATTTAATTAAAACCTCCCCCCAAAAAACATAAAGTTGTACGTTTTGAGTTTTAAAATCGTTAAATTTTATCAACCTTTTACTTTAACCTGTTTATTTGAGCTAATACCAGGGGAAAATAAAATATATTCAATGGGTTTGAAATATAAAGATGAATAATTATTATTCCATATATTAATAAGTAACTTTTTCATGCATAAACATTTGTAACTTGTGTTTTGGGGATTTCTCAAAAAAAAAAAAAAATTTGATTTTTTTTGTTTTAACCCAAAGGTTTTTGCCTTTTTCAATTTTAACCCTACAAAATTTGTTTTTTAACTTTAACTCAAAACTTTTTATTATTTGGAATTTAACTTCACAACTTTTGTCAATTATACTTTTCGTCTTTGGTTTAACGTTTTTTTACGTTTCGTTACGTATAGTTCTAAATTTTTCGAGTTAATACGACGCAACGTATGAGTGTGGTTCAACTTTTTTATGTTTTGTTTCAAATTTTGCAAGTTAACACGGCGCAACGTGCATGTGTGGTTCAACGTTTTTAGCTCTATTTTTTCATGTTTGACAGGTTTGTCGCAACACGCAGATCCTAGGTCGAGTTAGTGTTGGTGGTTGTTGGTGCACTACATCTGCTGATTCCGTCTTGTATCGAGTCATAAGTATTAGATGTTAGATCTGGGCATAATATACGAGGAAATGTGAAAATGTATAGAATTAGGGTTAGTGGATCGCTTATTAGGCCCATTAGAGTTTAGGATCGCTCGAGTGACCATGTTGGACCGCTCGAGTGACCATGGGCTGGATCGCTTTTGTGACAACATGTCTGGGCCGCTTATTGGGCCTGTCCAATAAGCGGTCCCAAAGGCCTATATATACCCTTAGGGCGATCTCAGTTGGAACGGTTGATTGAATCTCGTACCGAAGTGCTGCCGGATCGAGAACTGGTTGTATTCACCGTCAAATCAATACAGAAAGTGTTTAAAGTGTATTACAAGCTTTTCCTACGTTGATTACTTGTTATTCCGCACCTGTAATTGACGAAAACGCCTCTGATTGACTCATTCGGGTCACCAAACGATCCTACAGTGGTCGATCACGGTTGTGTGACATTAGTACTATTTGACAACGTTTTACGCCCCGCTGTAACGCGGGGTGTGCTTTGGGGGTTTTCCAAAGAAAAAATGGTTATGTATATGGTTGTCGTATTCTTGGCTTTAGGGGTTTTAAAAAAAAAAAATTGATTTTTTTTTACTTTTCACCCAAAAGTATTTCATAAATTAATTTTAAACCAAAACTATTTGTTTTTTTACTTTTAACCCAAAACTTTTTATCTTTTGCAATCTATCCTCACAACTTTTTTTACTTTTAACTTTGATCCTTTATAGTTTTCATTTTTCGCAAATTTTCCGCTTTATGCTTGGTTCTAAATTTTGTGACTTAACACATCGCAACGTGCGTCTTTGGTTTAACGTTTTTACGTTTCGTTCTAAATTTTGCGAGTTACCACGACGCAACGTGCGTGTATGGGTGAACGTTTTTACATTGTCTATTTTTTCGTGTTTGACAGGTTTAACATAACGTGCGGGTCCTAGGTCGACTTAGTTATAACTAAAGAATCCCCGCCGCATTGCGGCAGGTCTCAATTCTAGTTTACTTATAAATAAGCAACTTCATTGTGCATAAGGCTCTTGTACATTTAGCTTAGGGAGTTTTTCAAAAAAAAAAGTAGATTTTTCCTTTTTAACCCTAAAGTTTTAATCTTCGACAATTTAAGTTTAAAGTTTTAATCTTTGTTTCCTTTTTAACCCTAAAGTTCTCATCTTTGACAATTTTAAATTTAAAGTTTTAATCTTTGGCATAGTTGTAAAAGTCCCGCCTAGGCTCCGAGTACTACTCGAGTACTCGCTACAAGGTAGACTGCCGAGGCACAAGTACTGTTATCCCAGGTCAATTATTCCTCGAGTACTCTCCGTCTAAGCCGACTTACACTTCTAATTCAAAAGTTTCCATCTTATACAATTTAACCCCTTTGATTTTTCACTTCTAATTCAAAAGTTTTCATCTTTTGTGATTTAACCACTTTGATTTTCTTTACTTATGTGTTATAATCTTGGCTTTGGGGGTTTTTCAAAGAAAAAATGGTTATGCATATGTTTGTTGTAAACTTGGCTTTGGGGGTTTTTTCAAATTTTTTTTTTACTTTTCACCCAAAAGTATTTCATAAATTACTTTTAACCCAAAACTATTTTTTTTTTTACTTTTAACACAAAACTTTTTATCTTTTGCAATCTATCCTCACCACTTTTTATACTTTCAACTTTGGTCCTTTATAGTTTTCATTTTCAGCAAATTTTTCGCTTTATGGTTCGTTTTAAATTTTGTGACTTAACACATCGCAACGTGCGTCTTTGGTTTAACGTTTTTACCTTTCGTTCTAAATTTTGCGAGTTAACACGACGCAACGTGCGTGTGTGGGTGAACGTTTTTACATCGTCTATTTTTTCCCGTTTGACAGGTTCAACATAATGTGCGCGTCCTAAATCGACTTAGCTATAACTAAAGAATCCCCGCCGCATTGCGGCGTGTCGTAATTCTAGTTAATATTCAATATTCTTTTCTCCTTTTCCCTTTTTCTTTTGTTCTTGTCTTCTATTTTTCCTTTTATGATTAGACTTATTTTCTTTATTGAATTTATCTTTTTAGCCTCTTTACGAAAAATAGAGATAAAAAGGATATTTTTTGCATGTTTTTTAACTTATAAATTTTATTATTTTGTACTTTAATGAGTCTTTTATGCTACTTACACTCGATTCTTTAATTTTTGTTGAGATGCAAACTTTAAACATAAAATACTTTTTCAAATTACAAAATTCTTGGGTAATGTGTCTATAAAATAATAAATATACATTATAAACTACACCAACACATATAAAGGTTAATTATAAGCCGAAATACGTTGTTAAATGAGCATATTCGATACTAAAATTTTATAAAAAATAGTTTAATTAGAATTCTAAGAAAGTACTAACATGTTTGGATAGAATGATGCAAATATCTTCTCGCTATGGAATAACATGATTCCATAGTATGGGTGAATAGAATCAAATTTTGTTCATGAGTATAAACATGTTAGCTTCATTTAACATGTTCTTTCATAAACTACAACTGGTTTATTTTACATCTTATATATATTATTAATACTAGTAGGGAACCCGCGCGTTGCGGCGGAGTCGACAACGTTGTGCATGTTTTCCGTTAATTCATCAATCGTTTTCCGTACGTTGTCCATACATAAGATTTCACAAACTTCAGTTTCTTTTGCCAGATTCCAGCCTTTACTTGCCAATTGATAACTACATATTTTTATTTGACCCATTTATTCCCAAAATCAAATACTCTACTATGCCTAATTTCACAGATAAGTGAATTCAATCAATAAGTCAACTAATGAAAATAATACCGGATAAGCAATTAAGCTAATTAATTCACCATTGAGTGTACATGTCAAGAACAATAATTGCTAGCGGTATTAGAAACGGCTACCTCTGCCCATTGCTTTTTTCTACAAAATAAAATTAGGTTTAACAAAACAAGATGTGTGATAAAATAATGTCAAGGAAAAGAAATAACCGATTGAAAGAAGCTAAAAGAATGAATAAAATACAACAAAAAACTGTGAAAAAAGCATACTTGTCTTCAATATGTAGATTTGCCCCGCGTTTTATAAGCCAAAGATATACATCATATGACAACCTTAAGCAATCACTAATTTGAAAAAGGATTACAGATGAACCGATACCGCAATTCTTTATCCTAAAAATATAAAAATAAACAGGAAAGTCATCCATCATTAAGAAACTAAAAAGAAAAAAATGATGAAAGTAAAACAAAAACACAGAAGAGAAATTGTTGCCCAAAAAAATTACCTGATGGCCGATAACAACGGGTGCGTTTTGAAGAACAAATACCGCAATTCAGTTTCTCCATAAGTATCTGCTCTTTGTTAACACTGGCTTTCAATAACTTCCGCACATGTAAAGCTTGTTGCTTCCGATATGTAACTGTATCATACTCGCCATCAATTTCGTGAACTTCATCCGACACTGAAACAGGAGGTTTATCACCTCCATAGCTTTCTTCTTCAAAACAATGTTGTTCTAATAATTCTAAATTCTTAAGCTCGACTTGACGTTGTTCGCTTAAATTTTCAAGCTCTTCCCTTAGAAGTTCTCACAACATTTTCTTGTTTATATTCCCAGTTTTTTACAAGATAATCCAACTGTGGAGACTGATGACCCTTTTTCACTGTAACTCGTAAGTTCTTCTAATGGTTTAAAATCAACAATACTTGGTTCTTCAATGAAGACCAGATCATCGTCATGGACACCTGGTTTTTCCACACTGAACTTTCTTCCAGCTTCATCAATGGACACCTGGTTTGACGCTTGAAATGATATATATTATTTAAAAACTTGAGCTTTTAATAATTATTTAGCTATCAACAAGCTATCAATCAAGAGTTTAAATAACTAATCCCAAACACAGAGGGCTCCTTCTCTACTTAGTGCAACCCACGGTCATGATCAGCAACCATCATTAAATAGTAAATTAAACCAAATCGACTCTTTCACAAGTAATCTTATTGAAATCGCCAATTTACTTGGCTTCTATACAAATAAACAAACCACGAGCCTCTTGAAAATGACCCACACTTTTAGCATGCTTCAACAACAGTTGAAGGTTAGAAGGACCGAAGGAGCTCCTAAAACATTTTCAACCCGTCGCTTTGTAAAAAAAACCTCTTATTTCTCTTCTATATAAACAAAAATAGAGTTGAGGAAAAACGAATTATTTAAATGCTTACTTGAAGAGCCATCATGGTTTCTTATTTATGTAGATGATTTTTGCATCAGATGGTTGGGTTGATCTAGGATTTTTTTTGTCCAAAATTATTGAAAATATGACCTTTTACGACCCATTCGACCAATATGATTGATTTACATTTAGTTATTTTTTTACTTAACCCATTTTGACCCATTAGAGATGAAACGTAGCCCGAATCAACACTTCGAAAGTAAACAGGTCAAGATTGCTATATCTAGAGAAATATAAGGGCGTTTAAACATACCTAGCTGGTTGAGAATTCCAGGGAGAATATCTTGCAAGTCTGTAAAAAAGAACATGATAAAAAAAAAAAACTTGTTAGTAATTTGGTAAAGCTAACAAAACTTGTAACGTCCAAGGGGCAAGGGGTTAAAAAACAGATCAAATTAGGTTGACCTACTAAAACACCTTTATATGTACATTTCTTACACGCTTACTAATAATCAAGGTTTTAAAAAAGGTTGAGGCGTGCGCCTCGAGGCACGCCTTAGGGGGTGTGGCGCTAAAAAGGCTGCGCCTAAGGGGATTATTAATACATAAAACATCCAAAATGATAAGTACACAATCATTTTTATAAAAAGTAAACAACTTTTTAACAAAAACTGTTGGCCGATTTGACCCATACAGGCACGACCCACGCGTTTTATAATATCAAGAACGTAAAGATAAGGTACTCTCTGAGCAAGATCTTACACAAACACTCGATCAAGTTTAAAGACGTCTTGTTTCCGTATTTGAATCTTGGATTTAACCTCTGGCAATGTTCTCTTGTGATCACCACACCATCCTTCCTACATTTTGCAAAGTTTCATATCGCAAGATTATAACATCTAACAACATAGTTCGACATAAAGTAGGTTTCCTACCAACGCAAAAAATATAAATTTTTGTTATTGTTTTTTTACTGGAAGAAAGAAAAACAGGGTAACTTCACAATTAAACTGTTAACAATCATAACAACAAAATGTTTCTCTTTTTTTAAATCTAATGATAATCCTATTTTTAGGCAACATTAACGATTTAACGGGTGGGTAGGAATTACCTAATGAAGGGCTGCTCTTTAAGGACGTTTGAAATCTTCAGTTGGTCTGTAAGAAGCTGTGAAAACAGACAAATATGGAAGAGTTTTAAGGGTTTTTTGTTTTTATTTTACTTCATTCTTACTAATATCATGAATTCAAGATTACCTCTGGTAGAACTCCCATCATTGAATGGAGTCATGAAAAAATCAGATTTTTTTGCATAAATTAAAATGTAATTTTCTTACCTGTGCCGTCATCTCACTGCATCTTCATCCTAACCCTGTGCCCTCTTCACACCCTGCATATTGATTTACATATACATGTATACGAATTCTAGGGTTCCAATAAGATTGAAGATGAATCAAACTGAAAATTTGAAAAGTAATAGAAACTCACCAGTGATTGATGCGTCCATTCCACCGCCGGAGACGGCCGAAATACGTCCTTGTACGGCGATTGGGGTTCAAGGTGGAGAAGGAGTACGGTGGTGGGTGACCGGAGAACGAGATGGATCGTGTGAGTGGTGGCGACGGCCGGTGCTTGATGAGGGTGGATGACCGGGGAAGTGGAGGTGGTGTTTGGAGATGGGTGACCGGTGCTTGAGAGGAAACTGGATTTGGGTATTAGGGTTCAGAACTGTGAAGTTTGGGTGGTGGAGAGAGAGGCGAATTTACGCTTGTGTTGCAGAGAAGCTCAGTAGGGTGCGGTGGATTTTATGGGATTGGAGGGGTTAGGGGAAGATGAAGTGAAGCGGCGTGTCTTTAATCCCGTACGGCTTCTTTTACTATTTAGTATTAGGGTTCTAGAAGGTCTCTTAAAACTTTGGGTTAACATCCTTGTACATGGTGCTTCGTAAGATGGGATATAGGGAGCGAAGGGTAAGATGGGAAGAAAAATGTAAAAATATAGGTTATGTTTGAGACTTTTAGTCTGCCATCTTAAAAAGTTGGGGTTAAATTACTATTTTAGACATGGGAAATGCTTATATATAGTACTAGCCGGAACCCGCGCGATGCGGCGGCAACAATTTAAAACGCATTACCCGTTTTGTGTATGGTACTGTGGTACACTGGTTTTCTTATCCATAGCATTGATGTTTGTCAATGACCCATCTATTATCAACCATTATATAATATACGCAAGCATCTGTAGGTGAGCCTCAACCGATGTTGCGGCGGCAACAATCTGAAACTCAAATTTGTTACTTGTTAGGTTATGAATCCTCTCGTGATGTATTGTATAATACTTATGTTAGTTTTCTGAGTGGCGGATCTAGAATTTTTTTATTTTTTTTTTTTTTTGCAGGGGTTCACTTTTTAATATGTTCCAATTTCATATGTCCGAACATAAAAAATTCGGGTCGGTTTGACAATTCGGGTCGGGTAAGGTTTATCACATAATAAAAATACGGTACAACAATGAAAAAGAATTGTCATGATAAATTTAAAAAGACGTAATGTAAATAAGTTAATCTTTACAAATAAAAGAACATATCTACGGTTGTTCTCTACGAGGTTTCATCTTAGTCTTAATCATGTTGAACCAAATTAGGTATCTACAGTCATAAACTACACAAACAAACTTTGTACATTCACCTTGTGTTTTCATAAAAATATATACTTCATAAAAAAATAGTGATTTAGTAATACAGAAATTTAAATTAATAGAAGAACCTGTTCCATGTATATATTATTAGAAAGGTAGAAATTCATGTTAATAAAAAGAGGCGAACAAAATCTCCAAATGAATATATTTCATGATTCATGTTCATTTTATCTAGTTTACTAATTTTATATCACGATAAGTATAAACTCAAGCAGGGATCTTTTTTCTTTTTGAATTGAAATAGTGTCTTATATAAACTCGTTTTCAAAAAGTCTCGAACTCGAGGCCTCATCATAAAGAACTCGAGGCCTCATCATAAAGACATGCCCATTTATTTATATTGATCGATTAAAAGCAATATTTCCAGATCTAACAAAGCCTAAATTCACATATATGCAAGTGAATAAACAATGCTAAATTCATTTAGGATTCATGCAAGTACAACTTTTATAATATGAAATCTTTAATATAGGTGAAGCCACATGTATTGGTATTGAAGATGAATCTGTAATGAGAAGAGAAACAAAATTAATAAGCGATAGGGGAACATATCAACTTTGTTCTTCGTCATTCCAGTGAACCCTTGATTACTCACTCAGCCTTGTTTATTGTTTCACCGTCTTTTGCTGAGGACATATCATCATTGGCTTCGTCTGCCTCCATGTAAAAACAAGAATGTGGTGATCACATGAATCCATTTGGTTTATCCTGAAACCACTTTGACCTATTACCAACCCGTCCTGTAGTCCTGTACAAAATTGCAATGCATGATCCCTTGTGACCAAAACAATTAAATAATCAATTAGATCATTAACAATGGGAAGTGACCAGGAAGATATACAATGATCACCAAGAAGCCTTTGGGCCAATGATAGCATGCAAGATTCAAATATTCAGGGGGTGTTCGGTTTCGATCCAAACCATTTCGACCCGTACCGTTTCGACTCGTACCATTTCGACACGAACGGTTTCGACGCGACCAGTACCGCTTCGATGCGAACGGTTTCGACCCGTAACGCTTCGACGCGAACGGTTTCAAGCCGTACCGTTTCGACGCGAACCATTTCGAATCGAACCGTTTCGACCGGAGCTGGTCGAAATTAGGCCAAGATGCATATTATTGCAAAAACAAATTCCAATTTCAATTCCTAATTATTCCGCGAACCAAATTGCCCCTTAGATTATGGGAAAATGTTTCTTAAAGCCACATGCCATTTATCTTGTTGTATGTGCTTTTGTAGCATTTGTTTATAGCTTAATTGTTCATGTATGGACTTTTTGCAAACCTAGAGAGAGATATATTTAAGCTGCAAATAGTGTCTCTTATAAATTGGTTCAAATTTCACCAAAACAACAAAATGGTTCAGAATGGTTCTCTTCTTTTTGCAGATTGATTTCGCCAAAAAGGGTGTCCTTTTTAGGGTGAAGGTGAGGGTATGGGTGTACTTTTGTAGTCTATGTTGAGTAAAAGTAAAGGGTTTGAATCTGAAAAATAAAGTCTTTTTGCCAGGTAACACATTGTTTTAATAGATATTTTTGATAAACTTCATCCAAAAACACGTCATTATTTTAACCCCACATTTCTTTAGTAGTAACAGAGATCAGAGCTTCCTTCAGGCAAACAAGACTCGTTTTTAAAACTAAAATGATTTAGAGAGCTTTGTTTTTGCAATAATACGCATCTTGGCCTAATTTCGACCAGTTTGAACAGTTTCCTTAATCTAGAATATCTAACCAGATTGACTCGTTAGAGATAAACATGACCCGAGACTCCATCTTCAAATATGTCAATATAAGACCAAAAAACTGTTGATTTTAATTACAGAGTAAATCGGACTTACATATATGGTTCGTTTACATGAATCCGAGAAAGATGTGATATACCTCCAACTGAGTTCGGTAGCAATCTGTACGTTAAACAAATGGGTCAGCAATCTGTACGTTAAACAAATGCATACATCCAATTAGTAAAATTGGTTGCGTTTCTCTTTCAGGGTCTTTCTTGGCAAACTTTTCACTCCAATAAACAAATGGGTCAGCATAAGATATTCCAGCCTCATTGGGAAAAAAGTTAAACCAAGACCAACAAATGGATTTAGTCATTAGTCATTGGTGCTGCAAAAAAATGTTAAATCTTATAGCATTTATTATGTCGGCTAGACCAGGTTTCATGCAAGGCTCATCCTCAAAAACATCAAGACCTACTCAGAGCATTGGATTATGTTTCAATTGCTCCACAAAGCCTATTTGTCTATCACTGGTCCTTTGCTGCAATTTTTAATCCATATTTATAAAAAAAAAGAGAAAATTTGGCCTTGCAGACATGGGTATGATTACTTAAAACTTGTTTGGTATAAGCCATGAACATTTTAAAATTATTCAAACGGTTCTAATTAAGTGGGTTGATATTTGTGTAGTTCAACTTAATCCAGCACTTTGATCTATTCAAAAAATGATCTAGATAGTTTACTTACTGTTGGAAAGCGAAGGGAACTTGACATGTAAATCTGATTTTTGGTCAATATGCTCAAACATATGATGTTAAGGTAAGATTGGTTTAAGATCTCAGAGGTGGATATGGACGCGTGCATAGAAGAATAGAATGATCGTCCAACCCCTCACCGAGTGGCTGTCTACAACCCAGATCAGGAGAATAGAATGATCGTCCCATGGGAGAGTACCTTCAAAAAATACAACCAATACTTAATCAGTAAATCACTACAACATATTCATTGCATCCTGTAAAGTACAACCCATTTTAGCAGCCCAAACCTGGCTATCTTTAATCTGCAAATTAAACCAACGCTGGGCCTTGAACCTTAGTTTCAGCCATTGCTAGGCCAACTGCCACCTGTAGACCACAAACAAGCATAACCCCAACTGACCTGGGCCTTCTACGAAGCTTAAACTGGCGGCCCAATACAGTAGCCATATGTCAATGCGATAGGATCCATTTTTCACTCTACAAAATCAACATATTAAACTCGTTATCACCAGATATAAAACCGATTTCAGATAAAAACAAAAAGAAACCCTACGCATCTCACACATCAAATTTACGGATCTACAGGATACATCAATTGAATTCATTTTTTGTCAATAGAAACCCACAAAAATCAGATCTATCAAACAATGTCTGTAGGATTCATTTCTCACTATAGAAAGTATATAAAGCATGACATGCTTCATTTCTTTTGTTATGAATCAGTTTCCCAGTTGATGAAAGAGGTACAATGAAGTCTGTGGTTGAATGATGAATCGTACATTAGTTCCTAGCTAGGTAACAACTTAATGAACATACCTTGGTCATAACATCAGCATTTGGATTCCAACTATTGAAATCTTCAAAAAGCGAAGCAGACTATAATTTTTTTAATAAAAAGGATATCAGCTCCAGGTGCCCATTCCTTATAGGTGATACCTGCCACACTGCCAATAAACAGCAACATGAAAATTAATAAATAATATTAAGATACCTGAACTACACCAGTACCATTTAAAATAAGGATATATTTACCTCACCAAAGCTAGCCCATTCTAGACCTTCACAAGAAGTCTCGATTGCAAGAGGAAGAGTAATAGCCTGTACAAAATCCTCTAAAGTTGTGTACTCAGCCAATGTTACAAATTGTTTAGGACATCAAAGATATGAGAGTCGATAAGACTACCATCGTTGCCAAAAAAACACAAAATAATGTGACCGAATAACTTACCGGAGATATTTCATCGTCGACAGTGATTAAGATGGCTTCAGGAAAGCCAAGACTCGAAAAGTACGGCAAAACTTCTCATAGCTGAAGCTACATGCCTTAACCTCAACATCTGATTCCCCAAACCCTACATTAACAAAAAACATCAACCAGTTTTCATCCTAACAACATTTTTATTTATTAAAACAGATGCTACACCAATTCACTTACCTGAGAGGATAATCCGGTAACTCCTCCGGCTTTTTGCCTTAAAATCCCCCACATCTTTTCTTATTTTATGTCAAAACCTTCAATTACATTACAACAGATATCAAAACGAAAGTATGATAAACAGTTACTTAAAACAATAACCTAGATTTCAAAATTCAAACACATAAGAACGTCATTACAAAGTACTAAGAAGCAATTAATGACACAAACAAACGAATAATCAACCCACACCTTTTCTTCTTTTACATCAAAACCTTCAAGTAAAACAAATACCAAAACGTAAATATGATTAGCAGTTCCTACAAACAATAACGTAGATTTCAAAGTCCAGATGCATAAGAACACAATTACAAAGCACGAATAACTTACCGGAGACATTTCATCGTCGACAGTGATGAAGATCTAAAGTTGTGTACTCAGCCAATGTTACAAACTGTTTAGGACATCAAAGATATGAGAGTCGATAAGACTACCGTCGTTGTTGCAAAAAAAACACAAAATAATGTGACCGAATAACTTACTGGAGATATTTCATCATCCATAGTGATGAAGATGGCTTCAGGAAAGAGGAAGACTTGAAAAGTACAGCAAAATGATGTGGCTCAGATCTACCAGAAATCATGGCTACAAGGTGGGTGTGAAGCTGGCTAATTGCGCAGATCTGAAGAGGAATCATAGATCTAAAGAAGAAACAAACACAGATCTAGATATAAAGAGGAATCGCGCAGTTCTTGAATCGCTAGAGAAGGAGACAGTAGATGGAGGCGGATAAGAAATGAGAGACCTGAAACCCTAATGTGGTGGTATCCGTGTTTTTTTTTTTTTTTTCATTGTGTGAGTGAGGGTATAATAGGGATTGTAAATTATATTGTGCTTTAGAGGGGTGTACATTATGCATTAAGGGTGTTTTAAGGAAATTTTTATGACCTTAAGAAGTCCTTTGGATATGCTTATTAATATAGTATAGATATAGATATAGATATATAGATTAATACAATGAGTAAATTACAAGTTTTGTCCTTTATGTTTACATCAAATTTCAGACGCTGTCCTTTAACGCAAAAATTGACAAGCGGTGTCCTTTAACTTTCAAAATCTTGCACGTTTTGTCCTTTAGGCCAAACCCAGTTAGATTTTTTTTGTTAAATCTAGTCATGTGCCTTGCACATGAGGGTACTATTGTAATTTCACCATTCAATGGGCTATTGTGTAACATAAATTATATCAAGTGGCTATTATATAAAAATAAAACAAAATAATTTAAAATATTATTCTTATAATATCAAGGGACTATTATTGTAATTTCACCGATCGGTTATGTTTTGTCATTCAATTAAACATCTACCAATACACAAAACATGCTCTCTTCAATAACATCACAAAAAAACATCAAATCCCCAGATACTTTACCATTGCTTTCAATTAAAATCACAATCTTACTTGATCTTGAACCATTTAATCCCCAAAACCATGCTCTCTCCACCTCCACCTCCACCTCCACCACCACCCCTTATTACACAAAATCCACTAATCTAACAAACACGACACGGAAATTGTCATCAGAATGTTCATAATTTAACCTCCAAATTGAGCAACCACATTCAACCCATGAAATCAAAGTCATCAAACTAACCTAGTCGATTTTGTCTCCACCTTCAACCATTCCGATTCCGATTCACACGAGTTGCTGAAGGATTGGCCTAACCAAACACCCACCACATACACCATCATAACATGCCATCATCTCAGATCCAAACCCACCACCACCTCATATCCAACCACCACATCGATTCATAAACCCATTGGGAAGGTCGCAAAGTTGAACCAGAGTAGAGGAGTCATCGGACCACTGGTTGCCGGCGTCGATGAGGCCAACGAGACGGAGAGCTTGCTGGGTTTTGGAGAGGTCGTTGTGGATCGCCGACGATGGCATAGAGAGAGACATATAGAGAGAGGGTTTCAACTTTATACATGTTTGAGAAAAGGGTGTAGATGGTGATTCATAAGAGGAGATGGTGGTGGTATGGACGATGGCATAGAGAACTTGTGTTAGAGAGAGAGAAGAAAGAGGAAGAAAGTTAAGAGAGAGAGTGTGTGCAGGGTTATAATTTAATATATTTTTTATTTTTACAAAATAGTATGGATCTATATATTACTTACACAATAGCTCCTTAAATGGTGAAATTACAATAATACCCTCATGTGCCTTGCACATGACTAGATTTAACCAAAAAATCTAACTGGGTTTGGCCTAAAGGACAAAACGTGCAAGATTTTGAAAGTTAAAGGACACCGCCTGTCAATTTTTGCGCTAAAGGACAGCACCTGAAATTTGATGTAAACATAAAGGACAAAACTTGTAATTTACTCTAATACAATTGTATTTTCTTATGTGTATATGATGTATACACTATCATGAGCAAAGAAGACAATGTAACAATTTAACCCAGTAATCCACGGCAAGATTGTGTCTGGTGTGAGGCGGGGGGCTGGGTGACATGGTGGACTTTGGTTGGTTGGTTCAATGTAGTCGTTGGGGGTAGCCGTTGCCAAACGATTAGTTTAAATAAAAAAATTATTTACATATTAAACCTTTATAAATACCTACCAATTTTTACAATTTTTACACTTCTCTACCTTTTCTACCATATCTCTTTATTTTTTTATAAAATCAACCCACAACATCCTACAATGTATCCTTTTTACCGCGGCTACGACCCAAACAACCCTTTTGGAAACCAAAATAACCCGAACCCTAGCCCGCCGCCAAACCGTCCGCCACCAAACCCGACCCAAATACCTATTACACGCGACCATCCACAACAACCGCCACACGGTTTAATATACTCATCGTGTCCTGATCTAGCCGGAATCGCATCGTATATAGGAAACCGTGCATACATAAACTTTCCATACAACGACTCGTTTATTCCAGTTAGCCTATCCCAACCCGAATCCATGCCTGAAACTCAACCGCAAAACGTTGGTGTGTTAGTTTCTTTGCATTTTTTAAAATATTCTATCTAATCTTTTAATTTAATTAGTGTGTTATTTTTTATTAAATGAAATTTTAAATAGTTTAAAAAAAATTTAACTTCCACATGGTGGCCACGCCCAGCACGCCCCATCACATCCTTAATTTTGAAGTTTTAGTTTGTGGATCTTACCCTCATCACGTGTAAAACAATGCCCCTAACCCAAACCACCCACACCCTATAGTCTAAATCTACCACGTCTTTGCTTAGCTCATGACTTCCTCGGGTACCATTATTTTTTGTCAATCCAATATATTTTTTTATTATATGCACACAACTAGCCCTTCGTTTATTAGTTTCTTAAGGTAAAGCCCTTAGCAATTTATTTTTATGTGTAATTTATTTTTGTTTGAAGGTTTGTAAGTATTTGAATGGATATATTAAATTAGAATCTTGTATGATTGAAAACGAGTTTACAGAATATAAACATATGAACACATGTATTATCGTTAAAAATAATATTTGCAACACTTTAAACAAAACATTGTGGAATGAGATCGAGATGTTGGGATAAGAAAAATACAATGCTTATCGGACATACGGGCCACAAAGATTGTAGATCCTATCACAACTTGGCAATTAAGCATGATTATAAGAGAGAAGTATAATGAAAGGAGACCTCGATAGTCCTATTGTGGTCATCAAAATTAGAGCCATGATTGAGTGGGTACGAAGCCACAATTTCATGATCATAGTGGCCCAACAAATAGTCGAATATCAAACCAGACAAAGAATTTAAAAGAAACAATGAGGTAAGTTACATCAAAGATGCTACCCCACTTTTAATGCACATCTTTTTACATGTTATTGCATGTCATGTGAAGAATTTACAACCTCTATTACTACTTAATAATAAAAATATTAGTATCCCTCCTATATTCTTAAATCTTAAGTGTTAATTCATAAGATAGATAGAGTTTAAGAAGACCCTAGCTCACTGCTCCATGGAAGTATATACTACTAAACTATTAAGTTATAATCTCATATATAAGTTATCATAAGATTAAATGTAACAAAACTTGAGGGTGTTGTATGTTAAAAAGTCAAAGTAGTGGGGTTTATATGTCAAAGTCAAACACTGAAAGCCACCGCCACCACCCCAAGACTCATTAGTCATTAATAAATTTATCCACACTTGCCTTCTTTTTCCTCTCATCAACTCAATCATCATTTACTTACAAACCTAAACCACCCTTTCTTCAACCCCCTAACAAATGAGCATGAGAATTGCAGAAAAAACAATGGAATCGGAATCAGCAGCAACCAAGACATGGGTCATCTCCGGAATTCAATTCATGACTCCATTGAAGCCAATTTACGCAAAGAAAGGAATCAGAAAACATCACCAAGAAGAAGAAAAGGAATGTTGCACCACTCCCACAACACCGGAATCCAGGATTCCGGTGTTGAATTGCCCAGGTGCACCGAGGAAGAGAAAGGCGGTTTCGAGAGGTTATTGTAATGGCGTTAGAGATTACTTCAAGACTCCGGAATTGGAAAGTGTACTCATACGTTGTGTTGAAAGATCATAAATATGGTCTTCCAAATTTATCTATCTTCATCCATCTTCTAACTTTAGTTATTTAGTGTCAATTATTCTAGTTAATAATTTTTGTAATTGTCATTTTTTGTCTATTTATACGTTATTTTCAGTAAAATACGATAAGGTTATGAGGTAATTAGCTTATGTTTTTATTTGATCCGAGATGTCTTGAATCATAAAGATTTGTGTCGTGAAGGGCTGTGTCTAATTAGCAAAGACATTGGATTCAAGTGTTGCTACCCTTGAGCAGATTTTAGTGAGATTTTAGCCTTTAAAAAAATAAAAATAAAAACTACATGTTCGGCGTATCCATTTTTCATGTATTTACCTTATTTTTCAAGTACATTTATAATTTTTTTTAAAGAGGATGAAGTTTATGTGGGCACTTTTTAAGTTTACTCATAAGTTATTTTCATGAAATAATTAGTGAAACAAAGTTGGTTATCATTTGTCTTCCATCGTGCAAATTCGTCTCTATTTTTTTACTTGTCATGCATCTATATACTTTATTAAACGCCTATACAGTATGTTTCATCACATTTTTAACAAGTATAAAGATAAAATGATGCCTGAAATGTGTATAGTAATTTACTCTATAAACTTTTCAAAATAAACATCCCTACAAACATGCAAAAGTGAACGTAAAAAAGAAAAGGGAAATTACATTTTTTACTTTATATTTCTTAAAAATGTTTTTTTATTCCTCATCTTTCGCCTTAAAGCAAAAGAGTACAATGTACAAAGATGAGGCGATTTAGACAATCCCTAATTGGTCACATACTCCAATCATATGCCTTTGTAGTTTTATTTTAAATTTACAAAGAAAATTACCTGTTGCATTCGGTTTCTTCTTGAGACGGTTGCGAACTGCCCATGGATGCAAAGTCAGGTGAACTGTGAAAAGAACGGTTGCGAACCGCCCATTCCTAATATTTGGGCGTACGCCAACATACTCGGGTCCATCTCTTGAAAATTGAAGTTTGGTTGCGGTTGGACGGTGTTCGAGCGATATGAAGTTTGGTTACTGGGTCTAGACGGAACACCGAAAGGGGGTCGGAAGGGATTCATGATGTAATTTTTTTATAAAATTTGAAGTAGTTTTGAAGAGAGGAGAGTAAAGTTTATCTTTTTTTGTTACCGTTGAAAGCAATGGTCCAATCTTGATTCTCATGCGATTTTGGCGTTTTACATAAAACGCGGGGACAATTTTTTTTTTTTTTTTGAATAAAACGCCCATGAGACAGGAACCATGGCTTCATCGGGCGTTTTTTAGAGGAACAAGAATGAGACACTCAAAAATGTCGCATGGGTTTAAAACACCTTAAAAGACATTGTGAATTGAATGGTCTAAATCATCACAAATACACTAGAAATACAATTAAATTGTGAATTGAATGGTCTAAGTCATCACAAATACACTAGACATATAAATAAAAATACCATAATTTTAAATTATTTTTCAAAAGCCACTACTTAAAAAAAGTATTAATCTTTCCCACCCTCTCTCTATGTGTATAAAATACTACTTTGTGTGTGGAAAAAAGTAGTTTATAAAACTTAATTTATCGAAGAGCTAACCCACACGTACGCATCTAGAATTTAGGGGAAGGTTCCTCTGCCAAAAGTATGTATGTGCCAAACACAAATGCCTCAAGAATCCTATGCCTATTCTTTTTTAATTAACTACGGATAATTTTAATTATTTATGTCGATAAACATGTACCAAACGTCACTTTATTTTAAAACATTATCGAACTCGTTAAAATACGTGTTTAACTATAATAAATCACCCTCGCTGCTTCTGTGGTAGCAAAAGTAATGATATTTTATAATTTGATTTGTTTAGTTATATCTAAAGAAAATCCAATCTTTTCTATGCGATATCTCTTCCTAGCAAATGACCACCGTCTCAACCCCTTTTCTATTATACTACTGTCTACAACCACCAACACCCCTTTTCTAGCACACACAATGGTTGGTCCAGTTTTTGACGACGCAAACGGACCAGGATTTCTCGGTAAATACATTTTTAAATGTATATTTTGTTTTTTGGCAAATGTGACCATAGTAATTCAAATTATATAAAATGTCACTTTGATAAAGTTGTAGTCAAACAAAAATGAGTAGGGGCATTTTCTATAAGTATAATATATCATAACAGAATACGGACTTGCAATCTCTCTTGGTAAAAGCAAAGCAATTTAAGAATAAGTCATCTAAGATTTTCTTCTAAATTATCCAAAAGGTGTCAACTAGTTCACATTGCTTTCAACTTGACAAAGTCAAGATGGACTTTAATTTTCAAGTGGAAGAAACACGGAATTGGATTTGAAAACTAAAGTCAAACAAATCAGAACTTGATACTCGATGGTTGATGCACAATAAATACATGGTCAATTGTGACATCATGTGCAAGATGCATACAATCTTTTCTTTGATACAATTTTTCTAGTATTTACTCTCAAAAATGATGTTTACTTTTTAACATATCTCATGTTCAAGAATCAAAGATTAAGTTTCTAAGAGAAGAAATGAGGTTGTAAGCAATTTTGTAGGACACTTGTAAACATTCATTTGTGTGATAATCCATACCATCATAGTGAGACCTAGGGGTCGGTTTGGGTCGGTTTTGACCTAAAACCATAGCCATAATCGCGATGTCGGTTAATGGATAATCATAACCATAACCGATCGGTTATGGTGGTTATGGTTATTCGGCTTTGTTGGTTATAGCGGGTCGGTTATGGGTGGTTAAGCGTGTATTTAGCTTAGTTAAAAATAGCTTAATTTTTTTTAACATAGAATAAATTGTTATTACATATTTGTATATATTAGTATATATTACATAGTATGAAAAAACGCATATACTCTATAATATTAATACCAATTATTATCGAATATTTAAATAAAGTGATATGATACATTCCATAAATTCAAATAAACATTCAACCGAAACTACAAAACGATATGAAAAACCAATAAATACTAAAAATCTTCAGTCGAAAACATCAAATATTAAAAATATGGTGAAAAGTCCTAAATCATTGATGTGCGTGAAGTGTGTTATATTTTAGATGTATATTTAAGCCCCTTTTTACACTTTTAGCCAAGTTTTAAATTTATAAAACACGATATTTACTAACACTAAACACACATATGGGCAAGTGCACCCATCGTGGACGTAGTATAGTGTTGGTAAGATACCGAGGTCGTCCAAGGACACAAGAGCTTTTAATACCGGTTTATCCTCAACGTCTAATCAAATCAAAAAGTGAGAAAAATGTTTTAAACTAAGAAAAATAAAAACTAACTAAATGCTGAAAAATAAAATAAAATAAAATAAAAACAGATAGACAAGATGAATCACTTGGATCCGACACGTGTGTTAGTATAACCTTTGATTATTTTCGCACTTTTGCACTTGTTTAAGAGATTATCTTAGTTATTGTAGTAGGCCCCTCTTTTGAAGACGACGTTACCCTCAACCCAGTAGTTTGAGTCAGCAAGGATACAATCCTAAAGGGTCGGATTATTGAAAGATAATGAATTAAGTTATTAATGCAAATTGTGGTAGGCCCCGCTTTCGGCGGTGACGTTACCCTCGGCTAAGTAGTCTGAGTCAGCAGGGATACAGTCCTAAATAGCCGGGTTATAGTATTAATAGTAGTTAACTTATGAGGGGGTCAAAGAGTTTGGATCCCCGCCATCCAATACCTATGGGCATTGAAGGAGATCCTACTAAATTTGACCCAGGTCCCAAGCAGGACCTCTAAACGCTGAACAAGGGCAAGACCCTTACCAAATCGTTCCCTTAACCCCCGACCAGGTAGCCAACATACCTCCATATAGACCGTGGAGATATGAATGGTGAAAATCTTTTATTTTATATAGACAGTAAAATAATGCCAAGACACCACGGACAAACGATAAGGAAAGATCACCTTCAACATAAGTAACTAGTTATTAAAGTCATTAATACAAAACCAAATAAAAAGTGCAAAAGATTAAAAATAAAAAGTATTATACTAAACACTTGTCTTCACCAAGTGATGTAAGAGACTTAGGCAAACATGGCCTTGATTGTCAAGAACTCTTACGATCAATCTTGGATCCCGAGACGACTCACACACTCTATGATGGACAATGGATGATGGTGGTGGATGATGGTGTTATGGTGGTGGTGGGTGGTGGATGAAGTGTGAGAGAGGTGGTGTGCCAAGGGATGAGATGGAATGAAACCAAGCACCCCTATTTATAGGCTGAACAGAAGGCTGGGCACGGCCCCGTGTCCGCTGGACACGCCCCCGTGCCCGTCTGACATTCTCTCTCTTCATTAATTGTAATTCGCAATTACAATTAATGCGCCTGCTGTACTTTCACCACGCCCCCGTGCCCGCTGGACCCGGCCCCGTGGTGGGCAATGGAAGCTTCTACTGGTTTGTCTTTTCTGCTGCTTCTTGGGCACGGCCCCGTGTCCGCTGGACACGGGGCGTGTTCAGTCTTCTGTTTTCTCTTCTTTGCCTTGGGGGTTGCCGTTGAGGATCCGGGCAGTCTACTTTTATCCCTTTTCTTGTATTTATGCTAGAATTAGTTGTCTTTTTGCTTCTTTTGTGATTTTGAGCTTATTTCATCCTGAAAATACAAAAGGAAGACAAAAACACTCTTTTTCCAACATTAGTACTTAAAAAGGGTTAGTTTTATGCCTTAATTGATGTGATTTATATGTTGCATTTTACACACATCAAATACCCCCACACTTGAACTTTTGCTTGTCCTCAAGCAAAACTCTTTTAAATGTGGCTTACACTCCCAAATGGAATAGGTAGAAGAGAAAGTTTTTAGCTTGTCATAGAGTGTCGGGAATCCAAGGTCTTTGTAAGTTTTATTTTTATTTATTTACAATCCTATTCGTTATGATTTATTTTGAACGTTTCATAAGATAAATTACTTATTCGGGCATAGCATGCCTTATTAAAATTCCATTTATATGCAAGTTCACATACCTCACGGGGGATCACTCAACACTCGGCCGAAGGTGTAATTTTTAGTGAATCACTCGAGAGCAGCATGGAACTTACGCCTTCCATAGGCTTGCCAAGCAATCAATCCTCCTCCTTTTTAACTTTTTACCTTTGTAAATATCAAGAGGACTTTTGGGGTGAAGGGTTAGGCTTGGGTTAAAGGTGGGTGGTTTGGGTTAGTGGTTAGTAAAAGGGCGAAAATCGTAAAAAGCGTCGGTTTTCGTGAAATACCTTGTTTTTAGTGATTTTTTTTTTATTTTGAAGTATTTCTCCAAACAAGCTTTTATATAGCTTTTGTTTGTTTTTGACTTCATCATCAAATATTTTTTTTTTCATATAAAAAGGCGAGTTTACGAAAAAACGAGCTTGTTACTAAAATAAAGGGTGAAAAATAAAAAAGGGTTTTTTTTTGGTGGGTAAAAAGGGTTTTGGGGTAATGAAATGAAAGGTTTAGGCTCAAAAGGGGCTATCTAGGGGGATTTTGGTTAGGTGGTAAAAAAATGAAAAATAATGGTTTAGAAAGAAAAATATGGTTAGTCCTAATGCCTCCATCACTTACTTACTTGGGTTTAAGTTGGTAAGGACCGGGAATGTATTGTCGTGGCAAGTTCTAGATTTGTAAGAACCAAGCGGCTATTCACACAAGAAACGAAAAATGAGCATTTAGTCTAAATATGTATATCTTTATGCTCAATAAAGGCTCAAAACTCACTTTTGTGGGAATGGGTTTTTAATGTGATCAAGTATATATAATCGAATTTTTAACTAGACTTGTTATGCCGTTTCATAATTTTCTTATGTTGGTTCTTTGTTATCACGACGCTATCGGTTGTAAATTTGTAAAAATATAACCTTTTTAGAACTTGTTATTCCCAACTTAAACTAAGACAAGTAAATGATAAAAAAAATGAAAAAGTTTTTGAAAAAAATTTGGGGTGTTTAGCGGTTCCAATAGAGTTTTGTGTAAGGCTTGTATTTAGGATTTGCAAAATTCAAGGTTTTAGCATCCCCCCACACTTAAATTACACATTGTCCTCAATGTGTCCAAAAATAAGGTTTTTGGTTGATTAGAATGTGTAAAAGTAAGTTAAAAAGCAAAGATTTATGTTACTGGCAGTCTGGACACGGCCCCGTGTCCGGTGGACACGGCCCCGTGGCGAACTGCCAGTAATGAAAACTTACAGAAGATGAACACGGGGGCGTGTCGGTTGGACACGGCCTCGTGTCTGGCAAATAATTGCAGGTCAGTAACCAAACAGCAGGTCTGGGAGATGAACACGGGGGCGTGTCGGCTGGACACGTCCCCGTGTGGACAGTCTGTGAGCCTGAAAAACAGGTTTTGTCTCCCGGTTTCTCCATTTTGGGGCTGCAAGTGCTAATGTGTAGCACTCTAACCCTTGCATTGCACCTGTTTAATCACTCAATACCAAACCAAACAAACATAAACCATCCTAAATTACCAACGTTAATTGTCTCCACGCATAAAGTAAAAATAAAACAAAGATAAAAAAAAAAACAGTTAAAGAAAGTAAATTGTTCAACAAGCGGCACGCAGGCCGTAAATTGTTCGATAGAGAAGGGTACTTAAACCTGTGGGCTCATCACCAACCTGCCCCTTGTTCCTTCAAGCCTTCTACTCCATGTCTTCATCGCTACCATCACCTCCACCCCCATGCCTCGCCATGTACTCCCGGATGCTACCGATATCATCTTGTATATCGTTAATGTTACGCTCGATAGCTCCAACCCGGTGGTATGTGTTGTTGGCGAGATTGTAGGTGTTCCTGGTGCACATGAGGTTTTCCTGCAAAAGATCATGTAAACTTTGAAAGTTAGGAAAACCGCCTCCTTGAGAGGAGGATTGACCCGGATCGCCTTGGGGTTGGTACTGAAAATTGGGAGGTGGTGCGTGAAGAACTAGAGCCTCCTGCGGGTTCCATGCATAGCCTTGCGTCCTTTGAAAGCTCACCGTACCGTCTTCCGCCTCATAAAGCAAGTTCATGGCTCGGCAAATGTGGTAGTCTACTCGTCCCGACCATGGACTCCTTTCAAAGGACCTTGGGATATTCGTGAAATGCTTGAAAAGACGGTACACCCATCCCCCGAAGAAGATAGGTGTAGGAGCGTGAGCAAGGCGATTTAGGTGCATGTTTCGTAGCAAGAGATAAGGAATATCGAGAGGCTTCTGGTTGTGGACGCAGTGAAGGACAACCAAATCTTTCAACCCTACAACGCCACTACTGTCGTGACGCTGGTTTAGCGAGTAGGTGAGGAGCCTGTGAATGTAGCGGTAAAGCGGGTCCCTCAGTTTGGTACTCTTGGTGCTGCTAGGGTTGTAGATTCCTTCACCGATCTGAGCCCATGCGGCTTGACGTTCAGTTGCATCCAAGTCTCGTAATCCCCCAGTATTCTCTTCATTCCCCGATTCCTCTTCACTATATAGCCCTATGATAGATCCAAACTGTGCCATGGAGGTTGTGAACGTGGTTCCTCCACATCGGAATGTGACCGCCTCATGGTCAAATGGTTCACACCTTGAGTTGAAAATGAAAGTACTGTAAAACTCCATTGTGCATTGATGCACCGACCGAAGCCGGGTGTTCAATGCAACTGCCAGTGCACCTCTCACGATGTTGTTGAATCGGTCAAGTTGATTCACCATGGTTAACAAGTCGGTACATGCCCGCCTAGGGTACTCTTCTGGTCTTGTTTGTAGGATCTCGTACCGTGCCCTAGCGTCAAGTTCACTTGCGTTAAACCTCGTGAATTTCGACATCTGAAAGAATACATCAAAGGTTAGTATGAAACAAGGATAATTGGAGTGAAACTGCAAACAGTGGGCTGGACACGGCCCCGTGTTTAGCGGACACGACCCCGTGTCCAGGCGTCTGTAACCCAAAAAATTCATTTTTCGTCCCGGTTTCGAAAACCTGAAAATTTTTAGCCCAATAGTAGCGGTTTCCCCCGAAAATGAAACCCTAAGTGTCGTTTTTCCCAAAACAAACCGTTTACCCTTTCAATTTCGTGTTTTTGGGTTCAAGAACAAGGGTTTGGGGTTTTAGTTGGAAATCAAACGAATCTATCAACAATACATGTTTATTTACTTCCTACTATACTAATCTAAACTACTACTAATAGATTTCATCAAAAATTTTTAGTTCGATCCGGATGAACTTGAAGAACCCTAGATTTTTCCCCAATTTTTGATGTTTTAACTACATGCAAGTAACTAATCTAACTACTAAAGAGGATAGAATCATACCTTGACGTTGTTAAACTCGGTAGTGACGTCGGAAAACTGCAGAAAATCGCCTGGAACCAGAGCGTTTTCGGCTATACGGGGCGTGTGGAATGGTGTAACTGATAGGAAAAGAGGGTTTTATCCCGACAGTTGCCTCGACACGGCCCCGTGCCGAGCAAAGTTTTTGAATTTTTTTTTTTTTTAACGATGTGCTCGTGTGCATGCCCCTTATTTCCGAAAATGGCTAGAAGACTTACCGGTTTTGAAACGTACACTTACCTGTAACATGTCGGGTATGAGTTTATTCGTTAACCGTTTGAAGTGAGATCTCCTCTTCCTCATCCTCAATGGATCCTCGGTAGAGTTTTAGCCGTTGGACATTGACTTTAAATGGTATCCCATTTCGAGTTTTAATTTCTACTGCACCGTGTGGAAAAAAATATGGGTGACGGAAAAAGGTCCTGACCACCTAGATTTTAGCTTACCAAGAAATAATCGAAGTCGTGAATTAAACAATAGAACTTGATCTCCTACCCGAAATTCATTAGATTTAATATATTTATCATGTAGATTTTTCATTCTTTCTTTATAAATTTCGGAGTTAGAATATGCATAATTCCTTAGCTCGTCTAATTCATTTATTTGACAAAAGCGATTTTTACCTGCATTTTCTAAATCTAAGTTCACGTTTTTTATTGCCCAGTAGGCTTTGTGAGCTATTTCTACTTGCAAGTGACAACTTTTTCCATAGACAAGTTTATATGGGGTTGTGCCTATAGTGGTTTTATAAGCAGTTCGAAAAGCCCATAAAGCGTCGTCTAATTTGTCGGCCCATTCTTTTTTATTTATTCCTACGGTTTTTTCAAGTATTCGTTTTAAACCTCGATTAGTCACTTCGGCTTGCCCATTTGTTTGAGGGTGATATGCTGTTGAGACTCGGTGATAGACCCTATACCTTGTTAATATTTTTTCGAGTTGATGATTGCAAAAATGGGTACCTCTATCACTTATTAAAGCCTTTGGTGTCCCGAAACGAGAAAACAGTTTTTTTCAAAAATTTTACCACTACCCTTCCATCATTTGTTGGAAGAGCCTCGGCCTCCGCCCATTTAGACAAGTAATCGACTGTCACAAGTATATATTTGTTTCCCCTTGAAGGTGGGAAAGGTCCCATGAAATCGAGTCCCCACACGCAAAGATTTCACAGACGAGAATGCCATTTTGAGGCATTTCGTTTTTGGAAGAAATATTACCTGATCTCTGGCAGGCATCACATGTCTTTACAAGGTTTTGTGCATCCTTGTAAATGGTTGGCCAGTAAAATCCTGAATCAAATACCTTTCGTGCGGTACTTGCGGCACCATGATGTCCTCCGTATGGACCTTCATGACAATGACGGAGAATTCTTCGTGCTTCATTACCATGGACACACCTTCGGATGAGCTGGTCGGCACACATTTTGAAAAGATAGGGGTCTTCCCAAAAGTAATGCTTTACATCAGCAAAGAATTTCTTTCTTTGATGATGTGGCCATCCTTTGGTGACTATACCGCTAGCTAGGAAATTAGCGTAGTCGGCATACCATGGCTCTTGTCCACTCTCCATCATTTCCAAGGATTCCGTGGGAAATTTCTCGTTGATTTGCTCGTCTCTGGTTGTCTCCAAAGCTGGGTCTTCTAAGCGTGAGAGATGATCTGCAGCAGTGTTTTCTGCTCCTCTTTTGTCCTTGATTTCGATGTCGAATTCTTGGAGGAGTAGAATCCATCTGATCAAACGGGGTTTTGCGTCTTGTTTCTTGAAGAGGTACCTGATGGCTGCATGGTCTATATAGACTACTGTTTTAGAAAGAACAAGATAAGAACGAAATTTATCAAAAGCAAATACCACTGCTAGTAATTCTTTTTCTGTAGTTGTATAATTTTCTTGTGCATCATTAAGAGTTTTACTAGCATAATAAATTGGGTGGAAATGCTTTTCTTTTCTTTGTCCCAAGACTGCTCCAACAGCAAAGTCACTTGCATCACACATGATTTCGAAAGGAAATTTCCAATCTGGCGCTATCATGATAGGTGCATTGACTAGCATTTCCTTAATGGCTAGAAATGCTTGATTGCATTCCTTGTCAAAGATGAAGGGTGCATCTTTTTCAAGTAATTTTGTTAGAGGCCTTGAAATTTTTTAAAAGTCCTTGATAAACCTTCTATAAAATCCGGCATGTCCTAGGAAACTTCTGATTGCTCTTACGGAGGATGGAGGAGGTAATCGAGAAATAGTTTCTATTTTTGCTCGATCAACTTCCATTCCTTCGCTCGAGATTTTGTGACCGAGTACTATTCCCTCTGTTACCATGAAATGGCATTTTTCCCAGTTAAGGGCGAGGTTAGTTTCCTCACATCGGGATAGCATTCGTTCAAGATTATCGAGGCATTGGTCATATGAGTCTCCAAAGATGGAAAAGTCGTCCATGAAGACTTCCATTGTCTTTTCTATCATATCATGGAAAATGGCCACCATACAACGTTGGAATGTTGCAGGCGCATTACATAGACCGAATGGCATGCGTCGATATGCGAAGGTTCCGTAGGGACATGTGAAAGTTGTTTTCTCTTGGTCTTCTGGTGCTATCGGTATTTGAAAGTAACCTGAAAAACCATCTAAGAAACAATAAAATTTATGACCGGACAATCTTTCTAACATTTGATCAATGAAGGGTAAAGGAAAGTGGTCTTTCCTTGTTGCTTCATTTAATCGCCTATAATCTATACAAACTCTCCATCCTGTGACGGTTCTCGTTGGTATTAATTCATTTTTCTCATTAGTTATTACCGTCATACCTCCTTTCTTTGGGACTACTTGAACGGGACTTACCCACGGGCTATCGGAGATAGGGTAGATTAGTCCAGCGTCAAGTAGTTTGATGACTTCATTCTTAACCACTTCTTGAACATTGGGGTTCACTCTTCGTTGTGGTTGAATTACCGTTTTGTAGTCACCATTCATTAAAATTTTGTGCGTGCACATGGAAGGGCTTATTCCTTTAATATCTACAAGCTTCCAAGCGATCGCGTTTTTGTGTTTTTTAAGTAGGCTACTTAATTTCTCTTTTTCTACGTTACTTAATTTAGATGAAATAATTACAGGTAAACTACCATCTTTGCCTAGAAAAGCATATTCCAAACCTTTAGGAAGTTCTTTGAGCTCAATGGGTGGGTCTTTAGAAGACACCTTATTTTGTGGCTCATCTAGATTAAGAACCTTAAAGGTTTGTTCTATGGCTATCTCTTCTTCGACAAAGTGGTCTTCTTCGTTAGTCGTATCGGGTGGTTCAGCTTCATCTCAATTAGGGGGTCATTATTGCCAAAAGGATATTTCATTGAACGCTCAAGGTCTATGCTCCTTTTGAATGCCCCTAACTGAAGAGGTAGATTGTTGAATTTCCGGTTTTTCAAAGCTTTATGAGTCTGTACAAAAGGTTTTCCCAAGACTAGTGGGGCGTCATCGAGGATGACAAAGTCGGTTGGGATTATCATTTGATTTGTTTGAACCAAAACATCTTCAACTACACCGATTGATTTTATTACTTTTCGATCGGATAGAAAAATGGGTATTTGAAGTGGAGTAAAATCACTAATACTTAACTTTTCAAAAATGTAGTTAGGCATCATGTTAACACAAAGATCTTTATCGATGGTGATATTACTAATAAAGGAATTTTGAAAGAAACATGGAACCGGTGTAATGTTAATTTCAAAAGGGTCTTCTTTTATTAGCGAGGTTTGATCATTAGTTAACTTAACACTCACTATTTCTTTGATTTTAGCACTAGTGTTTAACTCTTTTAAAAACTTAGCATGAGGGGTTACTAAACAATGATTTTCGAAAGTAGGTGACAAGAGGTTAATTTCTTCAAAATTAGACTCTTCATGAATTTTAACATTATCGGACTCATCTTTTTCATTGTTTAACTCATGTGTCGGTTTTTCACTTTCTTGTTCTTCCATTTTTACATTTTCAACTACCTCTACGTTATTATTACAATTTAATTCTTCTCTTGCGCGGGATTCCTCTTCCCTTGCGCGAGATTCTTTCATGTAACGTTCGATAGTTTTAATGTGTTCTAATATCCTATTGGTCACTTCGGTGAGAGAAAAAGAATTTGGATCCTCAAAGCTTGAATCCGGTTGTTCGATCCTTGGTTCCTCATAATACTCATATGAAGTAGATGGTTCACACCATTGTTCTTCATTGTAAGTATATGATGGATAAGGGTGGAAACTTTGTTCTTCATAGTACTCATATGAGGTGGGTTGTTCATGCCATTGTTCCTCATAATAAGAATATGAAGGTGGTTACTCTTATCTTGAGTCTTCAAAGTATGAGTATGAAGGCTCATACCTTGGTTCCTCAAAATATGAGTATGAGGGAGGAGGTTCATACCTTTGGTCTTCATAGGATGTGTATGAAGTTGGTGGCTCGTACCTGGGCTCCTCATAGTAGTGGTATGAATTGGATGGTTGATATGAGTTATTATATTGAACCGAGCGTGTGTTACGACAATTAATGCAATAATTACCCCTATAATCATCCTCATCATAGGTGTAGTTGTAGCCTCTTGAGTATTGATCCATAAGAATCACTCAACAGACCACAACTGAGTCTCGGGACCAGAAAACAAAAATAAAGACGGAAACAGAAGCTGGACACGGCCCCGGCCCCGTGGTCAGGGTCTGTATCTGGGCGTTTTAATTAAAGTTACTGGTCACGTTGAGCACGGGGGCGTGTTCAGCGAGCACGGCCCCGTGTTCAGGCTACTGTAAATGCAAACTAAACTAAAATGCAGAAAAATGTGCGCGCGTTTTGAAAAGGTTTTAAAAAACTGATTAGGCCGTCGATTTTAAGCTTTCTTAAAATCCTTGTGTCCCCGGCAACGGCGCCATAAACTTGATGTGCGTGAAGTGTGTTATATTTTAGATGTATATTTAAGCCCCTTTTTACACTTTTAGCCAAGTTTTAAATTTATAAAACACGATATTTACTAACACTAAACACACATATGGGCAAGTGCACCCATCGTGGACGTAGTATAGTGTTGGTAAGATACCGAGGTCGTCCAAGGATACAAGAGCTTTTAATACCGGTTTATCCTCAACGTCTAATCAAATCAAAAAGTGAGAAAAATGTTTTAAACTAAGAAAAATAAAAACTAACTAAATGCTGAAAAATAAAATAAAATAAAAACAGATAGACAAGATGAATCACTTGGATCCGACACGTGTGTTAGTATAACCTTTGATTATTTTCGCACTTTTGCACTTGTTTAAGAGATTATCTTAGTTATTGTAGTAGGCCCCTCTTTTGAAGACGACGTTACCCTCAACCCAGTAGTTTGAGTCAGCAAGGATACAATCCTAAAGGGTCGGATTATTGAAAGATAATGAATTAAGTTATTAATGTAAATTGTGGTAGGCCCCGCTTTCGGCGGTGACGTTACCCTCGGCTAAGTAGTCTGAGTCAGCAGGGATACAGTCCTAAATAGCCGGGTTATAGTATTAATAGTAGTTAACTTATGAGGGGGTCAAAGAGTTTGGATCCCCGCCATCCAATACCTATGGGCATTGAAGGAGATCCTACTAAATTTGACCCAGGTCCCAAGCAGGACCTCTAAACGCTAAACAAGGGCAAGACCCTTACCAAACCGTTCCCTTAACCCCCGACCAGGTAGCCAACATACCTCCATATAGACCGTGGAGATATGAATGGTGAAAATCTTTTATTTTATATAGACAGTAAAATAATGCCAAGACACCACGGACAAACGATAAGGAAAGATCACCTTCAACATAAGTAACTAGTTATTAAAGTCATTAATACAAAACCAAATAAAAAGTCCAAAAGATTAAAAATAAAAAGTATTATACTAAACACTTGTCTTCACCAAGTGATGTAAGAGACTTAGGCAAACATGGCCTTGATTGTCAAGAACTCTTACGATCAATCTTGGATCCCGAGACGACTCACACACTCTATGATGGACAATGGATGATGGTGGTGGATGATGGTGTTATGGTGGTGGTGGGTGGTGGATGAAGTGTGAGAGAGGTGGTGTGCCAAGGGATGAGATGGAATGAAACCAAGCACCCCTATTTATAGGCTGAACAGAAGGCTGGGCACGGCCCCGTGTCCGCTGGACACGCCCCCGTGCCCGTCTGACATTCTCTCTCTTCATTAATTGTAATTCGCAATTACAATTAATGCGCCTGCTGTACTTTCACCACGCCCCCGTGCCCGCTGGACACGGCCCCGTGGTGGGCAATGGAAGCTTCTACTGGTTTGTCTTTTCTGCTGCTTCTTGGGCACGGCCCCGTGTCCACTGGACACGGGGCGTGTTCAGTCTTCTGTTTTCTCTTCTTTGCCTTGGGGGTTGCCGTTGAGGATCCGGGCAGTCTACTTTTATCCCTTTTCTTGTATTTATGCTAGAATTAGTTGTCTTTTTGCTTCTTTTGTGATTTTGAGCTTATTTCATCCTGAAAATACAAAAGGAAGACAAAAACACTCTTTTTCCAACATTAGTACTTAAAAGGGGTTAGTTTTATGCCTTAATTGATGTGATTTATATGTTGCATTTTACACACATCAAATACCCCCACACTTGAACTTTTGCTTGTCCTCAAGCAAAACTCTTTTAAATGTGGCTTACACTCCCAAATGGAATAGGTAGAAGAGAAAGTTTTTAGCTTGTCCTAGAGTGTCGGGAATCCAAGGTCTTTGTAAGTTTTATTTTTATTTATTTACAATCCTATTCGTTATGATTTATTTTGAACGTTTCATAAGATAAATTACTTATTCGGGCATAGCATGCCTTATTAAAATTCCATTTATATACAAGTTCACATACCTCACGGGGGATCACTCAACACTCGGTAAACGGTCATATGAATTTTGAACGTTTCATATGAATTGTAATTTGTTTTTTTTTTTTTTTTTGACCGTTGGTAAACGGTCATTTTCTTAAAAAAATCAATTTTTTTTTCAAACTTTCCTTTAAATAAATACCTCCTCTCCTATTTTTTTACCACACACACTCAAACACTCTTTATCTCTTCCACTTTTTTTAGAAATCCTTATATTTTATACAATGCATCCATTCAACCGTGGCTTCATTCCTCCCCGATCAAGTGCGGACCCAAACCAAAGTGGTAATCCTACTCGCCCCGTGTCGCCGGTTCCCACTCGACCCAACCCTTTCGGCTCCGGTTTTCTCGATTACAATCAACAAAGTCCCGGGTTCATGAATCTTTTGAACCAACTGCTATCATGGGACCCGAATCTCTACGGGTGGAACCCGAATCAAAACACCAATGGAATGGGGTCGTCTCAAGCGTTTGGGTCGGCTCAAGCTTTCGGCTCCCCACTAAACGATACCGATGTTGTTCCGGAAACACAACCCGAAGTAGCGGAGACGCAAAAAGGAAAAGGAAAACGGCCACATAAAAAGAAAGAGGAAACCACCGCCCGAGCGAAAAAAATGTGATATCGTGGGAGCCCGATGAGGAGGATGCGTTAACCCGTGCTTTCATCGATGTGTCGGAGGACCCGGTTATAGGTATATTTTTTAAATTTCTTTATTTTTTTTTCTGTTTTTCGTTTTTTTTCTATGTTTTTTTATTTATTTTCTGTTTTATTTATTTTTTAAATTTTAGACTAACATTATATTTTTTTGTAGCAAACAATCAAAGTAAAACCGTTTTTTGGCAACGAATACGTGATCTTTTTTTCGATCTCATGGGTAAAGGAGACGAATACCGCCCACGGGACTCTATATCGGGAAAGTGGACCAATATAAACAAGAAATGCACAAACTTTCAAACCGTGTACCAACGCACGTTTGCCGGATGGAAAAGTGGAAGTAAGGACGAAGACATTACGCAAGCGGCATTGGTCGAGTATACGGATGCTAATGGCCATTTCCCGTACATGAGGTGTTGGCAAATCCTTCGCCATAGCCCCAAATGGGCCACCGTATCTACTCCGAGTGGTCGTTCGGGAAATAAACGGCCGTCAAAGAGGTCTAAAACAAACGAGTCGGGTGAACCCGAAACGCCAACCTCCGACGCTCGAAACACCGACTTGAACGAGGATATTCCGGATGACGAGCCGGTGGAGGAGCTACCAAGACCGCCCGGAAGAAGTAGGCGGGCGAAAAAGCCCGAGTCGTCATCGATATCTATGAGAACGGATATGTGTAACGCATTTTCGGAGATAAACAACCGACTTCAAGACATACACGAACTCGGTACTAAACGTATGGAGGAGAACCGCGAAGTTACGGAGATTATGCGGGATAGACAATGGGCTCACGACTTTGAGTTCTACTCGAAACCGCACGACCACCTTACCAGAAAAGCTTTGAAGATGGCGTTGGCCCAAAAGGAAAGGCTCGAAAAAAATATAATCTTTGAAGTGTTGTTTTTTTATTTTTTTAGAGGAACCGTTTTTTTTTTTTTTTTTTTTTTTTTTTTTTTTTTTTTTTTGTGTTACAGTAATGTTGTTTTTAAGTGTAATGTTTTTTTTTCTTTTAGTGTAATGTTTTTTTAATTTAATGAATGAATTTTAATTTTATAAAGTTAGAAAATAATTATAAAAAATTAGAAATTAATAATTGAGTAATGATTAGGCGGGGGCTTTATGACTACGGGCTTAAATGCATAACGCCCCATAACGCCTACCCGCACACGTGGTGCGCCACGTGTCGCATAACACCCACAAATGGGGGTTATGACTACACATGGCCTTATCATTAGACAATGTGTAGTGGGGCGCTATGCACCCACATAAAGCCCCTATAAAGCCCCAAACACCATTACGAAGGGCTTTATGAGACAAAAAAGGGGGGAGGCGTGATATATATAGTGCCGGGTATAGGGGAGGTTTCAAAGTTTGGACCAATCAAAAATTAGTTAGTGTTTTTATAATTAATTAATAAAAATGAAAATTAATAATTAGGTATTGATGGGTAGGGGCTTTATGACTACGGGCTCTAGTGATATAACGCCCCATAAAGCCCCTGTGTGACGTGGCATGACACGTGTCGCATAACGCCCCACAAAGGGCTTTATGACTACGGATGACCTTAATGGTTTTGAAACTTTTGCTAAGTGCTTGTGTAGTGGGGCGCTATATGCCCTCATAAAGCCCCTATAAAGCCCCAAACACCACTACGAGGGGCTTTATGAGACAAAAAAATTTGGGTGGCGCCATATATATAACACCGATGATGGGGGTTGTTTTCAAAGTTTGGACCAATCAAAATAAAGCAAGGTTTTTATAATTAATTAATAAAAACGAAAATTAATAATTAGGTATTGATGGGTAGGGGCTTTATGACTACGGGCTCTAGTGATATAACGCCCCTGTATGTCGTGGCACGACACGTGTCGCATAACACCCCACAAAGGGCTTTATGACTACGAATGGCCTAAAGAGTATCTCAACTTCTTAAATTGGATATGATTCAACATTTGAAAAAAATATCGGCAACTACATAAATATTTGAATAATAAGAAGAAATGAAGAATAACTACATGAAGTACAATTTTGATGCTAAAGTCATGAGGACTCAGAGGAGTGTTTATCGGGTCGGTTTTTGCGAATTCGAAAAATAAGGTAGTCTCGAATAACATAGAATAAATAAATAAAAAATTAACAAAATAAATAAGATATATGTAAATTATGTAAAGAAAATAAAAGTTATACAATTTGAAGACTAGGTGAAATGGTAAAGAAGGCGAACTTGGGGCGGGGGATTAGGGGCGTGGTAACCAGAATAGGGGACACTATTCGAAGAAGGTGAGATATGGTTGCTTATGTGTCACAACCTTTTTTCCTCTTGAAACCTCTATAAAACGCCCCATAACACATAGTCTGAGGAAGCTCAACTTAGATGCTACCAGTGTATAAAACATGTTAGT
Organism: Helianthus annuus; assembly: GCF_002127325.2. Taxonomy (NCBI): domain Eukaryota; kingdom Viridiplantae; phylum Streptophyta; class Magnoliopsida; order Asterales; family Asteraceae; genus Helianthus; species Helianthus annuus. Next base: position 159,227,257 of record NC_035444.2, read on the forward strand.
CTTGTTCACCCATATACGACTTTAACCCGTTTAGCATCAGTCTCAGTCTCAACTGGTCCATTTCGTGTCGGATTTATTATATGTTTTTGTGTCAGTGTCAAAGATTAATGCTTGACAGTAGCCTATTAACAAGTCAAAGTGGATAATCTTGAGACCCTCACTAGATTTGTTTCCATTTAAATTACCAATTTGTCCACCATAATACACACTTTAATAATTACTAAACATTTACAGCATAACCATAATAACTACCTCAGATTCTTCAAGGTGAGTGTGACACTCTTTGAGAAGGAATAACACCAGCATGATACATATTAAGCTGATGAATTGCTTCCATAATCAACTGTCTCAACTGAGAATGTTGACCAACAATTGACTTATCAGCCCCTTCTAAAGCTGTCAATACTCTTGCCTGCACAAGTGCCTCATTGTTTCCAGCATGCATTGCAAGATAACACAATAACACCAATGCATGATGCTGTGTTCTTTCATTCCCTCTCAACAATCTCATCAACGGAATCACGCCATCGAATTCAATAATCGTTTTCGAATGCTCCGTACAAAGAAAGTTATCAGGGGACGCAAACTTCCCCAAAGCAATCGCGGCTTCTGTTACCACTTCAGGGTTTTGGTGACTCAGTTGTTTGACCAACGGGCCGATCACCCGCGTTTCCCGAGCTGGGAAAGTCCGGGCCAGTGACCCGATTGATTTAATAGCTGGAATCTTGATTCCAGCTATTTCGGATTCTTGGACCAACCTTAAAAGCTGATCCACTACGGCTTTTGCGGCAGGAGAATTAGTCCTGAAAGCCGCTCGTCTGAGCTCGGGATTCGATTCCGCTGCGGCTGCAATCTCCATGACATTCATTAAACAGTTGGTCTGTAGTTCACCGGTTTCGGTTTCTATAAGCTTAGCGAGAACTAGTAACCCTTTTGTCTCGGTTAACAACTTGCTGTTTGCAAGATTACCTCTAGAAAGCATCCATAACGCCCTCGCACAACACGTTTTCAACTCGAGTTTCAACTCAGATGGCTCGTTTTCCCTCTCTTTCCTATTAATCGACCATGTCGTTGTCGCAGATGACGAATTTGCCATCGAACCAATCTTATTCATCTTAAAAACCGAATGAATACTCTGCCGTTCATACAAATTATCGACCGTGTCAAACGACAACAGCGTAACAAGCGGTCTAATCACATTCTCTCTAGCAAACGCCTCTTGTGAAACCTCATCGTTCTCCGCCATTCTCGCAATCAACTTCACAACCGAAACCTGTACCCGAATCGGTGCCTTATGTAAACACTGTACTATGACCGGAACCCCGCTTTCACTAGTAACCAACCTAGCTCTATCTTCGTTATTAACCAGATTAAAAAGCGTAACCGCAGCCGCGATTTGCGCTTCGAAATTCGATTCCTCTTTCAACAACTTTAACAAAGGCGGAATCCCGCCTTCTTCCACTATCATTTTTTTGTTTCTATCGTTATCATTAGCTAAGGAACAGAGTTCGTTAGCCACTTCAATTTTAACACTCAACGGGCTTAAATACAGTGAGGATATATAAGACCAAACCCAAGCAATAATCGGATCATTACTCGCAATCGGAGGCAAAGATAACACAACACCAGTATCAGATTTATCAGTACCAACATCATATATACTAATTAACCATTTCATGTCACCTATGGAAGCATCGAGAAGAGAAAACAGTTTTCTAAATTCGCTAGTGCTTACGATGGTGACGACACGGAGGAAGATGCTTCTCCGGCGACATTTCCGTACGAGGGTTAGGGCACGGGTGAGGTTGCGGGTGAGGTCAGAGAAGACGCGGCGGACCGGGCGGTCGTAGAAGGAGGGGGCGGTGGTGGTGAACCGGACGAAGGAGCGGAGCATTTTGGAGAGGTGGTCGATGAGTTTACCGACTTCGGTGCACTCGAGTTTGTAGGATTTGGAGTCGGTGATGGCGTGACGGATTTGGTCGGAGAGGAGGAGTAGGATGGAGAGGAGGTGGTCGATGGGTTGTTGGTTGTGGTCTTCGCCGGTGGTGAAGTCCATTGAAGTTGGTGGTGGAGTCGTCTTGTTCACGAGTGGTCTGTGTTATCAGGAAGACAGGAACGGTTGAACTGTAAAGTGGTTCGGACTTCGGAGTGTACTTTGGTTTTTAGTTGATGACGTGGGTTTGATCGAATTTATTGGGAGTTGTGTGTGTTTTAATTTGAGGGTAAAAATAGGACTTTTTTTTACTAGGATCAGACTATCGATGCGTAGTGGAGCGTTTTTTTAACCCAATCATGCCCAATAACGTCCTTTCTCCACTATGTCTGGACGTTATTGGGCGTTATCTTGCAAAAAATGCTCCTTGGCGTGGTTTGAAAAACGCCAAATGGGGAAAAGGTTAGCCAATCACATTAGAGATTCCATTTGCTTGGCCAATAAGATTTTTAGGTCTTTTTTTTAATTTTATTTTACTACAAAACATATTGCCCAATAATGTCCCATCCTCACTACACCCATTTTAGAAAACGCTCAATAATGCCCCATTGCTGACTGGGCTACCACATGGCGCAAAACGCCCAATGGTATCAAGTTGCCCACTACGCATGGTCTTATAACAGGATTTAGGGGTTATAATAACAAGTAACTGGAAGAATCGTTGGGATTAGGATTCGAAGAAAAGTTGAGCCGAGCTAGCTTTAGCTTGCACTTGTTTCAATATTGTTTTTAGAGTTAATTACACAAATAGGTCCTGCGGTTTATACCTATTTTCGCCTTTAGTTACTAACTTTTTTTTAACAGGTTTAGGTTTTATGGTTTCAATTTTGTAACACCTTTGGGTACTAACACCAAAATTAATTAATTAATGACTAAAATACCCTTGCATTTTTTAAGTTTATCAATGTAACACATTTGGGTACTAACAACTAATTTTATTTAAGTTTAAATCAATTTTACAAAATCTATTTATTTTTTATTTTTCATCTTTTTATTATATCCCTTAGTTAACATAAAGTCTATTTATTTTTTTATTTTCATATTTTTATTAAATTTCTTATTTAACTTTAAATGTACTTGTTAGACTAGTATTTTTTAAATATATTTTTTAAATAAAATCTACTAGCTATATAGTTTTATGTAAACTAAATTTCTTACTTGTTTTAAACAATGTAAACGTTACTCGTTTTCAATTTTGTATATATATGATTGATATTAATAATAATAATAATAATAATAATAATAATAATAATAATAAATATCTTTCATGTAAAAAAATTAAGCCATTTTTTAACTCGTTTTTTTTTTCATTTACATTTTACTATTTTAGAAAGATATTTAATTTACATAAAATCTACTAGTTGCACCAGTAAAATATACTAGCTATACAGTTTTATGTAGATTAAACATCTTTTTTTTACAAAAAAAAAAACGAGTTAAAAAAAGGCTTAAATTTTTTTAGTTTTATCTAAAATACATAGTTATGTAGTTTTATCTAAAATACCTAACAATATAGTTTTATGTAAATTAAATATCATTTTAAAATAGTAAAATGTAAATGAACAAAAAAACGAGTTAAAAAAGGCTTAAATTTTTTACATGAAAGATGTTTATTATTATCAATCATTTCTATCCAAAATTGAAAACGAGTAAGATTTACATTATTTAAAACGAGTAAGAAATTTAATTTACATAAAACTATATAGCTAGTAGTTTTATTAAAAAAATCAATTTAAAATAAATACTGGTGTAACAAGTAGATTTTATGTTAAATAAAAAATTTAATAAAAATATGAAAATAAAAAAATAAATAGACTTTATGTTAACTAAGGGATATAATAAAAAGATGAAAAATAAAAAATAAATAGATTTTGTAAAATTGATTTAAACTTAAATAAAATTAGTTGTTAGTACCCAAATGTGTTGCATTGATAAACTTAAAAAAATGCAAGGGTATTTTAGTCATTAATTAACTAATTTTGGTGTTCGTAATCAAAGGTGTTACAAAATTGAAACCATAAAACCTAAACCTGTTAAAAAAAAGTTAGCGCCCAAAGGCGAAAATATGTATAAACCACAGGACCCATTTGTGTAATTAACTCTTGTTTTTAAAACTTAAATTTGGTTAGCGAATGGTTTTTTAAGTTTAAGATAAGAGTGACTCGACTAGCTTGTTATTGTTTATTGGTTATTATATTATTTCTAATATTTTGTATGTATTTTTACTTATAAAATTAATATATAAATTAACTATTGTTTTATTTATCATAATTTATATGTATAAAATTTATTACTATATATTATAATGTTAGTTTAATTTATATGGTAAGGTAAGTTAACTTGAGCTTCTAAAATAAAGCTCAAAGCTCATGCTAATTTATTTAATAAGCTTACTTTTAGATTTTAGGCTTAGACCACATGGTGTGGAAGGGCATGAAGTATGAGTGTGAAACGCCATGTGGCAACTAAGTTAGCATTGTGGCGTGGAAAAAAAGCACGTGGGTGGGACATGGCGTGTAAGAGGAAAAAAGATTATAAATTTTGTACAAAAGGTAATTTTAGAAAACTCCATCTTCTTATGTTTTGTTTAAGTGTATGATAACCAAAAACACATCTTCTTTGTCCCATTATTTATTTGCTTTTTTTTTTTGGGATAAAATGTTTGAAGTATTCAACTTTTTTATTGAGGTAAAACATATACTGAACGGATACTTATACTTCTATAGGCAACCGACGTATGTATTTTGTTTCATAACATTTTGGCGGAAAAGAAGCCAGGTAAAATGTTTGAATGGACAAAATTATGTTTGATGAGGCGTGAACATGTTTGTTATTGGTTAAAGTTGTTGTATTTTCAATAAAACTAAGGGCATTTTCGTCATCTGGTGTGTTTTTGTTGCTCTTGTTGAAACCTGATTCATATTTGGTTGATCTATGAGGTTGTTAAAATTTAAAGGGGAAATGGACTGTATCACTCCCAACTAATCAAAATTGGCCGTTGTCATCCCCAATTTTCACTTTGGCTCTCACAACCCCTAACTGGACACTTGGGTTGCTGTGTCACCCTGTCGTTAACCAGACACTAACTAGGTTAGTTTTTTTTGCTGACATGGCTAATTTATCCTATGTGGCATGCTGATGTGGATGTGGATCTGGAACATATTTATAAATAACAAAAAATAAAGGAAAAAAACTTTATCCTCATTGATGTGGATGTGGATCTGCAATCTAACTCCCCACAACAATCCATAACTCTCCTACAAACACACAATTCATATGCCTCTCTATAAGAATCCAACCCTATATCCCATTTGAAATCTCACGCAATCACCATGATTACCAGTGGACATTCCTATTCATCATCATGATGCCTAACACCGTTGGTGCAATCACCAGATCTCCGACCACCACCACGCCGCTACCACCTAACCTCGCCACCGGCAGCCCACTCTACAACGAGAACTGGCGGAACCCTAACCCTAATCTCTCATCATCAGCCTCACTGTCTCCAATCCCCAATTTCCATAGGAAAATTCACCCAAGTTTCCAAAAAGGGTATAATTTCAGCATTTGACCCATTACCTGTTACAACCAACACATCTTTAGTATCCCTAAAGAGTTGATTTTGGAGAAACCGTTGATGGATTCGAGTCTGCGATGGGTGTAAATGAGGAGCATCATGCAGTGGTAAGTGAAGAAGGCGACAAAGAAGACAATTAGGGTTCCGGTGAGGTAGCCGGTGCGTTTGAAGGTGTAGGGGAGGCCGAGGACGCCGGCGCCGACGATGGCGTTGAAGATGTTGGCGAAGGTTTTGAATTGGGAGGATTGTTGATGGGATTGTTTGATTAAGGGGGTGGTTTCTCGTGGAAGATTGAGTGTGTAGGTTGATGAAGTTGCTTCTGAGTTGTTGGTGGTGGTGGTTTCTTTGAACCCCATGATTCAGTTGAATATGAATCTGAGTTGTTGGTGGTGCTGGATATATGGAAGAATATCTGGTGAACTGATACACGGCTGCTGTGATATGATGATAATATCTTGACATGTAAGCGTGCCACTTTGGATAAGGGGTTGGCCACGTAGGATTACAATGACACGTAGGATTAAAAAATAAACAGAGTTAGTGTTTAGTTAACACCGGGGTGACAGGTACACCAAAGTGTCCAATTGGGGGTGGTGGGAGCCAAAGTGAAAGTTGAGAGTGTCAACGGCCAATTTTGATTAGTTGGGGGTGATACAGTCCATTTCCCCAAATTTAAACATATGGTTAGCTTTAGTGATAAATTGTTTTCTTTCTTTTTTTTTTTTGGGAAAAAGGCCACAAGCTTTTACTTCGCCTTAGACCACCAAAATGGTTGAGCCGACCCTGATCTTGGTTATTTTGCTGATTGATGTTAATTTAGGTGTACTGTATTTCTAAAAATTGCATGCTTTAACCCGAACCAGTTTGGACTTGCTATACAACCCAACCAAGACCCGCCCACCCAACTTTTAGTATCTGTCGGTAACAGTTACTCGTATTGTATGTTCATCAGTTAGGTTGGAATTGGAATCTGAATGCAAATAGATCAGCATAAGCCTGGACATTTGCGAACAGGAGATCTGGTAAGTCTTGAAGAAGCATCTGCGAACATAATGATGTTGTATTTTGTGATTTTTATTATTATACTTGCAGATGTGTTTAATATTGTACCTTTTTGTGGTATATTTATATCGGAATGTCATGTTTGGATTTAAGCTTTTTTCTAACAGGAAATGTTACTCCTACATACTTTACACCAATTATTTAAATTACTTTTATTATCTAAGTTTGAACCTGAACCTGAGAGCTTCTCTCGAAAGGGCATATGTCTCAACTTAATGACCTAAACTCACATTGACATCTAGAATTCTGTAACATATCATATTTTATTATACTCTAAATAAAAAAAAAAAGTTATTTAGTTAAGGGGGTGTTTGGTTTAGCTTTTTGAAACAACTTATTGACTTATTGGTCTTTTTAAGCCAATAAGTCAAAATAATGTTTGAACAAGTGAAAATGACTTTTTGAAACAACTTTTTGTATATGGTGGAAAAGTCATTTTGAAAAGTTAGGAAACCTTGCTTTTCAAAATGACTTTTCCACCCAACACGCAAGACAACATTAATTCATTTTAGTATTATTTTTGCAAGTTCATTGTAATTTAATTACATAAGTTGTCCTTATGTGTGTTACGAGTCCGAGGTGTAAGCCAAGCCAGATGTGACCGAAGACGCTTTGATCTTTTTCAGAGACCCTTTTTTTGTCATTTAACATCTTTTGTGGGTTTTGCATAACAAAACCCTTACAGTTAAGTTTATGCATTAACAAAAAAAATAATAATAATATATAAGTTACTTTCTCTAGCCCGGAAAGCAATCCCGGATGATAACCTAGTAAATAAATAAACATCAATCAGTCAATCAAAACAAACATAAACTACATTAAATATGTTTATATCCATATCATTAAATATGTTTATTTTTATTTATATCACTATTAACAAGTATTTATATCCAAGTTTAACTTAAAAAAAAAAAAAAAAAAAAAAAAAAAAAAAAAAAAAAAACACTTATATTTCAACACTTTAAGCATTATAAATTTAACTAAAATCAAGCTTAATGTTTTCCTCAAATTACATCCCAGTCTGTTTTCTTTATTCGTATAACTGAGAAGTTCATCTACAAAAACAACAAAACACAAATTACAACGTTCAACATGGGCCGGCTAAAAACTTCAGTTGATACATGGGCTGGCTGAAAACTTAATGGAACTTTATTATTACATTAGTTGCAACTTATTTTGGTTGTCTAAGTGAAATCCATCACTTAATTGACCCGTTTGGTTGTCTAAGTGATAACACAATCCACCCGTGAACAACACGACTCTACCACCAACTTCAATGAACTTCGCCGCCGGCGAAGACCACAACCAACAACCCATCGACCACCTTCTCTCCATCCTACTCCTCCTCTCCGACCAAATCCGTCACGCCATCACCGACTCCAAATCCTACAAACTCGAGTGCACCGAAGTCGGTAAACTCATCGACCACCTCTCCACAATGCTCCGCTCCTTCGTCCGGTTCACCACCACCACCCCCTCCTTCTATGACCTCCCGGTCCGCCGCGTCTTCTCGGACCTCACCCGCCGTGTCGTCACCATCGTAAGCACTAGCGAATTTAGAAAACTTTTTTCACTTCTTGATGCTTCCATAGGTGACTTAAAATGGTTAATTAGTATATACGATGTTGGTACTGATAAATCTGATACTGGTGTTGTCTTATCTTTGCCTCCAATTGCGAGTAATGATCCGATTATTGCTTGGGTTTGGTCTCAACAATCTCATCAATGGAATCACCAATGCAAGATAACACAATAACACCAATGCATGACGCTGTGTTCTTTCATTCCTTCCCTCTTAACAATCTCATCAACGGAATCACGCCATCGAATTCAATAATCGTCTTCGAATGCTCCGTACAAAGAAAGTTATCAGGGGACGTGAGCTTCCCCAAAGCAATCGCGGCTTCTGTTACCACTTCAGGGTTTTGGTTACTCAGTTGTTTGACCAACGGGCCGATCACACGCGTTTCCCGAGCTGGGAAAGTCCGGGCCAGTGACCCGATTGATTTAATAGCTGGAATTTCAGATTCTTGGATCAACCTTAAAAGCTGATCCACTACGGCTTTTGCGGCAGGTGAATTAGTCCTGAAAGCCGCTCGTCTGAGCTTGGGATTTGATTCCGCTGCGGCTGCAATCTCCATGACATTCATCAAACACTTGGTCTGTAGTTCACCGGTTTCGGTTTCTATAAGCTTAGCGAGAACTAGTAACCCTTTTGTCTCGGTTAACAACTTGCTGTTTGCAAGATTACCTATAGAAAGCATTCATAACGCCCGTGCACAACACGTCTTCAACTCGAGTTTCAACTCAGACGGCTCGTTTTCCCTCTCTTTCCTGTTAATCGACCACGTAGTTGTCGCAGGCTGCGGTTACGCTTTTTAATCTGGTTAATAACGATGATAGAGCTAGGTTGGTTACTAGTGAAATCGGGGTTCCGGTGATATTTTGGTAAGTCACGTTTATTATTTCAACAGCATCATCCTGTAAATCACTTATTCTATTATAATGATAGGGTTTGAAACATTGTTCATGGTGATAATTGGTTGCGTTTCCGGAACCTCCCTGAAATCACCGACCAAAAATCAACATGTTAGTGACACCTTAACGTTATAGTTGTCTTTTTTTCAAAAAATCGACATTAGAAAAATGCAAAACAATGACAATTCATGTAACAATTGTCAACCAACATCTTATATTACCTGCCAAGTCTTGATTCTAACACCATTTGTTGTTCCAGTAAGATTAGCCCCATCAATTGTCCATCCGAAACAGGAAAGAGAGGGAAAACGAGCCGTCTGAGTTGAAACTCGAGTTGAAAACGTGTTGTGCGATTTCTAGAGGTAATCTTGCAAACAACAAGTTGTTAACCGAGACAAAAGGGTTACTAGTTCTTGCTAAGCTTATAGAAACCGAAACCGGTGAACTACAGACCAAGTGTTTGATGAATGTCATGGAGATTGCAGCCGCAGCGGAATCAAATCCCAAGCTCAGACGAGCGGCTTTCAGGACTAATTCACCTGCCGCAAAAGCCGTAGAGGATCAGCTAGTAAATCAATCGGGTCACTGGCCCGGACTTTCCCAGCTTGCGAAACGCGTGTGATCGGCCCGTTGGTCAAACAACTGAGTCACCAAAACCCTGAAGTGGTAACAGAAGCCGCAATTGCTTTGGGGAAGCTCACGTCCCCTGATAACTTTCTTTGTACGGAGCATTCGAATACGATTATTGAATTCGATGGCGTGATTCAGTTGATGAGATTGTTAAGAGGGAAGGAATGAAAGAACACAGCGTCATGCATTGGTGTTATTGTGTTATCTTGCATTGGTGATTCCGTTGATGAGATTGTTGAGACCAAACCCAAGCAATAACCGGATCATTACTCGCAATCGGAGGCAAAGATAACACAACACCAGTATCAGATTTATCAGTACCAACATCATATATACTAATTAACCATTTCATGTCACCTATGGAAGCATCGAGAAGAGAAAACAGTTTTCTAAATTCGCTAGTGCTTACGATGGTGACAACACGGAGGAAGATGCTTCTCCGGCGGCATTTCCGTACGAGGGTTAGGGCACGAGTGAGGTTGCGGGTGAGGTCAGTGAAGACGCGGCGGACCAGGTGGTGGTGGTGAACCGGACGAAGGAGCGGAGCATTGTGGAGAGGTGGTCGATGAGTTTACCAACTTCGGTGCACTCGAGTTTTTAGGATTTGGAGTCGGTGATGGCGTGACGGATTTGGTCGGAGAGGAGTAGGATGGAGAGAAGGTGGTCGATGGGTTGTTGGTTGTGGTCTTCGAAGTTGGTGGTGGAGTCGTGTTGTTCACGTGGTGGATTATGTTATCACTTAGACAACCAATGAAGTGATCGACTTCACTTAGAAAACCAAAGAGATCAAAATAAGTTGCAACTACTGTGATAATAAAATAATGATGCAAATGTGGGTTATTGGTATGGTGACCGAGGGATGGACGGCGACGGGGTGGCGGCACGGGGGTGACAGAGCGGCGCCGAGAAGAAAGAGGGGGGCCCACATGTGTTGCTCCGTCCTGGACGGCGAAATTCCGACGGAGAGGACGATGACTGAACGGCGACGGAAGGGGCGGCACGGTGTTCAACCCGACGACGGACCGGGACGGTAGGAGGACGACCCCCGTACCGTGTAGCCTTATAAACTGGTTTCAGGAAGCTTGGAATTGTTGTGCACGAATAATGTGTTGAGGTGGGCCCGGTACGATGTAGAATAATAATGTGTTGAGGCGGGCCCGGTACGATTTTTATTCTGTCTGTCGAAAGTTGATGGGGAGATATATTTGTTAGTGGTTTTGATGTACCATAGAAGATATTAGAGGATTAATGTCTCACATGCATGTTCTAAAGTAAACCAAACTGGATTAGACGCATCAATAATTGATATTCAATTTAATACAAACAGTTGTACCATAGAAGATATTAAAGGATTAATGTCTCACATGCATGTTCTAAAGTAAACAAACACGAGATGCATCAATAATTGATATTCAAACATGTTATGTAAAACAGGTAAAGGTTCATGTAAAAAAGAGGTTTTTTGTGAGAAAGGTAAGAAATAATGTACACCATTAGATCTTTGATCTAATTTGTAAATAATGTTTACCATTAAACATATTAATTTTCTAGATTAAGGGTATGCATGTAAATTTAACATTTTTAAATTAAGAAACTAACATTAGTGCATATGTAACTTCCCTCCGTCTTTTTTTAAACGTCAATAACTTTTTATACGTAACTTTTTTTTAAAAAAAAATTACACCATAATAACAACGAGCGTTTTTTTATCTTTAATATGAGTACCATATTGCTATACTTATATAGAGAAAAAAAATGTTTCGATAAAAACACTACGAATAACATTGCAACCACCATTCAGCACGTATATAACGCCATTCAATCATTATATAACACCATTCAATAAGTATATAACACCATTCACTAAGTATATAACACCATTTAAAGATCTCTATAAAAACACTATGAATAACACTGCAAAATCACCATTCAGCACATATATAACGCCATTCAATAATTATATAACACCATTCAATAAGTATATAACACCATTCAATAATTATATAACACGAATAACATTCTGGAAATGGAGGTAGTGTCTTTAATAGTGTTATATACTTATTGAATGGTGTTATTGGTGTTATATAATTATTGAATGGTGTTATATAATTATTGAATAGTGTTATATATGTGCTGAATGGTGATTTTGCAGTGTTATTCGTAGTGTTTTTATAGAGATCTTTTAAAAAAAATCATGTTCCTATAAATAAGGTGTCAGTTATGGAAGGTTTTGGATTAATTAAATCAATGATAAAATTACTTATTTACCATTTTAAATTAATTTAGATTGAGGACACATGTCATCTCCATAATATTTCTCACACTTTTAACTTTTTTACAATAACCTTACCCATGTAAAACATATACAACTCATCATCATTATCATCATACTCAGCCTTGGACATGAGGATGGTAAGATGTAGACACCCTTACCTCTACCCCGTAGGAGTAGAGAGACCGCTTCCAATGAGACCCCTGGCTCGATAGTAGTTTTGTATCAAGCCTTTGACATGAGGCACATAACACTCGGCAATCGGGACAAAGGCCGATTTGTGCGTGTACTCCTTGTCTTTCGGCTATCAACGCCACCACATGATGCATGATTACTCATCCGCCGCTTTTAATTTTTTTTCACGAAATCAGTAAAATAACGTTAAAATTAGTGAAATTTCACTATTGCCCCCGAGGGCCCACACATATATATACATAATATGCGCACACTTCAAGCAGAGCGTATACAACTCTGTTGGGTACAATGAATTTTAAAATATGCCATTTGGTAGGTTTTACGTAGCTGAGGGACTTCGAATGCAATATATGCTAAGTTTAAGGTTGTTAATGGTTCTAATTAAACTGGTGAATGCAATATATGCTAAGTTTAAGGTTGTTAATGGTTCTATTTAGGGTATGTTTGGCAACGGGCTTTTAGGAGCTTTTAGGAGCTTCAAGCTTCAAGCTTTTAAGAAAAAGCTCCAGGCCCAATAAAAGCCTTGTTTGGTTGAAAGACCCTTAAAGCTTTTAGATTAGTTGAAAAGCTCTTTTTGAAACGCTGGTGGAAGTAGCGTTTAAAACCCCTACAAGCTTTTAGGGTTAAAATTACTTTAATATCCTACAATCGATCCCAAACTGGAAGAACGTATCTGATCGCAAGTAAAAGGCAACAAAGGTATGTTCAACTTCATTAATTAGACATCAAATTTCGCAATTTCACTTCGATTTTCACATACCTTGCATATTAATTAATGATATCCCTTTAATGTTCATCGTCACTTTCAATAAGGTTTTTATGTATGCCCTTTTTCAATTAATCATATAAAGACAAGATTACAATCTGATTATTGCGATAAAATATGACTTAGTGGAGTTTGATTGACTTTTTAATGCCACAACATGATTATTGAAATAAAATATGATTTAGTGGAGTTTAGATGTTACCATAAGAACCATGCAAGAAGAATACTCTGTTAACGGTGGATACAAAAGGATTTAATATTAAAGGGCCATATTATTATAAGCAATCTTGATTCTTGAATATAACAAACATTTTCGAAAACTGACAACAGCATAAAAGTATGCAAAATGGAAAAAACACACTATTTCATCATGATTCTAGGTGAACCTCATACAATAACAACCTCAGATAACAAGAACAAATTGTTTTTTTATGGTTAGGCTACAAGGTGTGGTATAAAGCTCCTAGGGGCTTTATCATGCTACCTCCCATGTCACACAGGGGGCTTTAACACCCCTTCCTTTAACTTGTAGGGTGTGGTATAAAGCCCCCTCAATGCCATAGCGACCCCTTATCTTGACCGAATGCCTCGATCAAGCCAAAAAACGTCCGTTAGCACGATGGCGGAAGGGCCATAGCGCCCCCTCTTAGCGGCGATGGGATGGTCGATGGCGCCCCGGGGCGCTATTGTTGTCGATGTGGCGGGGTGATAACCCTTGAGAAGATAACTCCAGAAGTAATGAATTTTTTTGTTTGGTTAGGTTAGTAGTTGGAAAACTAAGTGCAGCAGAACATGTCTTGTCTTGAAAAAACTGATACTGCATTTACAAAACCAATGTAATGAAGATGCCAATGTTTGTACAACTTACAGTAGTTGACTCCATATCAAGTTTCCTTCTCAAGTTTCCTTCTCTAACTCTAAGCTCATGAGATAATAAACTCAACTTGTTTACACTAAATCCCTGTACAATGGCCAACAACAACATGCATGATTAATCCTCATCAACTGCTACTCAGCTACTAGCTGTCATACTTAGAGACTTTAACTACCTTTTTCGGTACCTCTTTATTCTTCTGATTAGAGCAGCCCACTTGCTTAATAACAACTAAATACTAATAATCCGGGTGATATCAGCATTGCAAACTAAACAATTGCCCAACTACATGTTATAGAGTTCTATTAGTACTAGTTAACACTGTTTTAAATCATTTATTTTATTTATGTCTGGTTTTGATGTAGCATTGTTGTAAGTGATATCAGAATCATAGGTTGGTTAACACTGGTATGTATGCATGGTTGCTAGATGGATTCTAAGAAAGAGAAAGGGAAAAGAGAAATTTGGCCAAAAGAAATGGTTTTAGAATTATGTCGGTTCCTAAACAAATATATCACGAAGCATGGTCGAACTTCCCCATTCAAATGGGTCACACTTCAGCCAGAGTTTGAAAAAGTTATAAATCATAAATTCGCCAGTGATAAAGCTATGAAGAACAAGTATGACAGTATGAGAAAAGAGTATAACCTTTGGAAGTCACTTAAGAATGGAGAGACTGGTCTAGGTTGGAATGAAAGTACCAAGCAACTTAATTGTTCTGATGAATGGTGGAAAAGAAAAATTCAGGTGACATAATATAACTCATTCGAAATTTAAATACCATATAATATTCTAGTCTGAATGATAACTAAAGATTCACCATTATATTTTGTAGGAAAACCCGAAAGTTCTAGGAATTCAAAATAACCAACCATCTATACAACTACAAGAAGAGTGGGATATGTTATTTGGAGATGTAGTTGCTAGTGGGGAAAATTGTGTGGCACCCTCTATGGATCCAACTACATTCAATGAGGTGCATGTTGAGAACCTTGAGGATGACAATGTTGAGAACCTTGAAGATGACAATGTTGAGGGAGGTGAAAATTTCTTTAGTGACTTTTTGAATGAAGTAAGTCAACCCGATGCATCAACATTAAGCCCAAAAAAATTTTGAAAAGTCTACTAAAGTTAACACTAAGCCTAAACCAGTTAAGATGAAACGTAGAGGGAGAGAATCATTGGGAGCTTCAATACTTAAAGAACATTTAACTCAAAGTAATATGAATCAACAACGTGCTCTAGAAATATTAGAATCAGATTCTTCCAAACTCAGTCAAAGTACTAAGTTTAGTATTGAAGCTGCTATGGGTTTGCTTAGCCGGATGGTAGATGCAGGATTAATGAGAGAAGATGAGGAGTTGTGGTTATTTGCAATGGATTTATTTGAAGATCCTGTGAAAAGAGAAATGTTTATAAATGTGCCACATGATCATGGTAGGTTAGCGTGGCTGCAACGAAAGCAAAGGCTCTCCAACTAAAGTTTTCTTTGAGGACATGTTACGAAGACATTATTGTTTCTATTTGTTTGAAGTTTATTGCTTTTGGATTGATTTATTGTTTTTTACCTTGATGTTTTAGTGACATGACTATATGTTAAGCTATTTATTCATTTATATTTTAGCTATTAAATTGTTTGTATGTTAAGCTGATATTGAATTTATTATCAGGGTTACAATGAATAATGAAACAAGTAAGAAGAAGCACAAACTGCATTGTTATAACTTTTTGTTGGATTCAACCTATACATGTGATCTAGTTGCTGCATACTATTATAAGCATATATACAAGGAACCATGCATGACATCACCTCAAACGGGACAGGCTTGGATGATGGAAGTTTTAAATGGCAATCCTATACGATGTGTAAATGCATTCAGAATGCATCCAAATGTGTTTACGAAATTATGTAAAGAGCTTGAATCAAACTATGGATTACAGTCGAGTGATAGAATGTCAACTTGTGAGAAGGTGGGGATAATTTTGTATACATTGGCATTGGGTTTATCTAACAGGGATGTTGGGGAGCGTTTTCAACGTTCTGGGGAGACTATTAGTAGAGCCTTTCATGAAGTTCTAGAGGCAATAGCTGGTAGAGGTAAAGGTTTTCAAGGTTTAGCACGTGACATTATAAAACCAAAAGATCCAACTTTTCAATTCGTACCACCTCAAATCTTGAATGACAAAAGATACATGCCGTATTTCAAGGTATTAAATTGATTAATGTCATTCCTACTTGTGTACTTTGTTACTTGACTAATATTTAAATTATATATAGGATTGTATTGGATGTATTGACGGTACACACATAGGGGCCTGCATCCCAGAGAGTCAGCAACTACCTTATATTGGTAGAAAAGGGGTACCAACTTTCAACGTAATGGCAACATGTGATTTCGATATGTGTTTCACGTTCGTATCGATCGGATGGGAGGGATCAGCACATGACACGCGCGTTTTCATTAACGCGACCCAAAATAGTAAATTCAACTTCCCACAACCACCTGAAGGTAATATTTATATTTGGAATTGTTTCATCTTATTTTTAATAAATTCCAACACCTTTTGTTTTTCAACTCCTTTATCAGGTAAATATTATTTGGTTGATAAAGGATATCCAGATAGAAAAGGATACCTTGTTCCATATTCCAAGACAAGATACCATCAATCCCAATTTCAAAGAGAGCCCCCGAATAATATGCAAGAAGCTTTCAACCGTTCACATTCATCTTTACGAAGTCATATTGAGAGGTCATTTGGAATTTTGAAGAAACGATTTAAGATACTTGGTAAAATGCCCAAGTATAGCGTGCAAACACAAATTGATGTTATCATGGCTACATTTGCATTGCATAACTATATACGTAATTCTCAAGAAGATTTCATGTTTACTGCAATGGAGCAACATCCAAACTACATACCACGCGATGAACTGCATGATGTTCGTAACCATGACACAAGCACTAGCGGTCTATTTGAAGGAACATCGAATGAGATGAAACATGTTCGCAACGAAATCGCTACTTTGATATGGAATGCACGACATTAATGATTTAATAGTATTATATTATGTTATGACTGTTTGTCAATAACTATATTTTATTTAATTGAAAATGATCATGTTTTATTCATTTGAGAAATAACTTATATATATATATATGTGTGTGTGTGTGTGTGTTTGTGTATGTGTGATTACGTTTAGTATTATGTTTTTTTATTTATTTATGCCCATTTTGGTCATTTTATACATTTTATTAAAAGCTCCAGCTACTATGCCAAACACCTTAATATCAAAAAAAGCTACAGCTACCAGCTAGTAGCTACCAGCTTCCAGCTTACAGCTACCAGCCACCAGCCTCCAGCTACCAGCTGGTGGAAAGGCTTAATATATATCGTCACCATTTTTAATTTTCTCGGTTGGGTTTTTTATATAAAAAACTGGATGCTCGACTTTTGGATTTTCAAATTGGAAAGGATAATAAGAATGTTTTGAAAAAAAAAACATAATAAAATAAAATAAAAGAAACTGATATTCTATATTTATTCAAGGGTAGTGTTCTTTGATAATATTTATTCAAGGGTAGTGTTTGATAAACATGTTTTGAAAATCTTTCATAAAGTAAATGTTTAAACTTTGAGATAAGATTTGGATTTACAATTTTAATTTAAATGCATGAAGGTTTAAACGATTGTAAGGTTTGTAAGAAAATTTTAAAAAAGTTGAATAACAGTTAAAAGTTAAAACAACATATACTAAAAGGATTCATACAAACAATGAAATGAGAAATTTGATATGAAAATATTTAACTTTACATAAAAAATGTTAAAGTCCTCTATACAAATGATAAGTTCTATAAAAACTTAAGGTTGTAGCATTTTGAATGATGAAAATCAAAAGGGTTATACTTATTGAGTTGTAAAAGTTGATCTAAAAAGATGGATAATCTAGTGGAGAGACATGTAAATTCATGTGTGTTAATAAGAAAGAACAGAGAGAGGGTGACCAAGAAGAGAGAGGAATCTAAACTGTTAAAAAAATGGTGAAGAAATAAAGAAAAAGAAGTTTTACAATTATCACAAGTAAAGAACATCTGGAATCAATTCCTTGATAAAAACTTAAAGATTTTTGTGTTAGTTATGAAGCCATCGTGTTTAAATTATGTAAAATTAAGTCTATTTAGGTTAGAAATAGCTTGCAAGAGTGAGAAAAGTGAGTACGAATCTATCAAATATCATAACGGATGTATAAACTTTGTGTATGTTTGGGTTTCATAGTAATCTAGTTTAACTAGTTTAATACCCGTCCGGTGGACGGGTATTTTAATGTCAAAATGACAAATATTTTTTCTTTGCATTTTAAACGAAAAGATTATTTTTGTTTAAAAAATTATGCGGAATGTTTTATAATGGGTTCATATTTACATGTATATTATCCCTAAAGAAAATCAAATGTTGAAAATTGGCATAGAAAGGGCTCCATTCAACAATGTGTATCAACATGAATTACATACTTCTCATGTCTATGTCTCTCTTCTTTTGATAAACTCCCAACTGAGTATGTGAATTTAAGGAAGTGTCAATTTCTCTCTTCTTTTGAAAAACTCCCAACTGACTGTGAATTTAGGAAACTTTGTCAGCTTGCGATGGTCGTATTGTTGTTCTTGATGCTGGCGGCTCCTAGAATTGTCTCTTATCCCCATTCTCATTGGACTCTTTAATGTTTAACATATCAAAGTTTCAACCTACTTCGAACCCTTTTCGCCTACAAAATCAATCAAACATCATTAACATAAATTCAGGGCTTATAACCCGCCGGGTAATTTTCTATATGGGTTAAACTGCATTAGCACAATTGCCCAAAACAGGTTTTGGGGAATTAAAACAGAAAGATATACAGTTTATGACATGTATGCTAAAGATTATTACTCAACAATAATTTATTTTTTATAAAACGAATTAAACATTTGACATGTGACTTTCAACCTGTTTAACCCATTTGGTGCTAGAGATGAAACATGACCCATAGAATTAACAGACATGTCTATAAGTAAATGGTATATACAAGGCCACCTCTAGGATGGTTAGTTTTCTAGCTTTTGACATAACTGAACATAACAAACTAACAAAGGGAAGTGTCGGTGTAAGGTTAACTTGAAGCTTTTAAAGTAAGTCATCATTTATCTTTTACGCATCATAAAAAGTTTAATTTCTAATATCTGGTGTAAAATTGTAATAATTTGGCGATGTCAAAACTTGTAAAAACTGAGATCATTTAGTATTTGTAAGCACAAAGAATAAACTGAAATATAGAAAATATAAAAGATAACTATAATATTACCATGAGGAATCCAAATGCCAGTCCAACTCCCATCACAACCATGTGTGGGTAGCTATCAATCAAATAAGATGGATATATACAAGAGAATACATATTACCGTAATCCTCCTCTGCCTCGACTCTGTAGGCTATAAATAGTAGCACTATCAGGTTGATTTTTATCATCTCTCTCGTGCAAATCATTTTGAAGGTCAATATACAAAAAGTTTAGTAAATTGTGTGTGTTTGAAGGGGCCTAAACCACATATTCGTAACCAAAACATATATCTCATACAGACTTATCACATATTGACCTTCCCATATTAACATATCTCGAGCTTAACTTAGGAACCCTTTATTATCTTTCAACTCACACCCTTTGACTTTCTAATTATTAGTTGATCGCCCATACCTGCTTTTCTTATTACTCCACCATGTGAGCAATTGTTTTGCAATGAAAGCTTTCTCCACAGTCTTTCAAAGCCAGCTCCCACTTGCAAATTCTCTTCATTAAGCTTGTAAGTGTCGTGCAGATCAAATACATTATTCCCATTCAGTAATCAATCTTGTAACATATAAATCCCGTTGGATCTTGCCATTTTTAAACAGATTTGATGAACCCAAACATTTGACTTAAGATTTAAAAAAAATCCAAAAAACCCCCTCCCCAAAAAAAAAACCCTTCCTAAAAACCAAGTAGAAAAAAAAAATTAGAGATTTCTAAGAGTAAAGCAGACCCTTTATATGACTACCTTGAAAACGTTTTTCTCTCTAATTTGGGCAAGTTACATCAAATTTAGTTCCACTCTTTTCCACAACATATGTAACTTTTATATAACTTTATTACCTAGAGTATTCAAAAAAAACTACAATTATTCTAGACATTTGGTGACTTTCAATCCCATTGACCCGTTTAGCTTTTACCTAATATTTTGTAAATCCATTTGACCACATTTGAGATTAAACATCCCCCAAAACGGCCCACATGAAAGTGGGCCATTCTACCTCTACAATATGTTATAAATTTGTAGTGTCTTACCTGCTATTCAGACTAACACCAACAACTGCAATTTGTAGCAATAGCACACCCACATATGCTTCAAAATCCTGTAATAAGAACATAAGCAGTCAACACTTAGGTATAAAACAATGTTTCTTTCTCCTTAACCTAACAAAACTCTTTTAACAAACTGCATAATTAACAAATTACATTATTCATAAAACTAATCGAGAAGTAAACCCCACCATCCAGACAAAAAGTATGGGCAATAACATCCATAGTTGACCTTCTACTCCAGCAGTTTCACTGTACACAAGATCCATTCTTCTACCCTACAACCACAAGTAAAATATACTTTGATGTAACTGATTCCTAATGGATTCCTAAAATATATCACAATCAAACATAGATTCCACATTTTGTCACAGGTAACCAAGATACACCTTTCATGGGCTTATATACTATGTCGTAATGTGCCCCAACCGGAAACGAAAACACAGTCTACCCGAATAAGTATTACACGAACTGAAGTATCATGCCGCAAGACAAAAAAAATAACACTCCAGTCACAAAGTAACCCCTATTTTGTAACTATATTGTTTTTTAGTCACAATTTACACCTTGAATGTTTAAGTAAATGAAAAAAAAAACATGGTTGAAGGTCAGACTGGTCTGTTTTGAGTTTTGACGCATATTCATGCCCCGTTACCCATCCATCTTGCCCAAAGTGGAAATCGAGGTTTGACCCATTCCCAAATACCATGCTTACATTTTAGTTAACATTAACATAAGTACATAACCCATTTTTATGAAACTGTATTGTTTTTGTAGTCACAATTTAAGCCTTAAATATTAATGAGGAAAAAAAGAAAACATGGTTGAAGGTCATACTGGCCTATTCCGATTCATACCCGTGATGACCCGGTTCAACCCAAACCTGGTTACCCACCTATCTTGGCCACAATGGAAACTGCTCCATGTATCAGGTTTTGACCCACTCAGCCCAACACTATTCTTTCCGATTGCTGTTAGTATTACATAATAGATTACTAAAACATAATCATACAAGCTAAAAACATCTTGATATAACCTCTTCTTAACATCTTGATATAACCTCTTCTTAACATATATAATTAAAGCAAAGAAAGGGTGAACCTGTTTGAGTTCTTCATCATTGAGTGCATCTTTAAGAGTCTGATTCTTTGACACCACAGATACTTCTTCAAATATAAGTGTCTGATGTTCAGGGTCAATGATGTTTGGTTTATCAGTATTATCGAAAACAATGAATTCTCATATCAGACTCAAATTGAACTTGAAAGATTTTATAAAAGAACTTACATCATCCGACTCTTCTTTCTCTTCGACCTTTTTCTTCTTTCTTTGAAAACAGAACAAATGAGCATTGATCGATTAAGATGCGTATATATCTCAACCCCACATCATATCACAACGCCTTGCGGATTGCAAATTGATAGCATCAAAAACCTTTCCAGCAGAGCTTAGGAGGCTGTATCGCTGTAAGGAGACTCCTAGCATGACTGAATTTGACTTGAAAGCACCGACAAACAAACACTAGAATCAGATTCAGGGTTAACATTGGGGGGGGGGGGGCTCCAAACAATAACACAAATTTACTCAAATAAAATATTTTTTTTATCAAATTCTTAAACAATAACACCTCTGCATCTAACGGCGATGTGCTTCGACGCCGACATTAGCACCGTCGACGTCGGAACAGGTTCTCCGGCAGCCTCTACTGAACTCGCCATCTCAATCCTGATCAAACAACAAACCCTATTTTAACACACACATCGATTTGGAGTGAGATCGGATCGAAACTAACAGGAAAATAGATGATAATTTGAAGTGAAATAACATGTAAATGTTAAATTAGGGTTTACATACCTTGGTTGGTTCTTGAGTTTAACCGGAAATTACACACACACAAATGCTTGGAATCGGTGTTGCCATGAAATCGATGCTTCACTTTTACTTTTCAAAGCGCAATGGATTGATACAGAGCGATAGCGATGAAGGAGAATGGGCAAAAATGTAGGTTTGAGATCCCTATTAAAAGGAAGGGTAGGAAGTTACAATAAACGTGGGGAAGGGACGTGGGAGAAATCAAACCCAAAACTGCTTGTAACCTCCTCATTGTAAGAGAGAGAGAGAGTTAAACCTCCCTGAACTACTGCCAATATTACAATTTTATTTGAGTAACATTACTTCTCAACTGAACTGAGAGCACTACCCATATTTGTAGGACTGGAGATGATGGGAAGAAAAAGAAAAAGGTGGAGATAACGTTAGCCATGGAAACTGTAAAAAAAACTGTCCTCTTTAGTAGTTAATTTTGTGAGTTTAAAATTTGTGAGTTTAAAAGGCTGAGATTTAATTTCAGCAAGATCTAATGGTCAATATTGATTTCAAAGTTGGTTACACTTAATGGGTTCCATAGATATATATATAATTAGGCTTAGTGTTGGATATAATATGAGAGACTATATGTTGTTGGTTAGAAAAAAATCTTTAAATGCATTGTGGTTGTTGGATTGGCTAGGAATTGTTTAACAAATCAAACTTAAACTATGATTATGGAGTTTAGCACATTTTGACCTCACCTGAGATAATTTGGGGAAAATTTACCTAAGATTTGATTTTTTGGCTAATAATTGGTCAAGGGTATTCTTATGATATTCTAAAGTGGGCGGAAATTTTGGTTAAAAAAGGAGGCTATAGTGAACTTTTTGACCGTTCTGTTCAATGGCAGGTCTATTTATCAGCCAACTGATATTATTGTGTTTGGGTGGACAGGGGGAAAATATGTTTGTGTGGACCTTACAGGAGTGTCCTCTCTTTTTCGGCTCACTAAGTATTGGGTTTGTTGCTAACCAGGTAGCCTTGAAGATGGAATCAGGAAAAGTCGCTAAACACGAGAAAGCTTGTTTAGAGAATCAACATGTGTTTATTTCATTTGCCTTTGATACATTTGGTTTCCTAGCCCTCGAGGCAGTGGAATTCCGGAACAAGGTCCACCAGGTCACGAATAGTAATTACACCAACGAATTCAAACAATAGTGTAGAATGTAGCGGATATATGAAGTAAAACATATAAAATGAATAAGAACATCTCAAATCTGACATTTAGCCTAACCTAGAGCCAATGAAGTTTTCTAGCTTTACCGAGTGGCCTGGCAACGTCCTGCGATCCTGAAGATGATGGTTTCCTGTGACGGGGAGGTTAAACGGCGGTGATTGGAAACAATAGAAATGAATCAGAAGACATAAAAAATTTAATTTTAGGCTAAGAACTCACTAACCTTGAACTCGCGGGAGGTGAACTAAATTAGTGGAAGACGTCCTAGTGATAAACTACACCAACTGATGGAGGCTCGAGAACATAAAAATTGCAATAAGAAGAAACTCTAATTTCAATCTAAATGCTTATCGAGTTGCGATTGAAGAATCCTTTGATGACCATCTCACTGATTCAACTTTGCAGGGGTTGTGATTTAGATTGGCTGCAGCAAGTGGTGGGCGTTTGTGGTTCTCATAGAACAAACATGAGGGAAGATTGTTTTTATTTGTGTGTATATAACTGTATACAGAGGTTATGGGCGACGTGGAGAGTAAAAACAGGGTTCCAAGTAACTGCTGATAACTATTGAGACAGCAGTTAAAATGGAAGTTTAAAGGGCTGAGATTTAATCTCAGCATGATCCGACGGTGAAGATGGATTTAAAAGGTGGTTAGACTTAATGACAGGGCCATTCCTACGTTTTCGGAGGCCCTAAAAACAAAAAAAAAATAAGTTACATGTTTTTATAGATATAGTATATATTCAAAAAAAAATATTTTTCTAACTTTAACTGAGGCACATTGTTTGATGAAATTATCGTAATCAAGTTATTCTAAAAACACTTTTTCAATTAATATAATAGCTAATGATTGTAGGCCTTTCAATTTGGGTAATGGATTAATGGGTTGTTTCAATTCCAAGCCTTTTTAGTGGGTTGTTTAGTATATTATCTTGTAATAACTGAGCCTAGTATAAAGAAAACACACCAAATTTTAGAGGCCTTTTAATTTGGTTGGCCCTATACCTGGGCCTAGAGTCTGAAGCCCTTTAGGCCGGCCCTGTTAATGGGCTTAATTATATATATAATTCTATGATACCGTTTTCATATATGAAAGTTGGAATAACTTATGAAGCATCATTGGGTTTATATATGTTACTATATTAGCATATATCCTAATCATTAAAGAAGAAAATTTAGTTCGTTGTATTGAGTTGTAATTGTATAGCGTTTTGTTTTGTATTGCTAATTTATTTAGTATTAAATTAATCAATTGGTAATATTTTATCTTAATATTATGCAAGTGATGATTTTATAACATGTAAGGATGAATATTACAATGAATTAATTAATTAAGCAATTTCGATTTCAATTTAAAATGTACTTTGCAAAAAGTATTTTTTACCTTCTTTTTCCTACAAAAATAAACTATGAATGTATTGAGTCGTCAATTAAAGAAGTGGGTGCGTCTGCGAAGCTTTATAACTAATTCATACTGAAATCGGCCCAACAAATTATTTAACTTTTTGCTATATATGTATATTTGGTTGAGACGTAAAGTCATAAAGTACAAAATATGACTAATACTTAATTGAGTTAAATGCCATTTTAGTTCCTGTGGTTTGGGTCATTTTGCCAGTTTGGTCCAAAGGTTTCATTTTTAACCTGTGAGTCCAAAAATGTTTCACAGTTGCCATTTTAGTCTACTTGGTTAACTTCATCCATTTTTTCTATTAACGAGAAGGCCAATTCGGTCATTTTATATGGCTGAATTGCCCTTTTAGTTAACATAATTACGTACAAAATGACCAAATTGGCCTTCTCGTTTACAGAAAAAATGGATGAAGTTAACCAAGTGGACTAAAATGGCAACTGTGAAACCTTTTTGGACCCACAGGTTAAAAATGAAACATTTGGACTAAACTGGCAAAATGACCCAAACCACAGGGACTAAAATGGCATTTAACTCTACTTAATTTGCAAATTATCAAAAACTTCAATATATATACCTAATTCTAAATTTTAATTCGTTCGTCTAATTCTTCTATTTGATATCTTATCTTTAGAGTAAAGTACACGAATGGTAGTTTATCAAAATTTTGGATGTAATGTATTTAGCTCTCAACCAACAAATCTAAAAGTTTCCGCATGTCTAAGTTTGGGACTAAATGTACTACAAAATGAAAACACAAAGACCATCCATGTACTTTTGAATAAAGTTGAGGACCAAATGCGCTACAAAGTGCAAACCATAGGTCCATCTGTGTCACACCCCAACCGATGGCGGAATCATCGGGGCATGGCACTGAGCGAAACAGATTGTCCAGAAGTTTCCACAACAACTATTTATACTATTCAGTTAAAAGATACGTCCCATACCATATCCCAAATAATAAAATATATTATTACAGATAACATCTAGTCTAATTATTTCTGTTCCGACAACTCAGATTTAATAAAACATAAATAAATGATGCTCCTAAAGACCCTGCCTGACAAGATCTACAGACAACTATGGTCTAGTCGCTCATCCGTGACAGACAACTATTTGTTGGGGGCCTCTAGAGCTTTATTCTAGCCTCGCTTTCCTAGCAAGCAAACATCTTAAACACCTGTCACATACGTTAGAATAAAGTCAATACATATAATGTAAAGGTGAACATACAAGTTTAATAATAGCATATAGAGTTCAAATAGTTTACGCATAACCAGCACGTACACAGAGGAAAACGAAGCATGTTAATTATTGACATGGATCTATCGATACCAATGACTACGGGTTGACTGTCCGGGATAGTTCGCAATACATGATTACCACCGTAATCCATGCAAGTAATTGTCCTTAACAACCCCCGTGTGAACGGGTGCTGAGTCCAAACTATAGTACTACGTCGTTAAGGTAGGTAGAGCATTCCACGTGTAAACATAACAACAAGCATTCATTATTGACGTAATACATGCGAATCGGTTAGCGTTCAAACAGTTGGAGTAGTGTGATCGATTGTGTTTTGATATAAGTAACGTATGTAACACCCAAAAGTGCTAAAAGCAAAAAGGGATCGAGTATACTCACATCGATTGATTGATGGATTGAAGGGAGCGCTTGAGAGTAGGGTTAGCCTGAATAGTTCGATAGCATAACGATGAGTAATGGAAAACAAGTGACAGTGGGTCGAACAGCCTGATCGATCGAACAGTAGGTTCGATCGGACGGCTGGTTCGTTTGGTTGGACAAACCGTTCGGACAGTCCGTTCGGTCGGCCGGTAGGCTCGATCGGATGGGCTGTTCGAGTGGATTGTTTCTTCCTTTGTGTAGGATATGTTTGTGTATGATGGTTTGAACTTTTGAAGTTTTTGTTGCAGTATTTGAGAACACTGAAGTGTTCTTACCTTTCAGGTCGATCGATCAAACGGTCTGTTCGATCGGCCGGCTTACCCGATCGGTTAGGAACTTCAGAAGCAGTCCTCAGCAGGATGTCACTCGATCGAACAGCATGCTCGATCGGGTGGCACTCCATACTACGAACGAGTTGTAAAATCGATTAAGTGTTGAAGCATAGTATCTCATGATCCGAAGAGTAATGTTTACCAATCGATCGTTCGATCGGGCATTACTTCGTTCAATACCATACTTCATGAAATTGTCAAAATGTGGGGCCATGTGCTAGCCGATCGGCTGGGCCGGTCGATCGGTGGCGTATCCGATCGGCTGGTCTGTCCATTCGGACAACCTGTCCGATCGGTCAGCTTCCTGACCTGGTCGGCCTGTTCGTTTAACACTTGACTGTTTCGTTTGTTTGTCGTTATATCGAGGTAGTTTGACAACGTTTTAAACTATATAACTCTCGTTCCTACTTGTTTCTCCTGCTCGGGTAGGAATCACCCAAACCCGGCCTGATGAACTGTTCGGAACGGTAGTTTAGCGTTTAACCCGAAATCGGTGAACCTCGTAGTTAGAATCCGAATCTTGAACCACATGACTGTTGGGATGATTAATGAGTTGGTTCAAGCTCCGTTTCTACCGGTTTGAAGGCATTAAGTGTAAAAGAGTTGAAAGAAAGTCGGAAAATCCGTCTTTCACTCCTTCACACCGTGTAATGTTTAGATCTAAGATAGATCTTTGTTCATTTATGTGGAAATCGGCTAGATCCAAGTGATTCATGGTGGAATGAAGCCAAAACATAATATTCTTGAAGAACACCATGATGACATCATCTAAGAATGCTTAGATCTTGGTGATTTCACGGTTAGAAATCAAGATTTGAAAGATAGAAAGGTGTAGGAGTGTGTATTGATAAAAAACGTACAAGATTTAGAGCGAAAACTTACCGGAATCGGAAGAAATCTGAGAAAAGAAGAGGAGCACGAGCTGGTCGGTCAGAGCTTTCCAAAAGTGGAAAGAATGACAATGACAGCCCTATTTATAGGCTCCCAAAAGAGGAAAGGGCTGGCCGATCGGCCAGGCATCTCGATCGGGCAGCCTGTTCGATCGGACTGTCTGTCCGATCAGCTGGGCTTGTTCGGTCGGTTGAGCCTGTTCGATCCGCGGCCTATTTCGAGCGTTTTGGGCGACGATTTTGTAACACCCGTCTAATTTTACTTGAATTTAATAATAAACGATGCTAATTAACATAGATTTCATAAGAGAAGTTCATAAGTAGCATAATCCTTAGTCAACTAACGACTAAGTTAAAACATTTCAAAAGATGTTTAACTATGTTTACAACCCATAAACATAGTCTATTAAAGATTTAAAACATTGCGGAAGCTTGTAAGTAGTGTTCGGTTCTTCAAAATCTAGCTCGATCATCTTCCGGTTACTTTTCAACATCACCTAAGATCAAAACCATAACAAATGTTAGTTTTGATCAAGTTAAATTGGATACAAACAAGTTCCAAGAGTCAACAACCAAGAAAATAAAAAAAAATTCCGGAAGGGGGCGTCGCGTGACGCCAAGGCCCCTCGCGTCACGCCTAGCCCCTATTTTCTCAGAATGTTTATTTCTTTGATGCTGCAGATTCCCAGCTCAAATTTAACCAAGTTCCAACTTAAATTGGCCATAACTTTTGACTCGTAAGTCCGTTTTAAGTGATTCTTTTTCCTATGCATCTGTAATTTCATTACCGACATATCTATTACAAATTTCATATCGAAAAATTTGTTTACGGACCGAAAGACTATATGTCCATATGCAAATATTCGACCCATTCTAACTTAGCCATTTTACTACCATTTAACTAGTAACCTAAGGCGCTTTTTACCCAAACTCCGGGGCTTATTATCACTGACACTTCATTACCAAACCTATGGCTTCATGCTCTTGTGACCATTTCCGCCACTTCTTTCTACTTACAATATTAATATTACAAAGTATCATTATTCGACCCGTTTGGTCCATCTACGGAAAATCCTCCATTTTATTGACTACCAAACGACTACAAACCAATTCTTAACCTACGGATTTAAGTAACGTACATGATCGCTACAACCAACACAATTTTTATCAACAACGCATAGTTTAACAACAATTCATCAATGTAACGTATCAAGTTACATACCTTCAAAGTAGGCCCTTCAAACGTGATTCGCCAACCGCTTGTCCGCTTGACGCTCCTGCGTCCTTTCCTATAGAGTTCATTTATAAGATGTTTAGAACTCTCTTTAAATCATACTTCGCATAATACGCCGAAACATCATAATTATGCTTTTCAACTTTGAATTTCAGTTTTAAGCCTTCTTTGAGGCATTTTCACAAACACCTTAAAGGCAGATTTTTACATGATTAAATATCAAGTCTCTAGCTTATCTCTTAGCCCTAATTTCACATCAATCAATCATTTTACAAGATTATTAGCTTCTATGATTCTGAAATCACTTCACAATTGTCAAATTACACTAGAACAACACAATTTCCTAGTGTTCATTAAAATCTACATAACCACTAATCACCTACAATGGTGTTCATGGATTTTACTAAAATTTCACATGATTTCAACTTGTATTGGTCTAGGGTTTGTCCCTAGAAGCTGTATTGTTCCTAATTCATTATAAAACTAACATGCAACCATAAATTTCAGATAATCCCAATTTCATGAGAATTTCGAGTTGAGAGTTTTCATCAAATTTTACATACCTTGTAACCCTCTTGCGATGAGGATCAATAATCTATGCTTTAATTTCGATTTCAGCTTGGATTGAGCCTTCAATTTGAGAGTTTAGTGATGTTTAAGGTTTTGAGAGTGGGGAAATCGCCCCTAGCTTCTTCTGTACGACCAGACATCCCAAAATGGGGGGTTTGGTTTTGTTTTTATTAAAAATAATAATGTAATTTCAATCTTTACAACTTAGGCCCCTCCATTTTTGTTCAATATATAGTTTGGTTATATTAACCCTATTTCAAGTTATTTCTAGACTTGTAGTTAACTAGGTTTTAATTTCCTAGTTAAATAATATTCTTGTTTATTTAAACTTTATAATTTTAATTATAAAGTTTTATATTTTCGGGGTGTTACAAGTCCACCCCCCTTAAAAGGGTTTCGTCCCCGAAACCAAAGTACGTACCAAATAATGCAGGGTGGAGACGTCGTATCTCCTCTTCGGACTCCCACGTAGTGTCCGAACCTTTCCTATGCTCCCACTTGATCTTGACTTGATCAATTTGTTTGTTTCGCAATTGCTTCTAGCATTCCATCACCACATTTCTTATCCTATAATCTCCCACCACAACTGCATTTGTGGTGGGTTTAATGTGGTGATCTATATAAACCAAATTTTACCTCTCGAATCATTATTTTATGGCAAAAACTCAAATAGTGCCATTTGACTAATATAATACCTCTTTCAGCTACTATACTTATTCTAAGTATTTACCTAATCATAAAACTCGTTTCCAAACAACCTTTAAAGGTTGTTTGTTCGGAATTAGCTAACAAGGGCGTTTTGGTCCTTTTAGTCTTTCAATTACGACAAGGTCTTTTGAGAGCATTTTTGACCCATAATTCTTCTTTTGAGTTATGATCTTGTTTGAAAAGTCATTATGCTTTTCGAAACGCCACGACCCTCTTTTAAAACATCCGGTTTACCCATTTAAGTAACCCATTGTCTATCTAAGACTTCATTTAATGCTCATTGAACCTTACGTTCTGAATGAGTAATTACTCTATTACTCATACCTGGCTCGGGTCAATGTATTGACCTGTTTTAATGCCTTGCTATAATATTCGCTAAATAATAGCGATGCAAATATCATTTCTACATTTATTCCTGAAATCATATAACTCGACAAGAATCCTTAGTCGCTATTATCAAAAGGTGGTATCTTCACCCTTTGACCCATTTGGTCTAAATGACCGATTTTATTAGCGAGATGACATGTATTTTCATCTCGACTATATGACTCGCTCTGATTTACATCGTGTGGTCGTTTTACTTATAATTCATTTCTTAACACTTTTCGGCCTATTAAGGCTTACTTCATAAGTGTCTTTTAAAACCAATAGTTATGGTCGATGCGTGACCAATTTACCGTTTTACCCTTATTGTTTGTTTTGGTTTACCTTATAAGGTAATCATTTAAAAGTTCATTTTCCATTTGTCATAAAATGATCGAATTACCGATTTAACTCCTTTTAAACCCTCCACGTGGTTTCTTGTCATGCTCAACTATCTTGTTCCGTACGTCTACACGCCGAAACATCATACCTCAACTATGTATTTATCTTATTCGTAACTAATACGATAGAAAATATTCTAAAATATAAGACTAGTGTAAGCCATACTTACTTGACGCTAGTTTTATATTAACAAGCGCTCTACCTAGGTCATAGTGTTATTTAGGCTACAACTTGTTTTATTGCCTAAACTAATTAGTCACCATTTTACCTCATACCTCGTCATTCGGGTATGCAATATTGCCGTCATCGGCCCTTTTGCGTTTTATACTTCCATATCTAGTCATTCACACTATAACGTGATTACATTCTATATTACTTTTGTGTCCGTGATCACATCACGCTGATGTGTGTAAAATGCAACATATAAATCACATCAATTAAGGCATAAAACTAACCCTTTTTAAGTACTAATGTTGGAAAAAGAGTGTTTTTGTCTTTCTTTTGTATTTTCAGGATGAAATGAGCTCAAAATCACAAAAGAAGCAAAAAGACAACTAATTCTAGCATAAATACAAGAAAAGGAATAAAAGTAGACCGTCCGGACCCTCAACGGCACCTCCCAAGGCAAAGAAGAGAAAACAGAAGACTGAACACGCCCCGTGTTCAGCGAACACGGGGCCGTGCCCAAGAAGCAGCAGAAAAGACAAACCAGTAGAAGCTTCCATTGCCCACCACGGGGCCGTGTCCAGCGGGCACGGGGGCGTGGTGAAAGTACAGCAGGCGCATTAATTGTAATTACGAATTACAATTAATGAAGAGAGAGAATGTCAGACGGGCACGGGGGCGTGTCCAGCGGACACGGGGCCGTGCCCAACCTTCTGTTCAGCCTATAAATAGGGGTGCTTGGTTTCATTCCATCTCATCCCTTGGCACACCACCTCTCTCACACTTCATCCACCACCCACCACCACCATAACACCATCATCCACCACCATCATCCATTGTCCATCATAGAGTGTGTGAGTCGTCTCGGGATCCAAGATTGATCGTAAGAGTTCTTGACAATCAAGGCCATGTTTGCCTAAGTCTCTTACATCACTTGGTGAAGACAAGTGTTTAGTATAATACTTTTTATTTTTAATCTTTTGCACTTTTTATTTGGTTTTGTATTAATGACTTTAATAACTAGTTACTTATGTTGAAGGTGATCTTTCCTTATCGTTTGTCCGTGGTGTCTTGGCATTATTTTACTGTCTATATAAAATAAAAGATTTTCACCATTCATATCTCCACGGTCTATATGGAGGTATGTTGGCTACCTGGTCGGGGGTTAAGGGAACGGTTTGGTAAGGGTCTTGCCCTTGTTCAGCGTTTAGAGGTCCTGCTTGGGACCTGGGTCAATTTTAGTAGGATCTCCTTCAATGCCCATAGGTATTGGATGGCGGGGATCCAAACTCTTTGACCCCCTCATAAGTTAACTACTATTAATACTATAACCCGGCTATTTAGGACTGTATCCCTGCTGACTCAGACTACTTAGCCGAGGGTAACGTCACCGCCGAAAGCGGGGCCTACCACAATTTGCATTAATAACTTAATTCATTATCTTTCAATAATCCGACCCTTTAGGATTGTATCCTTGCTGACTCAAACTACTGGGTTGAGGGTAACGTCGCCTTCAAAAGAGGGGCCTACTACAATAACTAAGATAATCTCCTAAACAAGTGCAAAAGTGCGAAAATAATCAAAGGTTATACTAACACACGTGTCGGATCCAAGTGATTCATCTTGTCTATCTGTTTTTATTTTATTTTATTTTTCAGCATTTAGTTAGTTTTTATTTTTCTTAGTTTAAAACATTTTTCTCACTTTTTGATTTGATTAGACGTTGAGGATAAACCGGTATTAAAAGCTCTTGTGTCCTTGGACGACCTCGGTATCTTACCAACACTATACTACGTCCACGATGGGTGCACTTGCCCATATGTGTGTTTAGTGTTAGTAAATATCGTGTTTTATAAATTTAAAACTTGGCTAAAAGTGTAAAAAGGGGCTTAAATATACATCTAAAATATATTACACTACACACGCATCAACGCCATGTTTAGTTTTACCTTGACCTTAGTCTAAGGCTACACTCATTTTCTTTCGGATTATCTTTCCAACTCTATGACTTCTTATGTGTCATTCGCGTCGGTTTATTTTACTCATGTCGTTATTTGGTTTATGCCTCTATTTCCTTTCAACCCGTTACCCGGGTTCTTGATATATTTTTTTAACACTTCGGTTTCGTTGGTTTGCGTTTTCCCTTTCATACTCTTTTATGACTTATCCCATAGATTCAATAATATTTCACGCTTTCATTATCTAGGTGCGCTTACTTGGGATATCAACTACTATACTTTATTCAATCCGTACACCACCTTTCTTTTGTCAGCGACCCTTAGGTCTGTTTCTTTTACTAATGTCCCGAAGGCCCATGTCTCAAGTCTTATTTGGTAAACTACTGTTATTGTTATTCGTCCTTTGGGGTTTACTCGTTCTTATTCTAACGCTTTCATAATGTTTGTCTTACTAATTCTTTTACATATTCACCCTCATCAAGGTGACTATCATTCTTCCTCAGGAGGAATTTATTAATAACATGTTACTTGGGTATCTACCCATACCCGAGCTTCTAAATCCAAATTTATTGGTATTTCATTATTTACAGCAACAAATAATACATATTGTCCATTTAGTTTCTTTTTCGAGGATATTCCTATCCAAATCTTAATCTCTTGATTTCTGACTTTAACCCATTGCTACAATAACAAAATCAATTCATTTCATGTTATTGTTTCATATCGTTGTATGGAATTTATCCACATCGTTTGTTGACATAAATGATGTTTCTATCTGTTTCATTTAGTTTGGCTTAGTCTATAACCATGTCCTTGTCATCTATTACTATTGTAAACTCCCAGGGTTCGGATGTTATTACACTCC
Organism: Helianthus annuus; assembly: GCF_002127325.2. NCBI lineage: Eukaryota > Viridiplantae > Streptophyta > Magnoliopsida > Asterales > Asteraceae > Helianthus > Helianthus annuus. Next base: position 159,261,105 of record NC_035444.2, read on the forward strand.
TCCCTATTATGACGCTTATCTTTCATTACGTTATCGGGTTCGAGTGTGCGCGCACCCCTTCCCAAGGCAATATTTATCATGATTATTATTATTATTATTATTATTATTATTATTATTATTATTTTTTTACCTCGATGCTCAACGTACAGTTTCAGCACCTCCTATAAACAATAGAACTTTTATTATTACCTATTTTTATTTTTCAAAGCCTTGGTATTTTCGTTAACACTAATGTAGAGTGTTAAATAAATCGATATAAAGCAAACGATTTATTTGCACTCGTAATAATTAAAAATTCATGCTGAAATTTAATTTACTAGAGTATACCTGAAACGACTTCAGGTTCAGCTTTAGCCTCCGTGGCTGTTATATAAAACAACTTTGTCCTTGATTTCTGGGCATCCGATTTTGTGTCGGTTGTGTCCTTGGTTCCAAGCCTCTCTAGACATTTAGACTTTTTATGTCTTGGCTTACCACATGTGCTCTTGTGAATTTTTCCACAAAATCTACGCTGATGTAACACACTTTTTGTAACTCCCTTCTTGAGAGCTTTATTAGACTTGGACTTCTTTACGGATCTTGGATTCACATCCAACACCCTCCTTTCTTCTATTTCTTGTAGTATGCTGTCTTTTAATTCAGTCATCATATCGTTTACCACCGGCACGATTGTGGTTTGTAATCTATCAATATATTGTGATAGACTATTTTCTAGAACTTTTCCGACCTCCTCGGAAATCTTAGCTTTCATTTGTTCAGTCAATTGAGATGTCGAATCATCTCCGGTTACTCCAGACATTTCTTTAACTGAAACATCCATCACGATTTATCAATAATTATTTGATTCATTTCCAGCTTATTATACAGAAATTTATATCACTCTCATTCAATCATAAATAACGTGTTATTCCTTTTCGGTTTGGTCAAGTATATATCTTGCCTTACCTTTCTTACTTAGTGTATTTTCCCGGGTTCGAGCGTATTCATACACTCCTCCTATCTTTCCGTTATCTTGAAATTGAAACGTTTACACTAATTGTTAAACATTTCATTTATGACATATGCGTCATTCATTTTGATCTAGCCAAGTTCACCACTTGCTTAAACCATTTATGCTTAGTGCACTTTTCCGGGTTTGAGTGTGTAAACATGCACTTCCCGTGCATATCAATTCAAATTTCCTTTTTCTAGTATTCTAGTAAGTCTACTAAAGCAATTAATTCTTACCGGACGATCGATCAAGCTTGAACCGAACACTTTGTTGACAACCTTAAGCTCTGATTACCAACTTGTAACACCCGTCTAATTTTACTTGAATTTAATAATAAACGATGCTAATTAACATAGATTTCATAAGAGAAGTTCATAAGTAGCATAATCCTTAGTCAACTAACGACTAAGTTAAAACATTTCAAAAGATGTTTAACTATGTTTACAACCCATAAACATAGTCTATTAAAGATTTAAAACATTGCGGAAGCTTGTAAGTAGTGTTCGATTCTTCAAAATCTAGCTCGATCATCTTCCGGTTACTTTTCAACATCACCTAAGATCAAAACCATAACAAATGTTAGTTTTGATCAAGTTAAATTGGATACAAACAAGTTCCAAGAGTCAACAACCAAGAAAATAAAAAAAAATTCCGGAAGGGGGAGTCGCGTGACGCCAAGGCCCCTCGCGTCACGCCTAGCCCCTATTTTCTCAGAATGTTTATTTCTTTGATGCTGCAGATTCCCAGCTCAAATTTAACCAAGTTCCAACTTAAATTGGCCATAACTTTTGACTCGTAAGTCCGTTTTAAGTGATTCTTTTTCCTATGCGTCTGTAATTTCATTACCGACATATCTATTACAAATTTCATATCGAAAAATTTGTTTACGGACCAAAAGACTATATGTCCATATGCAAATATTCGACCCATTCTAACTTAGCCATTTTACTACCATTTAACTAGTAAACCTAAGGCACTTTTTACCCAAACTCCGGGGCTTATTATCACTGGCACTTCATTACCAAACCTATGGCTACGTGCTCTTGTGACCATTTCTGCCACTTCTTTCCACTTACAATATTAATATTACAAAGTATCATTATTCGACCCGTTTGGTCCATCTACGGAAAATCCTCCATTTTGATGACTACCAAACGACTACAAACCAATTCTTAACCTACAGATTTAAGTAACGTACATGATCGCTACAACCAACACAATTTTTATCAACAACGCATAGTTTAACAACAATTCATCAATGTAACGTATCAAGTTACATACCTTCAAAGTAGGCCCTTCAAACATAATTCGCCAACCGCTTGTCCGCTTGACCCTCCTGCGTCCTTTCCTATAGAGTTCATTTATAAGATGTTTAGAACTCTCTTTAAATCATACTTCGCATAATACGCCGAAACATCATAATTATGCTTTTCAACTTTGAATTTCAGTTTTAAGCCTTCTTTGAGGCATTTTCACAAACATCTTAAAGGCAGATTTTTACATGATTAAATATCAAGTCTCTAGCTTATCTCTTAGCCCTAATTTCACATCAATCAATCATTTTACAAGATTATTAGCTTCTATGATTCTGAAATCACTTCACAATTGTCAAATTACACTAGAACAACACAATTTCCTAGTGTTCATTAAAATCTACATAACCACTAATCACCTACAATGGTGTTCATGGATTTTACTAAAATTTCACATGATTTCAACTTGTATTGGTCTAGGGTTTGTCCCTAGACACTGTATTGTTCCTAATTCATCATAAAACTAACATGCAACCATAAATTTCAGATAATCCCAATTTCATGAGAATTTCGAGTTGAGAGTTTTCATCAAATTTTACATACCTTGTAACCCTCTTGCGATGAGGATCAATAATCTATGCTTTAATTTCGATTTCAGCTTGGATTGAGCCTTCAATTTGAGAGTTTAGTGATGTTTAGGGTTTTGAGAGTGGGGAAATCGCCCCTGGCTTCTTCTGTACGACCAGACATCCCAAAATGGGGTGTTTGGTTTTGTTTTTATTAAAAATAATAATGTAATTTCAATCTTTACAACTTAGGCCCCTCCACTTTTGTTCAATATATAGTTTGGTTATATTAACCCTATTTCAAGTTATTTCTAGACTTGTAGTTAACTAGGTTTTAATTTCCTAGTTAAATAATATTCTTGTTTATTTAAACTTTATAATTTTAATTATAAAGTTTTATATTTTCAGGGTGTTACAGATTTCTGATATTTCGATTTCGATAGATGACGATACGAATACGATAGAGTTTCGTATTCAAATTACTTTTACTCCCAACCACTATATCTAACATATAAGCATCTATAGTTACTACCCATCTTCGATTTCGATCGGATGTGATTGAGTTCGATTGCTTTTCGAACTTCGATTCGATTTGATTGATTTCCACACATAACAAAATAATGTAAACACGCACAAGTAACACATAAGGCACACACACACGTATATTAATACCAAAGTTCTCATAATTCGAGTTTCGAGTTTGATTAGCTTGATTATAGATTGATTAACTTTATCGCATTGTTACTTCCTGCTATTCAAAGTCGTTAAGCGGTTCGCATTGATAAACACTCGATCTTTAATTAGACAACACTTACTCAACATGATACAAAAATTAAAATAGACTAATTACAGTCAAAGAAGTCAACCTTCGACTTTGATTTTGACATTTGGTAACACGGGGTGTTACAATCTGTGTGTTTATAGAAAGCTAGGAACTGAATTTGAAATTTTGGTAAACCATATGGACCATTCATGTACTTTACTCTTTATTTTATCATGATCCTACATACTAATGACCGTGATTTTCTCCACTCCATCAATCCTTCCATTTGACCAATACCACTCCCTATCTTTACCAAACATAGTTTTCCTTTTTCCCTGTATTTATATTGTGCCTTCCATGCTCTTTTGTCATCAACGAAAACAAAACGAAATATAGACCATAATAACAAAGTTTTTATGGTATCAGAGCAGCGATAAAACGATCCGCTACTGATTCTCTGTTCAAAACTGAACAGCCATGACCGGCGAGAAGAACAACGGGAAGGAAGGTGAAAATAGTGGTTCCGACTACGGCTTGAACCACAACTCCCTGTACTACATTCACACCTCAGATTATCTGAGGCAGATGCACGTCAATGAGGTGCTTAACGATGGAAACTATCTCGATTGGTCCAAGGAGATGCTAAATTTCTTGTTTGCCCAAAACAAGGTTGGCTTTATCGATGGGTCAATTAAGAAACCAGAACCAAACACAGCCAATTACATGGCTTGGTTGCGGTGTGACGCTATGATAAAAGGCTGGCTGAACACCGCAATGGAAAAAGAAATACGCGCTAGTGTTAAATACGCTTCCACTGCTCGAGAAATATGGGAGGATCTGAAGGAACGGTTTGGGAAAGGAAATGCGCCCAGGGCGTATGAACTGAAGCAGTCTCTTAGCATCATCAAGCAAGAAGTTCATTCCGTTTCGGAGTATTACACCAAATTACGTGGGTTGTGGGATGAGATTCAATCGGTTTCTCCTACACCAACATGTAAATGCAGTGGTTGTGTAGCAAAGTAAATGTAAACAAATTTGTTTCATTAATTATTATTACATATTAATTGTGTTCATGTGTAATGTAATGTTTATTTTTTATCTTTTAAAAAAAGAAGCCAAACCAAGCGTAATGTAATGTGTATTTTTTGTTTTTTAAAAAAAGAAGCTAAACCAAGCAATTATTAAAAAACCCAAAAAAACCGTACAACCTCCTTAGTAAGCCGCTAAGGAGACACAAAACAAATACACAAAGATAAAGACTAGGGCTGTAAATGAATCGAATGAACACGGACAGTACCATGTTCGTGTTTGTTTGCCAAGAAATAAATGTTTTCACAAACTATTCATGAACACTTACTGAACGAGATTTTATGTCCGTGTTCGTTTGTTGATGAAATGAAGGTGTTTGTGTTCATTTGTTAATTTTAGACAACGAATGAAAACGAATGTTGATGAACACAAATTAATGTTCTTGAACACAAATTAAAACAAACGGACACAAACAAGCCTTCATGAACAAAAATATAATACACTGACACTTATTAAATATTTTATTTGTCAAAATTTTGAAGTATTTAAATAAAAAATAAAAACTCCATCAAAACAATCGAACATAAATGAACACGTTACCAAACGTTTACGAACATGACCGCTATTCATGTTTGTTCATTTAACTAAACGAACGAAATTTCTTGTTCGTGTTTGTTTGTTTATTAAACGAACAGACATAAACGAACTTCCCGTCGAACGGTTAATGAACTGTTTGTTGAACGTTTGGTTTGTTTACAGCCCTAATAGATGACTACCAATACATTGTGAACCAAAACTTATTGCACTAAGAGCGCTCACAGCATGTTCTATATATATTTGTGGGTGAATTCTGCATGTTTTAGGAAGCGGTTAGTGGAGAAGAGAGAAAATGCCATTGTTCATCTGTATATTTGAGAATACGTTGTTCCCTACATTTGCTTTTTAATATTTTTTTGAAAGTGGTTATGTGTGGAGGGGAGAGAAACTATGATGATAAAGATATAAAAAAAATATTATTTAATTAAGGGTTATTGGATTTTAATAATCCTAAGTTTCACCAGTTGGCCGATAATAATCCCAACTTTAAAAATTCCTTCCAATAATCCCAACTTGTAAAAGTTTGGCCGTCATTGATCCTTTTCAAACATATAACAATTTGGTCTCCTTAATAGATTCAATTACACCTAGAGACTCCTTAATTGATTTAAGTGCACCTATGTTAGAAAAGGATCAATGGCGGCCAAACTTTTACAAGTTTGGATTATTGGAGGGAATTTTTAAAAGTTAGGATTATTATCGGCCAACTGGTGAAACTTAGGATTATTAAAATCCAATAACCCTTTAATTAAAAATGAGTGAGAAAATGTAGTAATTTTTAGTGTAAACTATCGCATAAACCATTTCTTTTTGGTCAACTGACTCGACAATACATTTTCCATACTCGAAGATTGCATCCGCTTATGCTGGTGTGAGAGTCATGGTTGGAACATGATTTGACATGCAGGAACATGAATGGAAGGCTACACCACCCCTCTCAATGATTCATGGTGGTTGGCGTGGATTGAACCACGATTACCATGGGCCACTTTTTCCATAAATGAGATGGATTTGGGCTAGATGACATTTGATTTTGGCCATTTTTGCTGATGTGACAACTTTTTGTGATGACTTTAGGAGGGAAATTAGATTTTGCTTCTACGTTCACCATTTTAACACAAAAGAGGCGGGATCCGGATTTGATTCGGGTCACCCATCTCTCAAATTCGGATAGTATATATTCTCTTTCTCATACCACACAACGTATTACATCCTCACTTTCCTGAAACCCTAAATCCCAAAATACCAATTCTCCTTCAATTGTTC